>NC_135390.1:21330902-21659235 GCF_051989625.1 Stigmatopora argus
ATCCGTGGTGGGCTCCTCATCCGTGTGGGCTCCTCATCCGGTGTGGGGGCTCCTCATCCGTGGGCTCCTCATCGTGTGGGCTCCTCATCCGTGTGGGCTCCTCATCCGTGTGGGCTCCTCATCCGTGTGGGCTCCTCATCCGTGTGGGCTCCTCATCCGTGTGGGCTCCTCATCCGTGTGGGCTCCTCATCCGTGTGGGCTCCTCATCCGTGTGGGCTCCTCATCCGTGTGGGGCTCCTCATCCGTGTGGGCTCCTCATCCGTGTGGGCTCCTCATCCGTGTGGGCTCCTCATCCGTGTGGGCTCCTCATCCGTGTGGGCTCCTCATCCGTGTGGGCTCCTCATCCGTGTGGGCTCCCTCATCCGTGTGGGCTCCTCATCCGAGTGGGCTCCTCATCCGAGTGGGCTCCTCATCCGAGTGGGCTCCTCATCCGAGTGGGCTCCTCATCCGAGTGGCTCCTCATCCGAGTGGGCTCCTCATCCGAGTGGCTCCTCATCCGAGTGGGCTCCTCATCCGAGTGGGCTCCTCATCCGAGTGGGCTCCTCATCCGAGTGGGCTCCTCATCCGAGTGGGCTCCTCATCCGAGTGGGCTCCTCATCCGAGTGGGCTCCTCATCCGAGTGGGCTCCTCATCCGAGTGGGCTCCTCATCCGAGTGGGCTCCTCATCCGAGTGGGCTCCTCATCCGAGTGGGCTCCTCATCGAGTGGGCTCCTCATCCGAGTGGGCTCCTCATCCGAGTGGGCTCCTCATCCGAGTGGGCTCCTCATCCGTGTGGGCTCCTCATCCGAGTGGGCTCCTCATCCGTGTGGGCTCCTCATCCGTGTGGGCTCCTCATCCGGAGTGGGCTCCTCATCCGAGTGGGCTCCTCATCGCGAGTGGGCTCTCATCCGTGTGGGCTCCTCATCCGGTGGGCTCCTCATCCGTGTGGGCTCCTCATCCGAGTGGGCTCCTCATCGAGTGGGCTCTCATCCGAGTGGGCTCCTCATCCGAGTGGGCTCCTCATCCGAGTGGGCTCCTCATCCGTGTGGGCTCCTCATCCGTGTGGGCTCCTCATCCGTGTGGGGCTCCTCATCCGTGTGGGTCTCCTCATCCGTGTGGGCTCCTCATCCGTGTGGGCTCCTCATCCGTGTGGGCCTCCTCATCCGTGTGGGCTCCTCATCCGTGTGGGCTCCTCATCCGTGTGGGCTCCTCATCCGTGTGGGCTCCTCATCCGTGTGGGGGCTCCTCATCCGTGTGGGCTCCTCATCCGTGTGGGCTCCTCATCCGTGTGGGCTCCTCATCCGTGTGGGCTCCTCATCCGAGTGGGCTCCTCATCCGAGGTGGGCTCCTCATCCGAGTGGGCTCCTCATCCGTGTGGGGGCTCCTCATCCGAGTGGGCTCCTCATCCGAGTGGGCTCCTCATCCGAGTGGCTCCTCATCCGAGTGGGCTCCTCATCCGAGTGGGCTCTCATCCGAGTGGGCTCCTCATCCGAGTGGGCTCCTCATCCGAGTGGGCTCCTCATCCGAGTGGGCTCCTCATCCGAGTGGGCTCCTCATCCGAGTGGGCTCCTCATCCGAGTGGGCTCCTCATCCGAGTGGCTCCTCATCCGAGTGGCTCCTCATCGAGTGGGCTCCTCATCGAGTGGGCTCCTCATCCGAGTGGCTCCTCATCCGAGTGGGCTCCTCATCCGAGTGGGCTCCTCATCCGAGTGGGCTCCATCATCCGAGTGGGCTCCTCATCCGAGTGGGCTCCCTCATCCGAGTGGGCTCCTCATCCGAGTGGGCTCCTCATCCGTGTGGGCTCCTCATCCGTGTGGGCTCCTCATCCGTTGTGGGCTCCTCATCCGTGTGGGCTCCTCATCCGTGTGGGCTCCTCATCCGTGTGGGCTCCTCATCCGTGTGGGCTCCTCATCCGTGTGGGCTCCTCATCCGTGTGGGCTCCTCATCCGTGTGGGCTCCTCATCCGAGTGGGCTCCTCATCCGAGTGGGCTCCTCATCCGAGTGGGCTCCTCATCCGAGTGGGCTCCTCATCCGAGTGGGCTCCTCATCCGTGTGGGCTCCTCATCCGGTGTGGGCTCCTCATCCGTGTGGGCTCCCTCATCCGTGTGGGCTCCTCATCCGTGTGGGCTCCTCATCCGTGTGGGCTCCTCATCCGTGTGGGCTCCTCATCCGTGTGGGCTCCTCATCCGTGTGGGCTCCTCATCCCGTGTGGGCTTCATCATCCGTGTGGGCTCCTCATCCGTGTGGGCTCCTCATCCGTGTGGGCTCCTCCATCCGTGTGGGCTCCTCATCCGTGTGGGCTCCTCATCCGGTGTGGGGCACCTCATCCGAGTGTGGCTCCTCATCCGAGTGGGCTCCTCATCCGAGTGGGCTCCTCATCCGAGTGGGCTCCTCATCCGAGTGGGCTCCTCATCCGAGTGGGCTCCTCATCCGAGTGGGCTCCTCATCCGAGTGGGCTCCTCATCCGAGTGGGCTCCTCATCCGAGTGGGCTCCTCATCCGAGTGGGCTCCTCATCCGAGTGGGGCTCCTCATCGAGTGGGCTCCTCATCCGAGTGGGCTCCTCATCCGAGTGGGCTCCTCATCCGAGTGGGCTCCTCATCCGATGTGGGCTCCTCATCCGTGTGGGCTCCTCATCCGAGTGGGCTCCTCATCCGTGTGGGCTCCTCATCCGTGTGGGCTCCTCATCCGTGTGGGGCTCCTCATCCGTGTGTGGGCTCCTCATCCGTGTGGGCTCCTCATCCGTGTGGGCTCCTCATCCGTGTGGGCTCCTCATCCGTGTGGGCTCCTCATCCGTGTGGGCTCCTCATCCGTGTGGGCTCCTCATCCGTGTGGGCTCCTCATCCGTGTGGGCTCCTCATCCGTGTGGGCTCCTCATCCGTGTGGGCTCCTCATCCGAGTGGGCTCCTCATCCGTGTGGGCTCCTCATCCGTGTGGGCTCCTCATCCGAGTGGGCTCCTCATCCGAGTGGGCTCCTCATCCGAGTGGGCTCCTCATCCGAGTGGGCTCCTCATCCGAGTGGGCTCCTCATCCGAGTGGGCTCCTCATCCGAGTGGGCTCCTCATCGAGTGGGCTCCTCATCCGAGTGGGCTCCTCATCCGAGTGGGCTCCTCATCCGAGTGGCTCCTCATCCGAGTGGGCTCCTCATCCGAGTGGGCTCCTCATCCGAGTGGGCTCCTCATCCGAGTGGGGCTCCTCATCCGAGTGGGCTCCTCATCCGAGTGGGCTCCTCATCCGAGTGGGCTCCTCATCCGAGTGGGCTCCTCATCCGAGTGGGCTCCTCATCCGAGTGGGCTCCTCATCCGAGTGGGCTCCTCATCCGAGTGGGCTCCTCATCCGAGTGGGCTCCTCATCCGAGTGGGCTCCTCATCCGAGTGGGCTCCTCATCCGAGTGGGCTCCTCATCCGAGTGGGCTCCTCATCCGAGTGGGCTCCTCATCCGAGTGGGCTCCTCATCCGAGTGGGCTCCTCATCCGAGTGGGCTCCTCATCCGAGTGGGCTCCTCATCCGAGTGGGCTCCTCATCCGAGTGGGCTCCTCATCCGAGTGGGCTCCTCATCCGTGTGGGCTCCTCATCCGTGTGGGCTCCTCATCCGTGTGGGCTCCTCATCCGTGTGGGCTCCTCATCCGTGTGGGCTCCTCATCCGTGTGGGCTCCTCATCCGTGTGGGCTCCTCATCCGTGTGGGCTCCTCATCCGAGTGGGCTCCTCATCCGTGTGGGCTCCTCATCGGGCCGTGTGGGCTCCTCATCCGTGTGGGCTCCTCATCCGTGTGGGCTCCTCATCCGTGTGGGCTCCTCATCCGTGTGGGCTCCTCATCCGTGTGGGCTCCTCATCCGTGTGGGCTCCTCATCCGTGTGGGCTCCTCATCCGTGTGGGCTCCTCATCCGTGTGGGCTCCTCATCCGTGTGGGCTCCTCATCCGTGTGGGCTCCTCATCCGTGTGGGCTCCTCATCCGTGTGGGCTCCTCATCCGTGTGGGCTCCTCATCCGTGTGGGCTCCTCATCCGTGTGGGCTCCTCATCCGTGTGGGCTCCTCATCCGTGTGGGCCCTCATCCGGTGGCTCCTCATCCGTGTGGGCTCCTCATCCGTGTGGGCTCCTCATCCGTGTGGGCTCCTCATCCGTGTGGGCTCCTCATCCGTGTGGGCTCCTCATCCGTGTGGGCTCCTCATCCGTGTGGGCTCCTCATCCGTGTGGGCTCCTCATCCGTGTGGGCTCCTCATCCGAGTGGGCTCCTCATCCGAGTGGGCTCCTCATCCGAGTGGGCTCCTCATCCGAGTGGCTCCTCATCCGAGTGGGCTCCTCATCGAGTGGGCTCCTCATCCGAGTGGGCTCCTCATCCGAGTGGGCTCCTCATCCGAGTGGGCTCCTCATCCGAGTGGGGCTCCTCATCCGAGTGGGCTCCTCATCCGAGTGGGCTCCTCATCCGAGTGGGCTCCTCATCCGAGTGGGCTCCTCATCCGAGTGGGCTCCTCATCCGAGTGGGCTCCTCATCCGAGTGGGCTCCTCATCCGAGTGGGCTCCTCATCCGAGTGGGCTCCTCATCCGAGTGGGCTCCTCATCCGAGTGGGCTCTCTCATCCGAGTGGGCTCCTCAATCCGAGTGGGCTCCTCATCGAGTGGGCTCCTCATCCGAGTGGGCTCCTCATCCGAGTGGGCTCCTCATCCGAGTGGCTCCTCTCCGAGTGGGCTCCTCATCCGAGTGGGCTCCTCAATCCGAGTGGGCTCCTCATCCGAGTGGGCTCCTCATCCGAGTGGGCTCCTCATCCGAGTGGGCTCCTCATCCGAGTGGGCCTCCTCATCCGAGTGGGCTCCTCATCCGAGTGGGCTCCTCATCCGAGTGGGCTCCTCATCCGAGTGGGCTCCTCATCCGAGTGGGCTCCTCATCCGAGTGGGCTCCTCATCCGTGTGGCTCCTCATCCGTGTGGGCTCCTCATCCGTGTGGGCTCCTCATCCGTGTGGGCTCCTCATTCCGTGTGGGCTCCTCATCCGTGTGGGCTCCTCATCCGTGTGGGCTCCTCATCCGTGTGGGCTCCTCATCCGTGTGGGCTCCTCATCCGTGTGGGCTCCTCATCCGTGTGGGCTCCTCATCCGTGGGGCTCCTCATCCGTGTGGGCTCCTCATCCGTGTGGGCTCCTCATCCGTGGTGGGCTCCTCATCCGTGTGGGCTCCTCATCCGTGTGGCTCCTCATCCGTGTGGGCTCCTCATCCGTGTGGGCTCCTCATCCGTGTGGGCTCCTCATCCGTGTGGGCTCCTCATACCGTGTGGGCTCCTCATCCGAGTGGGCTCCTCATCCGAGGGGCTCCTCATCCGAGTGGGCTCCTCATCCGAGTGGGCTCCTCATCCGAGTGGGCTCCTCATCCGAGTGGGCTATCCATCCGGGTGGGCTCCTCATCCGAGTGGGCTCCTCATCCGAGTGGGCTCCTCATCCGAGTGGGCTCCTCTCATGCCGAGTGGGCTCCTCATCCGAGTTGGGCTCCTCATCCGAGTGGGCTCCTCATCCGAGTGGGCTCCTCATCCGAGTGGGCTCCTCATCCGAGTGGGCTCCTCATCCGAGTGGGCTCCTCATCCGAGTGGGCTCCTCATCCGAGTGGGCTCCTCATCCGAGTGGGCTCCTCATCCGAGTGGGCTCCTCATCCGAGTGGGCTCCTCATCCGAGTGGGCTCCTCATCCGAGTGGGCGTCCTCATCCGAGTGGGCTCCTCATCCGAGTGGGCTCCTCATCCGAGTGGGGCTCCTCATCCGAGTGGGGCTCCTCATCCGTGTGGGCTCCTCATCCGTGTGGGCTCCTCATCCGTGTGGGCTCCTCATCCGTGTGGGCTCCTCATCCGTGTGGGCTCCTCATCCGTGTGGCTCCTCATCCGTGTGGGCTCCTCATCCGTGTGGGCTCCTCATCCGTGTGGGCTCCTCATCCGTGTGGGCTCCTCATCCGTGTGGGCTCCTCATCCGTGTGGGCTCCTCATCCGTGTGGGCTCCTCATCCGTGTGGGCTCCTCATCCGTGTGGGCTCCTCATCCGTGTGGGCTCCTCATCCGGTGGGCTCCTCATCCGTGTGGCTCCTCATCCGTGTGGGCTCCTCATCCGTGTGGGCTCCTCATCCGTGTGGGCTCCTCATCCGTGTGGGCTCCTCATCCGAGTGTGGCTCCTCATCCGAGTGGGCTCCTCATCCGAGTGGGCTCCTCATCCGAGTGGGCTCCTCATCGAGTGGGCTCCTCATCCGAGTGGGCTCCTCATCCGTGTGGGCTCCTCATCCGTGTGGGCTCCTCATCCGTAGTGGGCTCCTCATCCGTAGTGGGCTCCTTCATCCGTGTGGGCTCCTCATCCGTGTGGGCTCCTCATCCGTGTGGGCTCCCTCATCCGTGTGGGCTCCTCATCCGTGTGGGCTCCTCATCCGTGTGGGCTCCTCATCCGTGTGGCTCCTCATCCGTGTGGGCTCCTCATCCGTGTGGGCTCCTCATCCGTGTGGGCTCCTCATCCCGTGTGGGCTCCTCATCCGTGTGGGCTCCTCATCCGTGTGGGCTCCTCATCCGTGTGGGCTCCTCATCCGTCGTGGGCTCCTCATCCGTGTGGGCTCCTCATCCGTGTGGGCTCCTCATCCGTGTGGGCTCCTCATCCGTGTGGGCTCCTCATCCGTGTGGGCTCCTCATCCGAGTGGGCTCCTCATCCGAGTGGGCTCCTCATCCGAGTGGGCTCCTCATCCGAGTGGGCTCCTCATCCGAGTGGGCTCCTCATCCGAGTGGGCTCCTCATCCGAGTGGGCTCCTCATCCGAGTGGGCTCCTCATCCGAGTGGGCTCCTCATCCGAGTGGGCTCCTCATCCGAGTGGGCTCCTCATCCGAGTGGGCTCCTCATCCGAGTGGGCTCCTCATCCGAGTGGGCTCCTCATCCGAGTGGGCTCCTCATCCGAGTGGGCTCCTCATCCGAGTGGGCTCCTCATCCGAGTGGGCTCCTCATCCGTGTGGGCTCCTCATCCGTGTGGGCTCCTCATCCGTGTGGGCTCCTCATCCGTGTGGGCTCCTCATCCGTGTGGGCTCCTCATCCGTGTGGGCTCCTCATCCGTGTGGGCTCCTCATCCGTGTGGGCTCCTCATCCGTGTGGGCTCCTCATCCGTGTGGGCTCCTCATCCGTGTGGGCTCCTCATCCGTGTGGGCTCCTCATCCGTGTGGGCTCCTCATCCGTGTGGGCTCCTCATCCGTGTGGGCTCCTCATCCGTGTGGGCTCCTCATCCGTGTGGGCTCCTCATCCGTGTGGGCTCTCATCCGTGTGGGGCTCCTCATCCGTGTGGGCTCCTCATCCGTGTGGGCTCCTCATCCGTGTGGGCTCCTCATCCGTGTGGGCTCCTCATCCGTGTGGGCTCCTCATCCGTGTGGGCTCCTCATCCGTGTGGGCTCCTCATCCGTGTGGGCTCCTCATCCGTGTGGGCTCCTCATCCGTGTGGGCTCCTCATCCGTGTGGGCTCCTCATCCGTGCTGGGCTCCTCATCCGTGTGGGCTCCTCATCCGTGTGGGCTCCTCATCCGTGTGGGCTCCTCATCCGTGTGGGCTCCTCATCCGTGTGGGCTCCTCATCCGTGTGGGCTCCTCATCCGTGTGGGCTCCTCATCCGAGTGGGCTCCTCATCCGAGTGTGGGCTCCTCATCCGAGTGGCTCCTCATCCGAGTGGGCTCCTCATCCGAGTGGGCTCCTCATCCGAGTGGGCTCCTCATCCGAGTGGGCTCCTCATCCGAGTGGGCTCCTCATCCGAGTGGGCTCCTCATCCGAGTGGGCTCCTCATCCGAGTGGGCTCCTCATCCGAGTGGGCTCCTCATCCGAGTGGGCTCCTCATCCGAGTGGGCTCCTCATCGAGTGGGCTCCTCATCCGAGTGGGCTCCTCATCCGAGTGGGCTCCTCATCCGAGTGGGCTCCTCATCCGTGTGGGCTCCTCATCCGAGTGGGCTCCTCATCCGTGTGGCTCCTCATCCGTGTGGGCTCCTCATCCGTGTGGGCTCCCTCATCCGTGTGGGGCTCCTCATCCGTGTGGGCTCCTCATCCGTGTGGGCTCCTCA
Organism: Stigmatopora argus; assembly: GCF_051989625.1. NCBI lineage: Eukaryota > Metazoa > Chordata > Actinopteri > Syngnathiformes > Syngnathidae > Stigmatopora > Stigmatopora argus. Next base: position 21,338,918 of record NC_135390.1, read on the forward strand.
TTCCGTGTGGGCTCCTCATCCGTGTGGGCTCCTCATCCGTGGGCTCCTCATCCGTGTGGGCTCCTCATCCGTGTGGGCTCCTCATCCGTGTGGGCTCCTCATCCGTGTGGGCTCCTCATCCGTGTGGGCTCCTCATCCGTGTGGGCTCCTCATCCGTGTGGGCTCCTCATCCGTGTGGGCTCCTCATCCGTGTGGGCTCCTCATCCGTGTGGGCTCCTCATCCGAGTGGCTCCTCATCCGAGTGGGCTCCTCATCCGAGTGGGCTCCTCATCCGAGTGGGCTCCTCATCCGAGTGGGCTCCTCATCCGAGTGGGCTCCTCATCCGAGTGGGCTCCTCATCCGTGTGGGCTCCTCATCCGTGTGGGCTCCTCATCCGTGGTGGGCTCCTCATCCGTGTGGGCTCCTCATCCGTGTGGGCTCCTCATCCGTGTGGGCTCCTCATCCGTGTGGGCTCCTCATCCGTGTGGGCTCCTCATCCGTGTGGGCTCCTCATCCGTGTGGGCTCCTCATCCGTGTGGGCTCCTCATCCGTGTGGGCTCCTCATCCGTGTGGGCTCCTCATCCGTGTGGGCTCCTCATCCGTGTGGGCTCCTCATCCGTGTGGGCTCCTCATCCGTGTGGGGCTCCTCATCCGTGTGGGCTCCTCATCCGTGTGGGCTCCTCATCCGTGTGGGCTCCTCATCCGTGTGGGCTCCTCATCCGTGTGGGCTCCTCATCCGTGTGGGCTCCTCATCCGTGTGGGCTCCTCATCCGTGTGGGCTCCTCATCCGTGTGGGCTCCTCATCCGTGTGGGCTCCTCATCCGTGTGGGCTCCTCATCCGAGTGGGCTCCTCATCCGAGTGGGCTCCTCATCCGAGTGGGCTCCTCATCCGAGTGGGCTCCTCAGCCGAGTGGGCTCCTCAGCCGAGTGGGCTCCTCATCCGAGTGGGCTCCTCATCCGAGTGGGCTCCTCATCCGAGTGGGCTCCTCATCCGAGTGGGCTCCTCATCCGAGTGGGCTCCTCATTCCGAGTGGGCTCCTCATCCGAGTGGGCTCCTCATCCGAGTGGGCTCCTCATCCGAGTGGGCTCCTCATCCGAGTGGGCTCCTCATCCGAGTGGGCTCCTCATCCGAGTGGGCTCCTCATCCGAGTGGCTCCTCATCCGAGTGGGCTCCTCATCCGAGTGGGCTCCTCATCCGAGTGGGCTCCTCATCCGAGTGGGCTCCTCATCCGTGTGGGCTCCTCATCCGTGTGGGCTCCTCATCCGTGTGGGCTCCTCATCCGTGTGGGCTCCTCATCCGTGTGGGCTCCTCATCCGTGTGGGCTCCTCATCCGTGTGGGCTCCTCATCCGTGTGGGCTCCTCATCCGTGTGGGCTCCTCATCCGTGTGGGCTCCTCATGCCGTGTGGGCTCCCTCATCCGTGTGGGCTCCTCATCCGTGTGGGCTCCCTCATCCGTGTGGGCTTCCTCATCCGTGTGGGCTCCTCATCCGTGTGGGCTCCTCATCCGTGTGGGCTCCTCATCCGTGTGGGCTCCTCATCCGTGTGGGGCTCCTCATCCGTGTGGGCTCCTCATCCGTGTGGGCTCCTCATCCGTGTGGGCTCCTCATCCGTGTGGGCTCCTCATCCGTGTGGGCTCCTCATCCGTGTGGGCTCCTCATCCGTGTGGGCTCCTCATCCGTGTGGGCTCCTCATCCGTGTGGGCTCCTCATCGTGTGGGCTCCTCATCCGTGTGGGCTCCTCATCCGTGTGGGCTCCTCATCCGTGTGGGCTCCTCATCCGAGTGGGCTCCTCATCCGAGTGGGCTCCTCATCCGAGTGGGCTCCTCATCCCGAGTGGGGCTCCTCATCCGAGTGGGCTCCTCATCCGAGTGGGCTCCTCATCCGAGTGGGCTCCTCATCCGAGTGGGCTCCTCATCCGAGTGGGCTCCTCATCCGATTGGGCTCCTCATCCGAGTGGGCTCCTCATCCGAGTGGGCTCCTCATCCGAGTGGGCTCCTCATCCGAGTGGGCTCCTCATCCGAGTGGGCTCCTCATCCGAGTGGGCTCCTCATCCGAGTGGGCTCCTCGATCCGAGTGGGCTCCTCATCCGAGTGGGCTCCTCATCCGAGTGGGCTCCTCATCCGAGTGGGCTCCTCATCCGAGTGGGCTCCTCATCCGAGTGGGCTCCTCATCCGAGTGGGCTCCTCATCCGAGTGGGCTCCTCATCCGTGTGGGCTCCTCATCCGTGTGGGCTCCTCATCCGTGTGGGCTCCTCATCCGTGTGGGCTCCTCATCCGTGTGGGCTCCTCATCCGTGTGGGCTCCTCATCCGTGTGGGCTCCTCATCCGTGTGGGCTCCTCATCCGTGTGGGCTCCTCATCCGTGTGGGCTCCTCATCCGTGTTGGCTCCTCATCCGTGTTGACTCCTCATCCGTGTTGACTACTCATCCGTGTTGACTACTCATCCGTGTTGACTACTTATCCATGTTGACTACTCATCCATGTTGACTACTTATCCATGTTGACTACTTATCCATGTTGACTACTTATTTATTACCTATTCATTAATTATTTATTTAATATCTTTATCTGTTCATTTGTTTGTTGTTATTTGTGCACTTCCCTACTTGTTTATGTTTTTGACTACTTATGCAACTACTTATTTCTTACTTATTATTTATTGTTGTTATTATTCATGATTTATTTGTTAGTTGTTGTTATTTGTACACATCATAGTGAAGCTTTAAATCTCATTGTACTTATAATTTAGATTTTTCAAAATTCGAAAAGAAATTTCCCAAATACGGGATGAAATAAATTTCTAATCTAATAATGGCAATAAAAGCATTCAATCCAATTCAATGTTTCATTTTTGTCCTTTTTTTGTGTTGTGTTTTCTTACCTCCTTTCTTTCTTTTTTCCTCCAATCCTGCCCTGCCTTCCGGGCTACTGTCATCTTTGTTATGATCGTGGAGGGTGAGGATGCAAACCCAATGTGCAGGTTGGAAATAAAACCGGCGGCAAGTGGAAGCTGGTGAGAGAAGAGAAAAGAATTTTGAAGAAAAATATCCTCCAACCTAAAAAGTACTAAAAGAAGCTAAACAAAAGTCAACGCATTGCATAAAGATGGTGATAACGAAGAATGGTGCAGGGCAACAAAAAACACAAACCGTGGCTAATGTGACGATAAAAACAAGAGGGTGACACAATTAGACGCTGATCGGTAAACGTATGAACAGGCAATATTTTACGTGATAATCAGAAGGTTAAGACAAGTGAAATCGAGAAACCAAATCAACACCAAACAAAAGGTCGTGGCAAAAAAAAAGAAAGGCATACAGGAGTGCTAATTAATGTTCAATCAGACTTAGCACTGCAAATTAGCATCTTGCACTAAAACATCGTAACTTCCTCTACCACGTGCTGCTAACTACTTTTCTCATTTACCTCATTTCATTTTATTGTACATAAATCTTTTTATTACTACTTATTTCCATTGCACTTTATGGCGAAGCTTTAAATCACATTGTACTTGTATAATGACAAAAAAGTTATTCCATTGCAGCAGACTCTGGTCTACTTATTTACTGATTATTTATCTATTTGTTCTTGTTATTTGTACTTTTTAATTTTCTTGACTACTGATTTATTGATTATGTATGTTTTAAGTGTTGTTATTATTTACTGTCTATTTGTTTGTTGTTGCTATTGTGCACTTTGTGGTGAGGCTTTGAATTGTATTACACTTGTATAATGACAATAAAGTTATCTATTCAATTCCATTGCAGCAGACTCTAGTCTACTTATTAATTGATTATTTATCTGTTTATTCTTATTTGTACTTATTTTCTTGACTACTGATTTATTGATTATTTATTTAAGAAGTGTTGTTATTATTTACTGTCTGTTTGTTGTGTAATTGTATTACACTGGTATTATGACAAAAAAAGCATTCAATTCAATTCAATTCAAACACACACCCTCTCCAAACTTACTTTCCCTTCAAAATAAAATATGTATGTTCTGCAGAAAGGGGACCGAGAGCCTACCCAGACGGAATTCAAGGTCAGGGAGGAACAAGGGAACGGGTGGGTCAAAGGGTTTCGGAAAGCGTGGTAAGGGTCTTGGATGTAAGAAGACCACACTGAAAGTGAGAACGGGCGGTGAAGGTCAGCCAAGACAACTGTTCAGCCATTTTGCCGTCACTGGAGAATTTCCGTCTCCTCAAGCAGCGACGACAATAATTGCCAATGCCGCATGTGACGAGCGATCATCGGCAACGCGACTGGCGATGTTGGAGTTAATGAGGCGGTGGAAAAGGGAGGCTTGAGGTCGATGCGGGCGGGAACGCAATGAGCCTATGGGGGTTCCTCGAGGAACCCTAATAGAGCCAAAAAAGGCCACTGCACCAAATGAAAAGCTGGAAAGGAAGTCGGGTGGTCCCAGCGCACCCAAAACTCGTATTTTTCCACCTCAATATTTATTTTGAGAGTCGGGGACGGTGCCGATACGAAGGATAGGCCTCCGTGGGATACAGCCGCGCTCTTAAATCATTAATAGAAGACTGAAAATCCTGTCAATCATTGGAAATGGTCCGCGCTCTGCCGGTATAAAACACCAAAGATACATCATTGAGCTTGGAGAACATTGCAATTCTAATGAAGGCTGATAAGGTAAATTGAAAGGCATCATTTTTTGCCTTTCATATGTCTTAAAAGGTCACTTTAATTGTCCAAATGTAAGAGTTAGTAGAATGAATAGCTAATTGTCTGCCTGCTGAAATGAGTTTAATCTATTTTAACAAGCGATTAATCGTGTCGAGAGCTTGGTTGACTTGTGCTTTTTGTTATGAAAGCGTAGTTGGACCTAAATGTAGGGAAGCAATCAAGGAGGAGTTTGAAACTTGAATTGTTAAGGTAGGAGGGGTTTCGGGAAAAGGGCAAGGAGTTGATTAAATAACAAAATCAAACCTGACGGGAAAACGTGGGGAAATGAGGACCATGGAACGTGGAGTAAAAGAAGCAGACGATCCGACAATGACTAACCAACACACGGGGTTTAATAGACAGTGGGCTGATTACGAAGTTCACGCAGTTGGTTACGAGAGGAAGGGAAGCCCGGAAAAAAAAAACAAATGAAACCCCAACTAATGTTCGTTCGCTCCAAAATAAATTGGACATCAGGTGCCGTGATTGGCTGTTAACGTAAAAGTGCCGAAATTCCTGGAATATCCATGAAAAGACATTTAAAAACATATTTTTACTTTAGGAAATCAATGATCAACATTTTTGCCTATTTTCTGAGACGTTACAGACCAAGAAAGGAGCGAAATATTTTTTTAAGGATAAAGATTCGAAATAAAATGCATGTTTTATGTTAAATGAATTGAAAGTTTTTTTAATTACCATTATAGAAACGTATGTGTGGCCCTGCTTTACATGTTATCACTTCCATAATAACAGTTCTAATAGTTCCCACTCGGTAAACAGGAAGACGTTATTTTTCCTCCTTTCTTAAAATGCTAAAGGAAGTTTTAGCATTGGTCAATATCGCGGGAATCATCTCAATTAAATGTAATGAATAATAATAATAATAAGTCATCTTGCAGAAATGATGTGTGCGCATTTACCAAACAGTTGAAGTTGTAAGCGTACATCTTTTTAGTTAATTCAGCAACACAATGGCCTCCAGATTGATTAACGGCCGCACGTAGTGAGTTGAGGGAATTTGGATCCAATTAATTAAAAGCTCATTAAGCATTCGCTGAGCTGGATGAGATGGACATGGTATGGAATAGGAATGAATTAGGAAGGAAAATTATGGCGTGCAAATTATTGGGATTGTTATTATTCTTCCTTAACAGCAGCAAACACAATAATTGCTTGTGTCGTAATACGTGTTTGTTTCTCAAATTTTGCTGAAACGCAAAAGTTGTTCAATTGTTGTCTTAGCATGAGCACCTTTTGAAAACTAAAAGCTTAAACGCATGAAAAACTGTGGAAAATATAGAACTGATTTGGCGTGGAATACAGCACGTTTTTATGACTGTTTGTTTGAAGCAATATAATTAGATATATAATTTAGAGTGTTCAGCTAGCCTAGCCTATCGTGCATGTTTTTGGGATGCCGGAGGAAACCGGAGTACCCGGAGAAACCCAGGCAAACACACAAACTCCACACAGTGAGGACCCACCTGGGATCGGACCCTCGACCCCAGAAGTGTGAGACCGCCGTGCTGACCACCACAGCTATTTCTTATTTAATTTTTTTGTTCAATTTTGTGGTTCAGCGCGACCCGGCGGCTGAGTATTTAGCGTGTCAGCCTCGCGTTGGGAGACTTGGGTTCAAATCCAGGTAGGTCCACCTGTGTGGAGTTTGCATGTTCTCCACGGGCCTGCGTGGGTTTTCACCGGGTACTCCGGTTTCCTCCTACATTCCAAAAACATGCATGGTACACTCTAAAATTCCCCTTAGCTATGAGTGATTGGTTGTTTGTCTCCTTGTGCCCTGCGATTGGCTGGCCACCAATTCAGGGTTTCCCCTGCCTCTGGCCCGAAGTCAGCTGGGATAGGCTCTGGCACCCCCTGTGACCTTAGTGAGGATAAAGCGGTTCAGAATATGAGATGAGATGAATTTTGTGGTTCAAGGTTTTTATGTTAGCAAATTTGATCTTTTCTCGAGTTAAAATTTATTTTCTTATTTTCCAAAATGATACTACATGAAAGAAGACCTATGTTTTTCATCAACATTAAGAACATCAATAATACATATGGAAGGGCCAAAAAAAATATCCACATCCACGCATCTCACCAAGTCAGCTGAGATCATCACTTGTTCACCCTTGAACCAAACGAGGACGAGCCCCCCACCGAAAATAACCCACGAGCGCTCGTAAAGATGACCAATTAAACGCAATGTTGCGCCGTGCTTAATTGCCACTTGACATTTGTAAGCACGCTTGGGTGTTTATGCCACGTAAACACAAAAGGTGCCCGCCCACACAGTGAGCGCCTTTTCAAACACGAGAAACCCCTGAAAACGGTTCCAACGAGGCATTTTATCATGTCCGAGATGGAGTCAAAATATTCCCAAAAATAATAAATTTGCCGTAAAATTCCACCTTATATTTACATGTATTGAACCAAACCACACGAACTCAAAAGGTCCTTTAGCTTAATGCTAACACCCAATGCAAATGCCCATAGAGGAGCAAACCAATTTGGCACCAATGTTCCATAATCCTCAATTTTCAAACTGCCATTATTGAAAAATCTGGATTTTTGAAGCAAATACGACTCGGCGGGATCACAATCACGGAATCAGTTCTTCTTGAAATGGACAACCGGGTATCTATGTAACGCTATACGAGGCAATAAATTCAGAGTGCAAATGATGGGAATAATATGCAAAACGGTGGGTCTGCCAGGCCCGCTAAAGCGGCCCTAATTGCTCTAAATGAAACGAGGGCCGTTAAACGAGAGCGCTTCTCCGCCGGCCCGCCGGTGGAAAAGCGCCAACGTGAATTCTCGCTATTGATTCAGCCTTTACTTTTATTGTCCCTGACTACATTAGTTTACTCAGTCATCATTCATATTCATGGCAGAGTTGCTGCTTTCCATGCGTCCGCAATAGACTTTGAGCAGTTTCACCTGTCAGCTTGCAGTGATTAAATCAAGTTGAGGATATTTTGGAGTACCATATTTTCTGCACTATAAGGCGGAACTAAAAAGCTTCAATTTTCTCAACTGCGACTTATATATGGATCAATATTGGTTAATCAGGGTATGAAATTCACTCTAGCACAGCTCCGTCTATTTAATGTATAACATAACTCCTACTACAGTTCCATCTGTATAAAACAATTCCCATACTACTGCTACTATTACTACCACTAGAACCACTACTACTACTACTACAGTTCCATCTCATGGATATATAGAACAATTGATACTACTACTGATACTACTACTATTTCTACTACTCATACTACTACTACCTCTACCCCTACCACTACTACTACCCCTACCACTACCCCTACCACTACTACTACCCCTACCACTACTACTACCCCTACTACTACTACTACCCCTACTACTACCCCTATTACTACTACCACCCCTACTACTACCACCCCTACTACTACCACCCCTACTACTACCACCCCTACTACTCCTACTACTACTACTACTACTACCCCTACTACTACCTCTACCTCTACTAGGACCCCTATTACTACTATCCCTACTACTACTACTGCTATTATTACTACTAGTACTTACTGTCATTACTACTACTACTATCCCTACTACTACTACCCCTACGACGACTACTACCCCTATTACTACTACAACTGTAATTCCTACTACTACTACTGTGTTTTATAATCCGGTGCACCTTATATATGAATTTTTTTTTAAGATAGGCCATTTATTCGAAGTGCACTTTATAATCTACCGTTTAAAATACGGTAGTTAGAATATGACCAAATTGTGAACGTAATGAACCTATTGGGAGTTTTGACTTTTAATGCTTAATACTTTTTCAGGTAATATTCTGGTTTTCAGACTCCACTCCAAGAACTGCATTTTCACGCTACTAAATTCTAAACGGCTTCTGCACTTTGTTACTAGTTCAAAAATGTTCCTGAAATGCAGCAGAACTTGAAGAAAAGAGGATCCAACTTAGTTTTTCTTTTTGGCTCGAGCTCTAATAAATAGTTTGAGTCTTTTATTGTCTTAACGAAATGGTGTACACTTTGATTTACTGGAAGAGCGCATCTATTTAGAGGTCTCGGTTCCAAATGTTTTCCGCACAAACCCAGCCGAAGGCATTCCGTGTGAATGTTGATCAGTATTTTGTAATCATAATTTCTCTGAGCTAAGTTCACGCCTGGTCAAAGTTTGCCATTCCGAGCACACGGTCAAAACTCAAGAAAACCCGACCCACGCCGGCGCATAAAAATTTCAGGCCCCTTCATGTTCCTCCTGCGCCTCCATCTCATCAGCATGCGCTTGACAATTCCACTCATCTACTTAGACCCGTAACAGAATTGATATTTTTCGCATTTTATTCATAACGTGGGGCGCTCCATTTGTAAATCATCCACGTCCAGGCGCCAAGTTTGTTCTCGGGACTCCGAAAGCTTGCGCGGGTTTTCTCGGGGGTTGAACGGCTTATCTCGAGGGTGCCTAATTAGCGAGCGAGCGCTAGGACGGAGGGGGCGGGAGTTTGCCGGTAGGCTCCGGCACCCCGAGAAGTCCGACGGGGCGACCTTCTGCTCTCAGTCTCCCTTTTTCAAAAAATAAACTAAAAACAGGACGGATCTTCTTCGTCCTCGCAATTTCACTAATGTGCCCCGTTGTTGTTCATTTATCATTCCCTATTGATTTTCATCATTAAGCTCCCACGACCACGGCATGAATCATTGGCACGCCAGCTGATGTCGCAACCCCCCGATCGATCGGCGCCCCCCCGAGGGAGCGAATCACGGCGATGGTTCCGATTCCGCCGTGGTGCGCGTTAATGGTTTATTACGACGACTGTGCCGAATGCATTGTTTGGAGAAACCTCCACTTAAAAGGGAACGGCTCTCGGCACCCCCGCGGAGATAAACGCTAGGCTTTGTCAAATAATTGTAACGCGGCAACAAAGGAATAAAGTCGATGGCGTCGTATTGAATTTAAATTGCAACTTTCCAATGTTTCTTTGACCGAGCGTGACACGAGCAGCAGTCACAAATGCCAAAGAATGAAAAACATGGCTGTCTTTTTTTAAATCGTTCTAGTCTTAACTTGTTGCATGAACTGGTAGCGTATGAATGGACCAGGTGTCAAACTCGAGACACCATTGTGTGGCCAGCAAAAGTCCATTTTGTACATTGTAATTTGTGTCTTGTAAGATTTAATCAGATCATTTTATATCATATAATAGTTTCTACCTATATCCTATCCTAATAAATAAGTAGTAGTCAGCATAGTAAATAAGTAGTAGTCAACATAATAAATGAGTAGCAGTCAACATAATAAATGAGTAGCAGTCAATATAATAAATAAGTAGCAGTCTACATAATAAGTAGCAGTCAACAATAAGTAGTAGTCAACATAGTAAATAAGAGGTAGTCAACAATAAGTAGTAGTCAACAAAGTATAAATAAGTAGCACTATACATAATAAATTAGTAGTCAGCACTTAAGTAGTCGTCAGCATAATAAATAGTAGTAGTCAACAATAAGTAGTAGTGAACATAGTACATAAGTAGTAGTCAACATAGTATATAAGTAGTAGTCAACAATAAGTAGTAGTCAACATAGTAAATAAGAGGTAGTCAACCTAGTAAATAAGTAGCACTATACATGATAAATTAGTAGCAAGCACTTAAGTATTCGTCAACATAATAAGTAGTAGTCAGCCTAGTAAATAAGTAGCAGTCAACATAATAAATAAGTAGTAGTCAACATAATAAACAAGTTGTAGTCAGCATAGTACATAAGTAGTAGTCAACATAGTACATAAGTAGTAGTCAACATAATAAGTAATAGTCAACATAGTAAATAAGAGGTAGTCAACCTTGTAGATAAGTAGCACTATACATAATAAATTAGAAGTTAGCACTTAAATAAGTAGTTGTCAACATAATAAATAAGTAACAGTCAACGTGGTAAATAAGTAGTAGTCAGCATAGTAAATAAGTAGTAGTCAACATTATAAATAAGTACTAGTCAACATAATAAATATGCCGTAGTCACATAGATAAGTAGTCAACATGAATAAGTGGTCACATAAACAAGTCAGTCCAAAAGTGACTTATTTCATCTGAACATGACTTTTTGCCACCAATCAAGTTACTCACAGACTTTGTGTCCTTTTTGCTACTTTTACTGTGCATTTGGCTGCGATTGGATCAGCTGTCAAAGTCTCTGTCCAACTTTTTTGGAATTCCCTCCCAAACTTTTTTGTCTGACCACCACGTGCCCTCCAAAGTTTCTCCCGACATTTTCAAGTCATGCGGTCCATCTGTTCAAACTGTCTGCTCGTTGGAGAATTGGCTGCGTGTTAGCCGAATTGGTGTCGTTTCCAATTAAATTCAGCCATTTTTTTTTGTTTTTGCTTCTTTCGAACTCCCTTTGCTGTCGGTCGAGGTGACGGCCTATCGGATTGTTCGAATGTGCGGCGTACCGAATGGCGAGACCTACGCTGGCCGTTGGCTTGAACCTGGAAATGAGCATTTTGTGGATGGTTTGATCAAGCCGCTAATGCGCCCAATGGCAGACGGGCAGGGCGCACTTGCTGAAAATTGGCTTTGTTTCAACGGCTGGCATCTGTTGTTGCTGTTAATCGTGCCTAGATTACAATTTCATTGCAGGGTGTCGGAATTTTCATCAGTGTTCGTCGGGCTCTCCAAAGGAGTGTTGCGCTTTTCAATTTTACAGTGTGAAAATAATATCCAAACAAGGAATTAGCTTAATGGAATATATGGCAATCTTTGTCCAATCTGGTTTGACTGGGAGGTCTGAAAGATCATTGGCTGGCAGCCTCTCCCAATCAAAATGGAATCTTTTTGTGTTGTCAATGGTAGTGAATGGGTTGATAATTAAGTTGATAGGATTTTTATTTTTGAAAATAAGAATTTTTTAGGCGGGCGAGTGGTTAGCGCATCGGGGTCACAGTTCTGGGGTCGAGGGTTCGATCCCAGGGGGGTCCTCGCTGTGTGGAGTGTTTGCATGTTGCCCCCCGGCTTGCGTGGGTTTTCTCCGGGTACTCCGGTTTCCTCTCACATTCCAAAAACATGCATGCTAGGCTAATTGTATGCTAAACTGTCCCTAGCTCTATCACATGTGTCAAAGTGGCGCCCCAGGGGCCAAATCTGGCCCGCCACATCATTTTGTGTGGCCCGGGAAAGTAAATCATGAGTGCCGACTTTCTGTTTTAGGATCAAATTAAAATGAAGAGTATAGATGTATATTAAATTTCCTGATTCTCCCCCCTTTAAATCAATAATTGTATTTTTTCTGTGTTTTTAGTTCAAAAATCATTTTGTAAAATCTAAAAATATATTTTAAAAAAGCTCAAATAAACATTGTTTTAGATCTATAAAAAACTGAATATTCAGGGCTTTTAATCCAGTTCTTTTAATCCATTTATAAAATAAAAAAAATCTAAATATTATATCTAAAATGGTCCGGCCCACGTGAAATCAAGTTGACGTTAAGGCGGCCCACGAACCAACCCGAGTCTGACACCCTTGCTCTAAATCATTGATTGTTTGTCTTCTTGTGCCCTGCGATTGGCTGCCCACCAATTCAGGCTGTCCCCGGCAATTAGCTTGCATAAGGCTCCAGCACCCCCCGTGACCCTTGTGAAGATAAAGCGGTTCAGAAAATAAATGAATGAATTATAAACAAAAATAAGCAAACCTCATTAAGAGCGAACTTCTCTTGGCTCATAATATTAACATTTAAACTGCATAAATATTTGTCTCTCCATTCAAAAATGGATTAAAAAGTAGGCAATGATCTATTTGACACAAAAATGTTTTCCCCTCCATAACAACTTCCTGACCTCATCTGCCTGGTCTGTTGCTATCAAAGACACGCTGATGTTTTTCCAATTTTCACGACTTTTATGATGAAGTTGGTAAACGTCAAAAATGATAAATGATCTCCTAATGGTCTCTTAACTGAGATGTTCTTGTTTGTTGGTAAGCTCCGCCTTCCTCACTTTGACTTCCTAGCAAAAGAATCTTGAAAAATCATGGGGGGGTCACACAGAAGGCACAAACAAGCATTCATGGCGGATTTTTCACCTCGTGGCTACGCGGCGTCGTCAATTAACCTCAAGCCAATGTTGGCGGACGTGGGCGGAAAAATGAAAAATAAATAAATCCGGCGTGAACCCACGCAAGCACGCGAGGAAGCGGTCGGCCTCAGGTTAGCGAGGTGGCGCCCAGTCAAGAGTGATAATGCGACGACTTCGTGTTATTATCGGTAGCGGGCTTAGTTTTTTTGAAACTGTCTCGGACATTTAAAGGTCAATCATTTTACCTTTCAGGGTAGTTTATATTTGGTTGTGTAGTGGGAAGTGGTATAAAAAAAATAAGTAAAAGAATGGACGGATTACATATTTTTGTGTGCCCCCAGATTTTGAGAATGTCGGGGAATAAAAGTTTTACATGTTTTTTATCCACCTAATTTAAATGGAGCTAATGCAACATAATAATCATTTAAATAGGTGATTTCATGTAAGCAGAAAAAGGAAAATATTTTAATCTCTTTTTTTCCAGTTGTGCAGCACCATAATAATTTTGCAAAGAAATTATTTAACGGATGTCTTTGACATAAATGTATAGCGTGAATAGCTTCAGTCACAAAATGCGATAAATTGAGATGTTTCAGTTGTGATAAGTTCAGAAATTTGACTTTTTGTCAATATAATGGAAATATGGTTAGGTTATGTTAAGTTAGAACTTTATTTCATCCCGTATTTGGGAAATTTCTTGGTTGCAGTAGCAAGACAGACACAGAAGACATTGTAGACCTAGTTAAAGAAACTGGAGCCACACAGAGGAAGTGTGCACACAAAGAAATATGCTTTACAGCTATAAATATTTGCATTCTACCTATGACTAATTTTTTGTGAATGTTCACTCATTAACTGCCATGGCAAGTGATCCTATTTCCAACAATCGCTGCCAACTCTCCCAGTCAAAATGGATTGGGCTTTGCTCACCATCAATGCCAGATAATGAGTTAAAAATGTAAACTAATGATTTAAAAAAAAAAAAAAAGAAATCAATACATTCTGATCCGATAACATCCTTAACGAGAACAACTTAAGATGAGGAGAAAAATGCTTTTCCTTATTTTGGTGCACTTCAATACGGTATTTGTGTAAAATAGAATACATTAAAAAGGATGTGGCCTTTGTTTTCTTTAAAAAAATTAGATGTATTTTTGTAGAATTGGAACACATTATTTTGAATTTTATGGTGTCTGTTGTTAAAGGTCGCAAACATTTTATTGACAAATAAGGTCGGTGAAGTACTCAACATCAACACATAATACTAATAAAAAATGAGCTTACTTACAATTGTCGCAAGGTTCGTTCATTTTCCCCAACATGGATTGGACATCTAGTATTGGCAATGGCAGCCAAAAAGTTTAACAAGTGCCCTATGGAAAAAAAAGATTAAGAACGGTTACTTTACTGTACATATCAGTTGTCACATTTATTTATAAAACGTGTAGACAGTTGACTGATTGTTAACCCTGTGTGGTATTGTACCGTCTTGGCCCGAATTTAAGACGACCCCTCTTTTTCACGACTCAACTTTGAAAAAAAGACTTTTTGAACACCAAATTCAATTATTTTTACACAGAATATAATGACAGAACATCTGAAACAAATGATTCTAACAATATATTGGGGGAAAAAACATTTAATTCTGCCTCATTCATATCATGCAAAAACTGTCCATCCCATCTTAATATCCGAAAATTAAATATGTCAACTTAAGTCTGTTTTTTTAATGTACTAAATGAACCAATCTACTGTGATCAAACAACAAAATTAACCATCCAAGTGTTCAGCATAGGCTTGAAAGATATCTGGCGCCCTCTAGCGTAGTGAATAGGAATAATGTCTAGACCCCGAATGTAAGACGACCGACAGTCTTATTTCGATGGAAAAATAAACGTCTTATATTCGGGGCCAATATGAAACTTGTTTTCTGACAAACTCGGAGAGCGTACTCATTTCGGAGGTCAGCAGCGAGAAGACCTTCTGTTTTAGTCGCATTGTTTTCTTGCGTCTTGTCGTCTTCATTTCAGCGGGTCACGGCTGATCTGAGGGTCCTCGCTGGCGTCGGCGAGTGGAGAGGAAATAAAGCCGTACAAGCGCGTCTATCTGCTATTTGTGAAGGTTCCACTTGGCAGAACTTTAATTCCCCAGCTCCATCTGTTATTTATCTCTTACATAATTCAATTTGCGACACCCTTTTCCATACTTACAGTCACCCTGTCTGTCAAGCTGATGCACATTTTTTGTGTTAGGTTTTTCGTAATTCTCCGTGGGCTGAAAATTGTACTTTTCGGGAATGAAAGAAAATGAAAGGAAAAATATGAACTGATATGTTCAGAAAATCATCAGAACAAAAAAATCTGATCTCTCAAGACGTGGTAGAGTAGACAAAAAAAATACTCAAGTAAGAGAGGTGTTGTTTAAAATAATAAAGTAAAATTAGTCATCCAGAAAATGGCAGTAAAACGTGACCAGTCAATGGCAGGCTTCCCAGTTGAAATGCGTTTGATGGCTAAAACTGACAGTGCAAAAAAAGTCAAGAAAATGATGACTAAGCAAAATTCATCACATTGAATTATTTTTTTGATACACACGAAATTCAGAAATTCCACAGTGTCCTAAAATTTGACGGATTTTCAACCGAGCTCATTAAAAAATATAATTTAAATGTCTCCATCTAGTGTTACAGCTCAAAACTGAATGTAGGGCTGAACTCAACCTTCTTGTGCGAGCCTAATTCAATAATATTTCACTACCCACCCGACTATGACTAACCAAGAATAAAATACGCCATTCCCTGCTGTTCACACTCAAGCGACCATTCTAAAACACACTCAAGTGGGAACAAAATGTAATATTCCCAACCCGTTTGAATGGGAAAAAAAGAGGGTGTGCGGGTTGTTTACGCAACGTACAGGTGACAGGATCAGCCTCCTCCAAATGGGCTGCGGCACTTCAGCGATGAGACGACAATAGGCAGAAAAGAAATGCATTAGCGTAGATGAGGCTGCAATTATCATGTTAAAAGTACTTAAACAGGGTGATTTGGGCAAGAAATTGTGGGCACGATGGAGTTTTCAACTCGACGTGCAATTACCTTCATATTACCATGCTTTTATTATTGAAATATTTTTCTACCTTTTAAGGCGAGGCGTGAAGGGTATATAGTCGTTCGTCGCTGTCTGACATAAATCTGGGCTTTATTATTGTCAAAGAAAAAGACTTCCAGTGTGCTTTATATATGGATCAATATGGGTTAATCATTGTATGAAATTCCCTCTGGTGGGCTACAGTGCCATCTAGTTGGTGTATAGCAAAACTCCTCACCGCTGCTACTACTACTACTACTACTACTACTACTACAGCGCCATCTAGTTGATGTATAGCAAAACTCCTCACCACTACGACTACTACAGTTTCATCTAGAATATGTATGACACAACCCCTACTGCTACTAGTAATACCAGCACTGCTGCTACTACTACTGTTACTACTACTAACCCTAACCCTACTACTACTGCTGTTACTACTACTGTTACTACTACTAACCCTAACCCTACTACTACTGCTGTTACTACTACTGTTACTACTACTAACCCTAACCCTACTACTACTACGACTGCTGTTACTACTATTGCTGTAACTACTACTGATACTACTACTACTACTACTACTACTGCTGCTGTTGCTACTACTACTGCTGTTACAACTACTACTAATACTACTGCTGTTGCTACTACTACTGCTGTTACTACTACTTCTACTACTGCTGATACTACTAGTACTACTGTTGCTACTGCTGATACTACTACTGCTGATACTACTACTACTACTGTTACTACTACTACTGTTACTACTACTACTACTACTGATACTACTACTGCTGTCACTACTACTACTACCACCACCACCACTACTACCACTACCACCACTAATACTATTACCACTACTACTACTACTACTACTACTACTACTACTACTACTACTACTACTACTACTACTACTACTACTACTACAGCAACTTATAGATGAAACACATTTTAAGGTAGTTCATTCATTGAAGTTGCGCTTTAAAGTGCGGAAAAAAACGGTGTTTTTTTCACACAAGAATTGTCTTGGATTGAAAAGGACTATGTTCAAATCCACTTTTTTCCCCCAGTATAGCGGCATTTTCATGCAGTCCAACGCTGATATTTTAAAATCTGATCTAGGCCATTTTCGTATACAAATATGATTCCGATAACCACTCATCCATACACATCTAAACTAAACATGACCAACAAGTGAAATTACATTATCACACCAATGAAAAAAAACACCTGATTGGACGTCAATCGCCGTCAATGACAAAGATTTCTCACAAAACGCCGCTTCAAGACACTTGCCAAAGCTTTGTTACATCCAATAGGACTCGAAAAAAAAAACATTAAAATTCATCATTTGTCGACGTCTTTTTCATTGGCGTTGGCATTCAAAAAAAAAATGTTGGGTGATGAAAAGCATACCGCCATTTTCCAAATATCTAGGGACATGAATATTCTCTACGCTCATAAAAAAATATATAATAAAAAACCGTGGGAGGCAATCACCAGGGGAATCCAGATGTTGGCGACAAAGGATCGCAGTCATGAATAATTAAAGGCAAAAAAGTTTAAAGGTGTGTCAGGTGACATGAAAGTGAAATGGCTTGAAAGTGGTTAGCGGAATCCCAGGACAATTTTCCCGCACGTATTCAAACGCTAACTTTCATTCTTCGCCACAGATGTTTCCGTTCATTCCATTGGAAGTGACTTATTAAATAATATTTGACCATTTGGTCAAAGGATTGTGATAGACGAACAGTCAAGTGATTTCCCTGCGGAATGCTCCACTTTCTCTCTGTCTTTCTAATTTAACGTGACCAATCTATTTCGTAGGCTGGAGTTCAATTGTGATACGAGTGGGAGGAAAAGTTTGCTTTAAAATACACCTGAAAATTGAATTGAATGTTTTGAATGCTTTTATTGTCATTATACAGTCGTACCTCTACTTGCGAAATGAATTGGTTCCAAGACTTTTTTTGTAACTTGAACATTTCATAAGTAGAGGTGTACTTTATATGTAAATTCTCTCATTCGTTCCACGGTCCACAAAACTACCGACCAAACCGTTTAAAATTGTTCTTAGTATACCAATTTCGTATGAAAGGTGTGAGGAAAATTATCAGGAAGTGATTTATTAATGTCTCAAAATAAAGCATGAGAAAATGTGCCCTGTGCCACTGAAATATCTCCCTCCGCGACCATTAGAGATGAAATATCCATGTTTGTCCGCCAGATGGTGGCAAGAGCTCGTTTACCAGGGCTAAAAGCCGTCCACTTTGTAGTACATTTTAGACTTTTACGTGTGCCCTGTGTGTGTGAAAATATGTGCCGCATTGTATTTATATGGTTTTTAATCACTTAAGGGAAATTCAAAATAAAATAACGGATAAGGAAATGCATTTACTTTTTAAGGGATTTCGTAACTTGGATCGAGACTCGAGTCACCATTTGCATATAAAAAATTTCGTATCCTGAAACTTTCATACCTAGAGGCATTCGTAAGTAGAGGTATGACTGTACCAGTAGAATGAGATTTAAAGCTTCACCACCAAGTGCACAAATAACAACAACAAACAAACAGACAAATAAATAATCAATAAATAATCACAATAACTACTAAATAAATAAGTAGTCATAACATAAGTAGGGAAGTGCACAAATAACAACAAACTAATAAATCATAATAAATTATCAATAAGTAAGTTATGCATAAATAAGTAGTCAACATAGATAAGTAGTCAGCATTGAATAAGTGGTCACATAAATAAGTAGGTACGAAGTGGCTAAAATGGCGTCCAAAAAAGTGCGGCTCTCAAAACGGTTACTTCACACCAAACTGGAAGACTTCCTGTGTTCCTTAAGAAGCTTTTGTTGGGTCTGCTCAACGTGGCCCTGCAATTGGCTGGCCACCGATTCAGGGTGTGCCCTAACCTGATGGCCGGAATCAGCTGGGATAGGCTCCAGCGCCCCCGTTTGTGAGGATAAGTGGTAAAGAAAATTAGTTTAAGAGTAAATTTGAGCGTTCTCCAGATTATATGAGAACAGAATTGCTGTCCCACTTTTGGAGCTTTTTTTAGTCAGTCCATTTTAACTAGGTCTACAATGTCTTCTGTGTCTTGTGTCCATCTTGCTACTGCAACCAAGACATTTCCCAAATACGGGATGAAATAAAGTTCTAATCTAAAGAGATAATGCAATCCAAAAGGTACAGATCTCCATCTCTATTTCTTCTCACCGCTCTTTGAACAGCTATCATGTTTTGAGTATCGGGGGGGGGCGGGTCTAGACGGGACGCCTCGTAAAGCCGCGGCGAGCCTTTCAGCCCTTCGCATCTTAGCGACGGCTCCGACGGATTCCCATCGGCCATTCGGCTTTCAAAAGGCACAGAAGAGCAAATCGACAATCAGATCGTTGTAATTGACGGTCATTATGTGCGATATAGTGTGCTGTGTATATAGCATGTCAAGCTTTGAGATAGCTATCTCTGCGTGATACCCCCGTTTTTGTGATTTTTGTTTTTTGCTCTCTGATGCATGAGGGAGAAAATCTGGTGTGCTTTTTACTCTGATATATTTTCATCAGTCGCTTCGGGGCAAGTAGCAGCGCACTAGCAAATGTACACCCACGTGCATCACTTCGACACCTTTGGTGATAGGCTCGTTCCCATTTGTATTACCAAGCAGAATTTTAAAAAAAATCTGAATAGTACAGAAATTTAAGTCAGGTTTATCTTTTCTCTATTTTGAAATAAATCACTGTATCGGCCGTATTGTCTTCCATTATGGCGATTCGGATATGTCTAATTTATGCGCATATAAGCCATACCCTTGATTCAGTCAGCATTTTTTTGCAACAAATACAGCGTATATGCGAGAAAATACGGTAATTTTTTAGTATCAAAACTACAGGAAAAAAATATTGGAATGTTTTTGGATGGAATTTCGAACATGTCTAATTTGTGCGCATATAAGCCGTACCCTCGATTCAGTCAGAATTTTTTTTGCGACAAATACGGCGTATATGCGAGAAAATACGGTATTTTTTTTGTATCAAAACTACAGGAAAAAAATCTGGGAATGTTTTTGGATTACAAGGAAAACTAATTTAGTTTTTGGTTGGCCATTTTAACTTAATTTTCAAAATGCAATGTTGCGTTCTAAATAACGTTATTTTAATGTCAAAACATTATTTTCAAATTAAATTAGCGTTCTCACTTCCATTTCAACGGCATTGCTAACGTGTGTTAGCTCAATCCAAAACGTGAGCCTGGTTGATTTGCTGTTTGCGTTTTTTGATTTCTTTGCAAGAATTAACAATTGAAAAAGCCAACTTTTTTTAAGCCTGACTGCTAAACCTCCTATTTATAATACATGAGTTGCATCAAAGGATTTATTCCTGGTTTAATTCAAAACACTGTTGGGATTTAGTCCACGGGGCGTTATTTGCTATCTATAGTTTTAGTGCGTGTTCTCTTGTACTGTTTGTTGTTTTTGTCGGAAAGTAAAATTTCTGTTACATGCTAAAAAGTAAACTTACAGCAATACAGAGATTCTGTCCATCGTAAACCTGCACAATCCGAAGCGACGTGTTCAAAAATCACGCTGCCACGTCTTTGATTTCATGTTATTTTTTTGGGCGGGTTTATGTAACGGATCCCTAGATATGACGACTTCCACGGGGATGCTTCTAAAGCAAAGAAGTCCTTGCGTTGTATTTTTCCTGTGTTCTCAAGTTTTTTTTCTCTTTATAAATGCACGGTATTTATCATTTGGAATCCCACCACCAAAGCGCCCGGGCGAACATCGCTGGGGAGGGAGAGAGAAATGGCAAAGGGAGTCGCGGAATAAATTATTCGCAGGCGCCCTCCTTTATTCAAAACAAGTGTGCCAGCTCCCCGAGTAATTCCAGAGGTACTTTCCTCTTGGTTCCCTTCCCGCCTTTGTTTTCAGGGCAATTTCGGAAATAGAAACGGCTAAATTAGGAGCCTTTCGAGTCGGGTTTGGTCCGTTTTTCTCCCGACGATCGGCGATGATTACATGGTTTTGTTTTGCGGAGTTGATGAACTTGCCGATGTTCGCGGCTCAGAGAACAAACGGGGTTGGTTCTAAGAACCTGTTTAGGAATGTGGGATGATGGGAACTTTTGCCAGGCTAGAGGAAGCTAAAACTAGCATGGTCTTCCTAAATGCTAGTACAATATTTTTCGCAGATTCGAGGCTCAGTTTGGGGAATTTCCTAGCCGTCCAATTCATTGTGGGCCTCACAGTTCTGGGGTCAAGTGTTCGATTCCGGGTCAGTCCTCACTGTGTGGAGTTTCTATGTTCTCCCCAGGCTTGGGTGGGTTTTCACCAGGTACTCCGGTTTCCTCCCAGATCCAACAAACATGAATGCTAAGCTAGCTGGTTGAACACTCTAAATTGCCCCTAGCTATGATTGATTGGTTGTCCTTTGTATCCTTGTGGCCTGCGATTGGCTGAACATCAAGTCAGGGTGTGCCCGTAGTTAGCTGAGATAGGCTCCGGCATCCCCCATGAATCGAAGCGGTTCAGAAAATGAATGAGGGAATCAGTCAGTGTTACTTTGAACCAAATCAACCAAAATGTTTTTTGTCAAAGTACAGAAAACCATCATAGTCCCATTTCCACAATCTTAGTTTATAGTGGTTCATCCATATTGTTATGTTATTTAAGACAACGCATATAAGCCGTACCCTCGATTCAGTCACAATTTGCAACAAATACGGCGTATATGCGAGAAAATACGGTAATTTTTTTTGTATCAAAACTAGAGGAAAAAAATCTGGGAATGTTTTTCGATGGATATCAAATATATATAAGCATTTAGAATAGCATGCTAGCAGAACAAGCGGGGGAGAAAAAGTCATTTAGATGTTGAGCCTGTAACTTAAAATCGAATATTTTACTTTAAAAATCTAACGTAATTAAACCAAAAGATTTTTTCGATACATCGTCTGTAATCCCCTATCAAATTAGATTAGATAACTTTATTCATCTCATAGTCGGGAAATTTCACTGTCACAGTAGCAAGAGGGTGAGAATACAGACACAGCAAAAGACATTATAGACATAAATAAATAGGTATGAGGATTGCATTTTCTTAAGGGTGCGTTTAAACACCTTTAAAAGGATTCTAACAAACCCAGCAATACACTTGCAAAAACCGATGAGTTCTCAGGCAAAAAAATCAATCAAATCAAAAGCCTTTATTGTCATCATACACATACAAATAAACAACAACAAAAATCATCTTCTTGCTTCCGGCTTCAGGATGTTTCTTCTAAAGACTGTTACCAACACCTCATTAATAAGACACCCGTATTCCAACTGGGGTTCTACAGCGGGTGTGTCGTCAACGAGGTACGGGAACGCAATAAGATCAACAGCGATGAGATATTTCGTGTGGCTTCGAGAAGCTGCAAAGGCGTGTCGGATTAAATGCGTTGACCCGCATTCTTCTCGGCTTTGTTACGTCCTTCCTCGTGCGTGGTCGGCGCTCGGCGAGTTTTCGCGTAACAAGATCCTCTGTTGTTCTGCGGCAAAAGCGCGTTGCTCCGCCTTCCCCTCTTGATTGCGCCGAGCGCTTGGTGTGGATCCGAGGAAAGCGCGCCCCGCTTCTTCCAGGAGTGTTTCAAGGCCTGCCTTCTTCCTACACCTGGGGTTTAAGTGTTCGCTTGAATTATTGATGCCACTCGCAGACGAGGCGCCACGTAGACCTTCGGCTTTCTTTGGAGCCGAGTTGCGGATGCAGGCGGTAAAGACGGTTTGATTCAGTTACGCAAAACCGGCGAGATTTGGGGGGATTCTCATCCTAAGAAGTACATGACACTCCTAAAATACTTTGTCAAATGATAAGAATGGCAGTAAGATGAGTACGTGCTCCATTGCGCTGCACTAAAACAGAACAATTTTAGAAAATCGGACTTTTTGCACGGCAACACGCTAGTAACATAACAAATAAATTTAAATGAACTTGGATTGCGATGCAGACACTCACAAATAAATGTAATCTAACCTTATACTAAACTTAATTCTAATTTTGTTTGAAATTTTGATACCTTTCTTCTCCCAGGTTGGCTCAATTGGCCCCGCCTCCACCCTGACTTTCAAATGCAACCTATCGAGGGTTGTTAGCTTTTGTCTTCACTTCAAAATATTCTGAAAATGATGCACACATCTGTCCTCACAATAGGATAACGCACGACCACTTGTTAACGAGAAGTAGTATATACTCCTCTCGTATTAGCGAACAAGCTCCGCCATTCGCACTGACTAACGGGGAAAAAACACTGAAGGAACTGCAATAGGTGGTGAATTAGAACCAATAAAAATATGCTTTCCATTGTAATATCCTGTTTTTTGTGTTTTTTTAGAGGTTAGGAACAAATTCATTTGTTTTTAGTTCATTTCTGCGGGAAAAAAATATTTTAGATACAAGTAAGTTGACATACGAGCACGGTTCTGGAACGCATTAAGCTCATATCTCAAGGAATTACTGTATGCTCATTAATTTGTACTGTTCTCTAATTAAATAAACCAAACCCAACATGGTTTCATAAGGCAACAAGAATCTGTTTTTGTCTTACTGGCGTGCGCTGTGGCAGAACAGACAATTGTGTGTGAGCAGCAGCTACCTGGCATGGCTGCAACCTCGGTTTGTTTGGCTCGAGGCTCCGGGAATGTCAGCGCCAAGCTCGCGTGGCGAAACAAAACACACCATCATCTCTGTAACAAGTGTAGCCGGTGGGACTTGGAAGACTCACCTCAGCCTACTCTTTCTCTTCCACGCTGCCCCGACATTTGCAACCCAGGGGCCCGAATCCATGGCGCGGGGGGAATACCCGGATGCTGGAAAACTCTTCATCTTTCTGTTAGTTTTTGGGTGAAGAAGAAGCAGACTGTTAGCGACTTACCGCCTGATCTCTGCTTGAATTGGAACATTTTGTGTGGAGAATTGTTCACTCAAGACTATATTCTGGCGTTAAGTGACTCATATATTTCCAATTTCCAACATGCGGGTGATTTCTCCTCTTATTGACAAACAAGAGTAGCCATATAATCTTTATCCTCTACTCCACAGGTGTCAAAGTGGCAGCCCGGGGGCCAAATCTGGCCCGCCGCATCATTTTGTGTGGCCCGGGAAAGTAAATCATGAGTGGCGACTTTCTGTTTTAGGATCAAAATCAAATGAATAGTATAGAGGTATATTAAATGTTCTGATTTTCCCCCTTTTAAATCGATAATTGATATTTTTTTAATCCATACTTTCTTTGTTTTTAGTTCAAAAATCATTTGTAAAATCTAAAAATATATTTAAAAAAAGCTAAAATAAACATTGTTTTAGATCTATAAAAAACTGAATATTCAGGGCCTTTAATCCAGCTCATTTAATCCATTTATTAAAAAAAATCTAAATATTATATCTAAAATGGTCCGGCCAACGTGAAATCAAGTTGACGTTAAAGCGGCCCGCGAACCAACCCCGAGTCTGACACCCTTGTCTACTCCTTTTGAAGGGTTTTGTTTCTTATTTTTGGGTTCAGTACATAAACGGTTAGATGATCTGGACTAAGGGACGGTGACCGAAAAGTCATCTGCCTCCCGCAATTTGGAGCCAACGTTCATGTTGTTTGTCTTTGCCCATCTGTCGAATAAACAGCGCGGCGCTGGAGGCGCATCGGGCCCGGCCGGATCCGTACGCTGTTAGAAACGGGAAGTCAAGCGCCTCTTTCAATTACTCTCTTATTGGCTTAGAGCTCCCCGCGGACACGCCCGGGCCCCGCGTCAGACTCTCTGGCTGCCGTCGTGGCGCGAGTGTCTCTTTGGGTTTACGTCAGGTGTCCTCTTTGACAAACTACGAGCATTTGCGTGGCCTCTTCTTGACACCGCAACGTTTTTAACGGCTTCACTTAGTTGTCTTTGCAAAAAAACATTCAACGGTAGACACTAGAGATGCAAGTTGCGGAACAATAAATTCTGTGTACAGTGGTGCCTCTACTTACAAAATTAATTCTAGAAGTAGTTTTATAACATGAGTTTTTCCTAAGACGCCATCATTTGTTTGGATGCTACCAACAAAACCCTTAAAAAAATGATCAAAATATCCCAATTTTGTATGGATTATGTGAGAAACACACAAAAGCCCAGAAAACGGATAAGAAAATTATAAAGCCATTAAAATGAAAAACGTTCTATGGTTATTAATGAGGTAAATGTTTGGCAATTGACAAAACGTACAAACTCACACACAACTTTCATTGATTTTCCATAACTATTATCTTCACTAGGGTCGAGGGGGGTGCTGGAGCCAATCCCAGCTATAACTAACTATAACCTAACTATTTGACCAGGCGGGGGACACCCTGAATCAGCGGCCAGCCAATCGTAGGCCACAAGGAAATGGACAATCATTCACGCTAACACAATTTAGACCACAGGTGTCAAAGTGGCGGCCCGGGGGCCAAATCTGGCCCGCCGCATCATTTTTTGTGGCCCGGGAAAGTCAATCATGAGTGCTGACTTTCTGTTTTAGGATCAAATTAAAATGAAGAGTATAGATGTATATTAAATTTCCTGATTTTCCTCCTTTTAAATCAATAATTGTAATTTTTTAATCTATTTTTTCTGTGTTTTTAGTTCAAAAATCATTTTGTAAAATCTAAAAATATATTTTAAAAAAGCTAAAGCAAACATTGTTTTAGATCTATAATAAAACTGAATATTCAGGCCTTTTAATCCAGTTCATTTAAACAATTTATAAAAAAACATCTAAATATTATACCTAAAATGGTCCGGCCCACGTGAAATCAAGTTGACACCCTTGATTTAGACAGTTAGCCAGCTAGCCTAGCATGATTGTTTTTGGGATTATGGGTGAAGGGGGGTCCAGGGCAAGCCTGGGGAGAACATCCAAACATCTCACGGTGAGGACACACCTGGGATCAAACCCTCGACCCCAGAACTGCGAGGCCGGCGCGCTAACCACTTCTTCACCGGCCCACCCGGTAAAAAACGTTTTTTTTAAATACATTTGACAATTTGCTCAATTTTTCCCTGTCAGTCAGTGGTCCGCTTCAACGTACGCCAAAGCCTTTCCTTTTAGCCGACCGACTTCTTCCCCTGTGGGATTTGCCGCTGTGAGTGTGCGTTTGTGCGTACGGCAGAGGGTTGCACACCAGCCCAGTGTGAAGGTCAGGCTACAGCTCGCCTAGCAGCAGGAGATGTCACACCAGGAAGGCCCGTGGCAGCCATGCACAAAATTGCCTCAACAGATCACAGACCTCCGCCCATCTGCCGTGATGCCAGATTGCGGGTCGGAGGCGGCCCCGTTTACTGGTCGAGCTCGTAACCCGGCAACCATTTGGAAATGAAGCGTTTGAACCTCCATGGCTTTGTTAAGCATGCCATTGAAAGGCTTTTGAATCGAGCAGTCCAATATTATTTGGTCTTTTATGAATGCTGATGGATCGTTTCATGTTTTTCCCCGATCCCATATTCCAGATTAAGCTAGCCGCTGAGCGCCAATGGTAATGTTTCAACAATAGGAGCAATACTGTTAAATATGCAGATGCCACCTTACCGTATTTTGCTGTTTAATTTACCACCCATTTAAAATACCCGGGTATATTACACGGCAGGGGTATATTCAATGGCGCACAAACGGGAAGATACGATCCACTACGAACTCTATGCCGTGACGGGGTGCATCAACGTTTTGCAGACTAAAACTATTTACTGCTCAGGTTAAAACTTCTTACTGCTGAATAAAGCCTGACTTGGAATTTTATTGAACTTAAGTATCTATAATTATGCCCCCATGAACACCATACAAATCTTGCCAAAAAAGCTCAGTTGCCGTTTAATATATCCGGGTATATTAAACGGCACAGGTAGATTAAATGGCGCACAAATGGGAGGCTCAAAAAAGCAAAAATCATTTAATATACCCGGGTATATTAAACGGAAAAATACGGTAGTTTACAAAATCTTCCAACACAAAGGTCCTCCTTCACTGCAATATTTTTGTACAAAAAAATTCCAACTTGTCAACAATGGCTGGCTCTAGAGGTGACTGTGTGGTTCCCTTAAAAAATAGTGCTAAATTAGCCAAAGCACCTTCTCTGCACCTTCACAAAAAATGTTAAATATGCAGATGCCACCTTAGTTTACAAAAATTTTCAACACAAAGCTCCTTCTCCACTGCAAAATTTTGTCCAAAAAACTTCCAACACATCAACAAGGGCTGGCTCTAGAGGTGACTGTGTAGTTCCCTTCAAAAAGAGTGCATTCAGCCAAAGAACCTTTTCCCTTCAAAACTCAATACCAATTTGTCTGTGTAGCTTCTCCGCCATCCAGGTAAGAGCAACTGGGATTTTTTACTTGTTGGAGATGCCATTTTAACTTGAAATTTCCAATGACAACAATATATCAAATTTTCTTGCATTAAACAAGATTCTTTCGGTGAGACGGACTTGGTCAAGGTCTAGTATCCTCCAAAAATCAAAAACAGATAAAACAATTAGTCCTAATTTCAACCAGATCATGCTAAAATGTTAGTTTGTTTCTATTGTCTGTCATTTTAAAGACATTACAGACGCTCCCCTACTTACGAACATACGACTTACGAACAACGGTACATACGAACATGTCTGCAAATTGCGTTTATGTCGAAAAATGTTCGTAAGTTCGATTTTGTTGCGTAAGTTGCGCAAGTGCGTGACGTATCGCCAGTGCGCAAAGAACCTTTTTCATTTTTATCATGAAATATCTCGTGCAGCCATTATTTAATATGGTTGGTGAAAAGCGAAAGGCTTCTAGTGAGGGAGTTGCAAGGAAGAGGCAAGCCATTTCATTTGAAACGAGTGGCAATAATAACGAAGCTTGATGCGTGTGAGAGTGGTGAGCGTTGCACATTTGTATACAACTTGAATTGTTCGACCGTCAGTACCATTTATAAACATAAAGATCGAGCAGCAGGACCGAAATATTGAACGTTGCACAAAGTTTGCAAATCAATTGAATGATGCCATACAGTGCTACCGCATCATTTATGATGAAAAAAAAGAAGAAAACTGTGCA
This sequence comes from Stigmatopora argus, assembly GCF_051989625.1. Taxonomy (NCBI): domain Eukaryota; kingdom Metazoa; phylum Chordata; class Actinopteri; order Syngnathiformes; family Syngnathidae; genus Stigmatopora; species Stigmatopora argus. Next base: position 21,366,846 of record NC_135390.1, read on the forward strand.
ATCGTCGTTAGATCGCTTCTTTCGGCCAGTTTCTAATACATAAATCTCTCTCTCTATACAGTACTGTACATATTCTCTCCATTTTATTAAAAAAAAAATTCAGTACAAACCAATGCGTGTTACTTATACAAGCCTTAAACATATAAATGCACTTATATAAACCTTCAATATACTTATATAGGCCTTAAACATAAATTATAATACAAAATATAGCACTGAATCAACTTACAAACAAATTCAACTTATGAACAATCGCTCGGAACCTAACTCGTTCGTAAGTAGGGGAGCGTCTGTATTTTACTTCGCGAACTATACAAACATATGGTAATACGTTGACGTAGTATGTAACGATAAATTAAATGTCGGACAAAAATCCGCCAAAAAATAATGTTTTAGAAAGAATCAACACTTCCCAGTTTCTTCTAAGCGAGCCATCATTCAGACAATTTTAGAAATTAGTTTCTTTATTTTCTGAGCTGTCGGAATTAGAAAATTTCCAAACGACGGTTACGCAGTCATTGGATTGAGTTATTCGGAATTGTAAAAGTGCTGACCTCCGTCCGTCACAATCTGCTGCTTTACCGTCACGCCGCAGAGAAAATGCATTATTTCCTTCGACGCATCTCCGAGATTGCGAGCGTGGGGGGAGCCCCATTCTTGTACAGGAAGTCAACGTGCCACTCACGGCGAGCCGCCTTTTCAATTTCTGTTTCCGTTCCTCGCGGCTGATGCATCCCATCTCGGAGAAGTCAATCTTCCTCACAAAAAGGCGGAGCAAATGCCGGCCCCCGAGGGACATCGTTTATTCATGTATCCGATTTATTTTTTTGCAACGGCGGCCTCCCAGAATTCACGGCGCCTTTATTACAGACCCCCATAACGAAAACTGAATTTGCGCATTGTGTCGGGACCCCGTCACCGCGGTGGTCTCGGCGCTTTGGCCGCCGTAACTTTGAAAAGTTTTGGGAGAGTAAAACAATGAGGCAATTTTAAGTAAAAAAATATATAGGCGAGTTATGCTTCAGGTTTTTTTTCCCTCTAATACTTTGACTTGCTGGAGGGGAGAATTTTTATTTGAAAAAGTTTCACTGGTGAGAAAAATATTTAGGCCGTGGGCGTGAATTATTGAGGTGCTGTTGCCTATTGCGTTATACTTTATACCTGACTCAAAGCACGATTAATAATACAAACCGTACACCGGAATATTCCCTACATAGTGTGAGGGAAAAAATAACTGATTGGCGAAGAGTGAATGATCATGTGATTGGTAATATTGATGTTCTGATGGATGAGTAATCCAATGGCAGTCAATTTAATCTGGTGCTTTGAGATACTAGTGAATAGAATGTCTTGAGATAAGAGCATGTGCAAGCAGTTTTCCTGTAAATCTAAACAATAACTGAGAAAAATGTCACCTTCCACAAAGATGAGTATTTTTATATACAGCGGGAAAAAAACGTATCTACGCCTGAAATTTTGCTAATTATGTAAATGGGAACAATGTGGAAGATGTTTATCACTTTGAGTCGAACAAGAATAAAACAGTCCATGTTGGTAGACCATTAAAAAGTACTCAACATCCATATGTTTTTTGTCAGCCATATTTACCGTATTTTCTCGCATATTAGCCTCCTCCGCGTATAAGCCGTACCCTAAAAATCGTAGAATTTGACAATTTCAATAGTATATATCTATATATTTTTTTTTAAATTCATAAAAATCTGAAAATCAGCCCTGAAACTCGTAAGTGGAAGCACTGAAGAAAAAAATGGTAGTTATAATACTTGTTTTTTTCATGTTTTATGCAAGATAGGTCAAAATAAATATTGTTTAGTCTTTTATCTGTTTATCTTTACTCTATTTTGAAATAAATGGACCACTTTCCCTTGCGTTATGGCGTTTCGTCTTTGTCACCAAGCAGTTTTGTGCATGTCAAGTCTAATTTGTGCGCATATAAGCCGTACCCTCGATTCAGTCATCATATTTTTTAGCAACATATTACAGCGTGTATGAGAGAAAATACTTGATATTTCTTACACTCCGGTTACACAATTCAAAATTCTGCAGACGCCACATACAAAATGCAGAATATATTTATTTTTCCAAATGCACCCCTCGTTTTATTGCTGACATACAAAGCTTTTTTTTGCCCAGATCTAGCACCCATAATTCTTTGATGAGCCGAGTTGAAACTTTTTAAAGCGCGGTTAGCTTACTGAAGTTACCGAAAATATTCCCCCCAAAAAGTGACCATCCAGGAAAAATTGTTCCTCAACTTTGCGTAAAATGAAGATGTTTGTAGGAGAAGCTTACAATCAGCAAGAAAAAATTATTCCGACTGGCTTCTTAAAAATCCGTTTGTCATTGGAGGACGCAAAAAAATGCCAGGGAAAGGACGGTCAGAAATGGGGTGGTCTGCTGCCTTCAGAACTACGAAGGAGATGAATGAAGTCCAGCGTTTGCCGGCGTTGCGGATGGAAGAACGATTGAAGGTAGAAATAAATCCATTTTGCTTCCAAAATGAGGCATTTTTTGAGGCTGATAGCGTAGCGAATTATGACAGATAATGCCGAGTGAGAGTGTGGGACGGAGATAAGTCTCCGGGCAGGTGGAGGAGACGAATCCTCGCTGAGGAGTTGGACCAGAACCGGCTGATCTTATCCTGAGTGCTTTACGTTCCGGACGTCTCGTGTTTCTTCTCTTCCCTCGGACCGAAAATCAATTATTAATCATTGCATATTCTCTGGAAATTATTTTCACAATCCACTTCCTGGTTGAACGGAGGACATGGTGGCTAGCTAAAGCTAAACGGTAAGTATGACAAAGTATATCTCATGCCTACAAAAATAGTTTCAGGTGAACTGAGACTGGCGATTTGTGAATAATAAGCCAAATGAACCATCATGCAATATAATTTTAAATAAAGACCACCGTGACAACAAACGGCGGTCAAAAGAGGTTTCGAGATGCTCCGACCAAAAGTAAATCAGGCCGCAATGTTACCGGGACAATTTCAAAATAAAATAACGGCATTTACATTCGGAGGGATTTCGTAAGCTGAAAATTTCGGACCTAGAGGCATTCGTAAGTAGAGGTATGACTGTACATTATAGATAACACGTTAGCGGACCCATCAAAAGAGCCACTTATGGCTCGCAAGCCATAGGTTCCCGACCCCTCCCATAGACCTTGAGTTATTTTTTTCTGTTTTTTAGCAAAAAGGTTCTGATAAAGTCAAAGCATTTCAAAGTGTTCATCAACCAAGCAATGAGCTGCGAGAATAAGATAGTCCCTGCAAATGATTTGAACTCCGGATGGAGGCTCGCGAGAACCTTTGACCTTTAAAACATCCTTTCTGCTGCCATGGGCTGCACGTGGGCAAAATTGTGTGGGCGCCGTGCATGCGCGGGAGGCGAAACTTCGGCGAAAGGAGGCCCCGCAACGAGGCGGTCGATAGGTTAGGAACCCTCCGAGACCCAATTAACAAAGGAGCTTTTACCACGGTGTGTCATTGGCCGACAGCCCGAGACGCTACAGAGGCCTTCCACCTTCAGTCAATATGCTGCATTTTTTCCCTTCTAGATTATCAACAGGCGTTCTGTTATGGCAAGGGGTCGGGAAGCTATGGCTCGGGAGCCATACGTGGCACTTTTGCCAAGATGGTCCACCCTTGCTGCCAAATTATTTATACAGGTTGTCCCATGCAATCGTTTCAGTCTATTATTGTTTACGTGTCTGGATATTTCTGACAAGGAAAAATGGCCGTGCTTGTCGACGGCGTCATTTGTTTTTAAAGTTTTTTTTATGTTCCATTTTCATGGGTCGGGAAATTTCTTCATTTGCATGTCAAAATACTTTGAGCAACTGTGTTTCACGTAAAGGTAATTTCTACATTTTTTTAAGTGTTGTATGTCCCTTTAAATTGATGCAAAGCGTTTGTACTAGGTAAAACTTTGCAGCACTACTCTCACGTCCATTTTGCGAACCACTTGTCAAGTAATCGATGGAAAAACTGCAGAGAGGAAGCTGTCAAATGCTGAAGGGGTCACATTTAACCCAAGGCTAACCTGAAATGAAGTAGTAAAGAAGATTGTTTTGCCGTAAAACGAGACCTGCTTTTCACCTGTTTTTATTCTCTTATTGAGCGTCTGCTGATTTTGTAGCAAAAACGCAACGTTTACTTTAGGGTATAAAATCGTACAATCCAAGGTTCATTGGACGAAAGAGTTCTCACCGTATGGAAAGCAACAAAAGTGCCGGTTTGTGTCCTTGAAAAATCATCACATGCCAGTTTTTCTTGTTATTTTTTATGTACATTTCTCATTCTGCACCGTTTAAGGGGAAAGAGGCGTCTAATTAAATAGTCGATCTCTCTCGCCATTGCTGGAAATTTACTTATTATCGATCGTGACTGGCCCTCCCCCCGCTGCGAACCAGATCCATTTTTCCATCGACCCCACGTCACACAGTGTGCAGCGTAGCGGCACCGAAATTTCAAATCTCGGGCCTATTACGTATCGATCTGGAAAAGTTTTCATTTTTGTTACAAAATACACAAGATTTTTTTGTTAATGGAATCATCATCTTGGAGTGGCAAGCTGTGTTAATTGCTCACATTTAAAGAAACGGCCGTATTTTCTCGCGTATTAGCCACCTCGGCGTATAAGCCGTACCCTTAAAATTGCCTTAAAATCGTTGAATTTTACAATTTCCCTCGTATAAGCCATACCCTTAAAATTGCCTGAAAATCGTTAAATTTTACAATTTCCCTCGTATAAGCCGTAGTCTTAAAATTGCCTTAAAATCGTTGAATTTTACAATTTCCCTTGTATAAGCCATACCTTTAAAATTGCCCTAAAATCTTTGAATTTTACAATTTCCCTCGTATAAGCCGTACCCTTAAAATTGGCTTAAAAATCGTTGAATTTCACAATGTCCCTCGTATAAACCGTACCCTTAAAATTGCCTGAATAGTTGAATTTTACAATTTCCCTCGTATAAGCTGTACCCATAAAACTGCCCTAAAATCGTTCAATTTGACAATTTCCCTCGTATAAGCCGTACCCTTAAAATTGCCCTAAAATCGTTGAATTTTACAATTTCCCTTGTATAAGCTGTACCCTTAAAATTGCCTGAAAATCATTGAATTTTACAATTTCCCTCATATAAGCCGTACCCTTAAAATTGCCTTAAAATCGTTGAATTTTACAATAGAGAGAACAAATGTGTTACTTTGAAAGGAAAATCTTAAGAAAAATCAACGCACGTGGTATTTCTGAGATACTTTTTGATTCGATTGATGGATTGCACAATCCTAAAGGGTGTTGCCTGCACGTAGACACATTTGAAAAGGAAGTCAGGTGAGCAGTACAACCAGGAAGTGTGTCCGTAGCGGTCTAGTTTATCATCCCTAGGTAAGATGGCGGCGCCCTGAATGAGCAATGGCAGGCACAAGTGAATTTTTTTCACGTTTTCTAAAAGATAGTTTATTTTATTTCTTGAACTTCATTCAGACGTCTAAATAAAAAAAATTAAGCGTTTTCTGTTTATCATTTCTCTATTTTGAAATAATTGACCGTATCGGCCGCATTGTCTTGCGTCATGGCGTTTTGTGCATGTCAAGTCTAATTAGTGTGCATATAAGCTGTGCCCTCGATTCAGTCATCATTTTTGGCGAGACAAATATGGTGTACATGCGAGAATATACGGGAGATACGATCAACGCAGTCCGCATTTGGGGCTTCATTTTTCCCAAATATGTTTGAAATGTTCTACTTTTTTGTTTTAATTCCAGGCTGATTTACAGGATTTCTATATATGGCTCCGACTTCAAGGTGACACTTTGCGGCTTTGTTGTTCGGAAGAACAGAAGCGGGATGGGGGGAGGGGCAGAATGAAGGGCATAAAAAACAAAAAACAAGCATCTATTTCTGTCGCCCGACAACCCTCACCGCATGTCAGAAGTTGCGATGCTTCTTCTGCGAGAGCCTTCAAATGGGCTTCACAAAGAAACGTTACAATCTAATCAGCGGCCTATCATGTCGTCGGAGTCCCGTTAACATTCGCATTGTGTGGTTTAACCTACAACTGTTGGAGTTAACTTCCTTCCCTAAAAAAACTCAAATACTTGCAGCCCAGATTTAGTTTTAGCATTTGAATTCCTTCCTAATATGGATGTTAATGCTTAACTTGTCTACATAAGAGAAATCCCAGTGTATGCATTTGAAATCCCATTTGCACAGAGTCCTGCTCATGAATATGCACAAGTGAGCGCTTTGAAATCAGTAAGTTCTGCGCTAATGGGACTTTTCTTCCACCGAAACAACAGCGGGATGGCGGCTAAGAATTTGTGACGCAATAGCTTAAGCCTTAACAACGTGCGTCTTTCGCCCGAACTGAACTTCAAAGTATGGATAGAGAAGTCAAATTTGAAAAATGGATCATGTCATTTGTTAGATCTCATGGCCAAAGTTGAAATTTCATTTTGTCTTCATTTTCTGAACCGCTTTCATCCTTTGGGCCAGAAGCATATAAGGCACCCCTGCGTATAAGCCGCACCCTTAATATTCTCTTAAAATCATTGAATTTTACAATTTCTCAAGTATACGTTGCCCACTTATTCACTCTTTTCCTTTTGAGAATCGCTTTATCATCACTAGGATTGCTATCCTAGCTGACTTCAGGCCAGAGGTGGGGGCTCACCCTGCATCAGTGGCCAGCCAATCGCAGGGCACAAGGAGACAAACACCTAGGGGCAATTTAGGGTGTCCAATCAGCCTAGCATGCATGTTTTTGGAACGTGGGAGGAAACCAGAGTACCCAGAGAAAACACACGCAGGCCCGGGAGGACATGCAAACTCCACACAGGTGGACCGAGCTGGATTTGAACAGGGACCCCCACTGTGAGGCCGATGCGCTAACTAAAAATAAGCTTTTCCAGCAGCAGGTCGCCGATTGGCTGACTTCTGTGGGTGTTTTTTTTGTCTCAACAGGTGAGCGGAGGCTTATATCGTCGTACTCAGGTGATGAATGACCGAATAAAGTACACATCAATAACCTCCGCGGCAATTCGCGGCGCACTCCGGGGTGAATTCATCATTGAATCGGCAGAGGATTTAATCAAATGTGTTTTCCGCGCTCCCGCGTTTGAATTTATTCCACCGTTCATAAAAGTCACTTTGAGTCAGCATTTGGCGAATGTCGGCAAATTGCAATGGCGACGAGCGAGGGAATTTCTCGTCGCTCTTCTCTCGTATCGCCTGCGTTTAAATATGGGATGGCGAGCGGGTGCGACGCGGGGAACTCCGCTCACTGCCACGCACCTGACTTCTGGAATGTAAAATACCAGACGAGCCACAGCATATCAAATTAATGCCGTTTTATTATTTCAATTGTTCTGAATGTCACCGTAAGTCATCGCCGTAAATGCATACAGAAAATACATAGCTTGAAGATCAATTGCCATATTTTCTCGCATGTAAGCCGTATTTGTTGCACAAAAAAATGATGACTGAATCGAGGGTACGGCTTATATGCGCACAAATTAGACTTGACATGCACGAAACTGCAAGGTGACAGACTAAATGCCATAATGCAAGACAATGCGGCCGATACGGTCATTTATTTCAAAAGAGAGAAAAAAATTACCAGATAAAACGCTAAACAAAATTTATTTTGACGTCTATGAATGAAATTCACGAAAATTAATAAAACCATATCTTGCATAAAACATGTAAAAACTCACTTGGACCTGCCATCGCTCGCTCAGGGCGCCGCCATCTTACCTAGGGATGACAAACTAGACCACTACGGACACATTTCCTGGTTGAGGATTCCTTGTCTACAAGTTTGAAGTTACTCCAGTTCTACTCCAATCCTTTAGGGGGCAGCACAACACATGATAACCTGTTTTTTGCTGTTTATTAAAAGCAAAAATTTGTAGTTTGGGAATTGGTTTAAAGTTTTTTTATGTGACATGCAGAATTTTTTTTCCAAAGCATAATCTACAAAAAATAGAAATGTGAACATGTGGTGAGGAACAGCAGTGCAGTAATCCCCCAAATATCGCGTTTAATGTACACCAGATGTGTCCGCAATAATCGAAAAATGTATGGTCACGCCTATTATAACTGCCTAGAAAGTTAAAAAATAAAATAGCAGAAAAAATTCGCTAAGAATTGAATTCGTGCTAGTCGAGGGGAGACTGTTAAAATTGAATTCATGCATTTGTATTGCACATTATTGGGTTTGCAGACTGACATTTTCCAATATGATAGTATATTTCCTAAAAAAAATAAAATCCCAATCTCAAATCTTATCACCGTTAATACAACGCCGCAACGAAAAACCGAGGATCCTTGTTTGGAGAAACTAAGTCATTTGTCGCTCTGCTGGAGTGGGAGGAAGTTCCCTTTAATTGGATCTTGATGTTCCTTGTTGTCATGGCACCCAGATACTATTATTTTACCCGTAAATGCGCCTGACGTAAAAAAGGGGGATTGTCGGGGTGGATTACTGTGCAAATACGTTGTCAAACATGTCCAAGTGTTAGCGAATCCAGCTGGTGGAGTGGATCTCTTAACTCGGGGCGAGCTGGGGAAGAGGACGCCGAGAGGTTTTGTGCATGTTTAATGAGGGCTACGCGACGCCCGTCTGCATCTGACTATTGAATCATCTCCAAAGATGACTCTATAAAAGCCTGCGGGGGAGCAACAGCATCGCAGCGAGCTTTCCTTAAACTCCGGCCCAAGTGCTGGAGAAACAAGAACTTTGGAGTGTTCGAGGTCTGAGAAAAATTGAATAATATAGCTGGCACGTTTAATTTTTTTAATTGACAACTACCGTATTTTCAGGTGGTTAAAAGTCGCACTAGTCAAAGAAGACACAGTGAAGAGGAAAAAACTAAGTCGTGTTTTTGGGAGGGGCATTTTATTTTTTGACCAGAAACCAAGAACAAATATACGTAAAAGTAATAATAGTAGAATGGAGAACAATAGGCTAAATAGCCTTTGGCTAACAGTTAACAGTTTTTAAGATAACTATAGACTAAAAAAAAACAACGTAACACAGTCAGTAGTCAGAAAAATATACTTGAGTATTAATTGGAGACTCAGCCAAATTATTATTTTTTTAATAATAATTATAATCCAGTAAATGCGGGACTATATTTTCCGGATTTTTCCCGACTAATACTCACGTGCGACTTTTTTTGACCACCGACAATCTTTTGAGCTGTTTTTTTTTCTGAATAATTGTTATGTTAACATAAGCCTGTTGTTTCACATGTTTGTTCTTAGTTTTTGATGAAATAAAAAATTGCACTCCGGAAAATGCAACTTATAAAATGTGAAAAATATATTTTTCATTGTGTATCCTTTCATGACGGCACTTAATCAAATCAAAAGCATTTATTGTCATTATACAACAGCTGCGTATAATGAAATTATTTTATTTTATATACATTTTTTCTATTTTTTTATTATATATATGTTTTTATTTATTTATTTTTATTATATGTTTTTTTATTATTATTTGTATTATATTATAAATAATATTTGTATTTTTATTTTTTATTATACATATATATAAAATGTAATTAAAATATGCCTCATGTTGCAAAATAGTCATAATTTTCTGCCCATTCTCACTCATTTTCCGCATACGTTTTCCGACAATTAGCATTAACCAAAATGGAGTTCTTTTTGAGATTCTTTTTTGATTATTAAATACATTTTTTTCCAAGTCGGTAGCAAGCTACTGCGGAAATGCCGTCTGAATACTCAGTGTGTTCCTCATATTGTATTCATATCACCAATATGTGTGCTCGCCATGAAATATAGATAGGGAACACCTCTGCGTCAGCATATGTGTGGAAGAAAAAAAATGCTCTCTGATCCCTCGACAGTCTGAACTAGATATGTGGAGCATCCAAATTTAGCAAAGGGGCAAAAAAATAAAACCGAAATAAAATCCAGGGATAATCAGCCACCGACAAGCATCGCAACATCTGTCGGCAAAGAAAACGAGCAAGAACATTAAAAGTTCACTTTCACAAAAACCTAGAAAGGGACAAACTGAAAAGTCAGTTCTTCCGACTTCGCCAACCTGAAAAGACGACCAATCCTTTTGCAGGATTATTCACCGCAGAATTTTTGTTGGTGGTTCATTCACTATAGAAACAGATGTCGATTGACTTGATGGCTGAATATTAGTAAAGAAATTAAAAATGAGTTTGACAAAACAAGACTGGGACGGTCACGTTTCAACGTTCCCGTCGCCTGTCTGTCCATCTGCTTTTTTGTTTGGCTAATTTGCTCAAATCAATCTGCACTCCCCCAAAAAAGCCGCCACCCGCTCGGATTTTCCTCCGCCTGATTTCCCGGGGTGTCGGCTTTGCCTGATGGCGGAGCGACCCCAGCTGGTGAGGGTTAGCATTGCGCGCATGGGATGCTTCTGTCTTTTTCTGTGGGGTCTCTCAAGCATGAAATCAGCTTGGCATTTGGCGACATACTTGTCTGGGGGCCCCGTTTGGCCCCGCTCTCCCTTTCTGAGCAATCTATTTCTATCTATTCTGACGATATACTTTATGCAATGGCTATTAGGACCGGTCGCCTATCGTGGCGTGAGACGTCCAATCCATTTTGACTGGCGGGAATGACAAAACATAATCAAAAGTGCGCGGATCCATTGGTTTTGGTCTTTGAAAACATCAATTGGGGAAACGAACAACCTGAACAGTAAATTCTCGCATATTAGCCGTCTTTGTGTATAAGCCGTACCCATAAAATTGCCTTAAAATCGTTGAATTTTACAGTTTCTCTCGTATAAGCCGTACCCTTAAAATTGCCTTAAAATCGTTGAATTTTACAATTTCCCTCGTATAAGTCGCCCCCCGAATCATAATTTTCGCCTCCATACTCATGGTTTTAATAGGGAGTACAAATGTGTTACTTTGAAGGGAAAATCTTAACAAAAATCATCGTACGTGGTATTTCTGAGATACTGTTTGAATCGAAAGGGTGTTGACTGCACGTAGACAAATTCACAAAGGAAGTCAGGTGAGCAGTACAACCAGGAAGTGTGTCCGTAGCGGTCTAGTTTTCACGTCTACACTAAACTACAGTAAGAAGGAAGCGCCCTGAATGAGAAATGACTGGTACCATAAGTGAGTTTTTTCACATTTTATGCAAGATACGGTTTATTTTTTTCTTTGAATTTCATCCATAGACGTCAAAATAATTTTTTAAACCGTTTTATCTAACTATCTTTTCTCTATTTTTAAATAAATGACCTTATGGACCGCATTGTCTTGCATTATGGCGTTTTGTCTTTGTTACCTTGTAGTTTCGTTCATGTAATATCTAATTTATGCGCATATAAGCCGTACCCTCAATTCTGTCATCATTTTTTTGGAGCGAGAAAATACGATAAATGACATTGAAAATACTGAGCACGATTAAGGTAAACCGATCTTGAAATGTGGAAAAAAAGAATTCCAACTGGTTGTTGGCCGCTTAAAACTGCAAGACATATGACACGCGTGCGTCTATTCAGATGCGGCTCGTCCCCGGGCGGCCGTTTATATGAGATAATGAGGTCCAACGTGATAGCTGAAGGAGGCGGCTGATGGAGTGGGAGTGCTCACATTCAATCGCGCCGCATTTTTTCTCCCTTCTTCTTCGGCGTAGCGAAGCACTCGAGTCGTCCGTAATTCCCCGGCGTCGTTCGCCGGGGAACGAAAAGAACGCCGGGGCCGTCTCTTCCGCATTTATCGAGCGGATGTTCATCTTCGTCCATTGATGTGCCGGGTCGTAAACTTCCACTGGCATTTATGCATTCCGATGATGCGTTGGAGAAGCCAGCCAAGAGTTTGGGGCGGGGTCAGGCGTTAGAGAGAGAGAGACCCCGTGGGCTGAATTGTTTTTCCGCCAGGGCCACGTCTGAAGTGGTGCCGAGGAAAAAAATTGCAATTTCTTGTTTTCGCTTCTTGATGAGTTCATGTGCTGTTGTATTTTTATACTTTTGTTGTGAACGTGGGCATCTGGTGCAAACTAAGTAAAATCCACTAAAATAATTGAAAGCAAACTGAAAAGGTTTAAATGCTAAAGACTACAATATTTCGAATATAATTTGTATTAAAATGATGCAACCGTTTTTGAAGGGCAGGGAAAATTGCACATTGCTTCAAATTTCATTTTCTGAACCGCTTCTCGACATAAGGGGGGTGCTGGAGCCTATCCCATCAGACTTTGGGTTAACCAGGCGGGGCCAATTGCATGGCACAAGGACAGAAAGGACAACCATTCATGCTAACACAATTTTGACTGTTAGCCAGCTAGCTGTTTTGGGGATGCAGGAGGAAACCGGAGTACCCGGAGAAAACCCACACGAGCCTGGGGAGAACATGCAAACTCCACGCAGTGAAGACCCACCTGGGAATCAAACCCTCGACCCCTAAACTGTGTACCTAAGGCACTAACCGTGGTTCATCTATCTGAAATTAGATGTTTGGTCAAATTAGGTTTAAATGTAAAGAATGCTCAACTATCCTGAACAACTCGCTTATTTATTTATATATTTTAACTGATCCAAACGTGCTCTAGCATTGTACTTCTCACATGGAGAAAATAAACCGAAATATGTCCCGGGGATATTTATCCCTTCGTTATTTTCTGTTAAACAAGCTGTGCAGAGAAATTCTCCAAAGTCCAAACACGCAGGCCTAAAAAAATCCCTTTTATTTTCCATGGCAGAAATCCACAAAGCCTTCAAGCAAGCCCTGAAAACGTCCTAAAAGTCACCAAACAGCTGCAGCCAATAAGATTGAGCTTCATCCCTATCATTCAAAGCCAATAAGATGAATGAAGTTTTCCTTATCTGCAGATACACTAACTAGCAACAAAGAAGGCCAGTTGGCAAATAGCAGAAACCCAGAGGCAATGTAATCTTACTCCTCATCAAATGAAAATATGAGCTTTGACTGACTGAATGCTTTTAACCTCCCTTCAAACGCCATAAACAACAATAAGCCTATTCAAGTGGAATTCTCTGCTTCGTAACCTATTGACGGATTGGAAACATAGCCGCACTTTTCCAAAAAGATTTCAAACCAGAGGAGGAGAGTCCAGTTTTTCTTTCCGCGCAATCCCGCGTTTGTTGATGCGGTAGCAATGGCTGGCGGGGAAAAGCTTGCGCAATGTACCAGGTTCAATGACGATAAAGTTTTTGGTTTATTAAACAGTACAGAATGCAAGAGGTTCGGTCATGTTGCGCATTTGGCCATCAATAGTAATGAATACCTTGGAGCAATGGGAGGAAAACTATGGCTCGGGACCTATATGAGGCCCTTTACATGGGTGGATATGGCTCGAGAGCTACATGTGGCTCTTTTGATGGGTGCATATTGCTCTCGACTAACCTAAAATGTGAAAAACGCTCACAAGAGAGTTTCTGTGCAATAACAATATCTTAGATTGTGCAATATTTTAGAATTTACCTTGCCAGGATGTGACTTTTTTTATTTTTATATTACTTATTTATGTTTTTTTACTGGAGTAGCACCCCCAATTTCGTTATACGCAGTTGTGTATGATGACAATAAAGGCTTTTGATTTTGATTTGAACGCACCAATAGGAACGTCACGCAAGCACTATGGCGTCAACACGACCTCTAGCGCTGCTTTAATCATATATTTTTTAATTAGATCTTTCTGCATGTATACTTAATATTTTCATTGATTTACAACAGGGTCCCAGTGTCGTCAAAAGAATTCAGAGACTTTTTGTACTTTAAAAGTGTCAAAATGACAAAAAAATGGGACACATTTTTATGTATTTTGACTTTTAAATTCTGAGTACGGCTCTCGGGAAATAATATTTGAAAACAGGAATTGGTTATGGCTCTCTCTGTAAAAAGGACGTAAATCACCGTCGAGGTTGACTTTTGTTTACATGTTGTCGCAACCGTGTTGGTGTGTGTGAGGATGTGTACAGTATACACACCTCTGTGTATTTATTCCTGGTGGAGAGCAGCTGGCGGAGTGGGGGGCTTTGTTAGGCATGAGTAATATGCAGAGAACCAGGTAGCACCGAATGACCTGCACTGACGGGAGCAATTAATCACCAGGTGGTTTGAGAATTGCGAATCCGTGGATCCATATGGAAGGTTACACACCAGCCAGAGCCTTCAAGTCCTACTATCAAGAGTTTTTCAAGACGAAATGATAGAATTGTGTCAAAGAGTATTCAAAGAGAAATGGTCAAGGTTTGCACAGATCCCAAACTATTGAAGTTGTGCATTAAAAATCATTTTTTGAACTGGTTTGCCTCTGCATAGTTGAAACTGATGAAGCGTTCTGAGAAAAGGGGTCTTGTGGAAAAATGTCGGTCGAGACACGTACTTAACGTGCAATGAGTTGGATTACAAAATTAGAATGAGGTCAAAGGTGGGATCACCATAACGAGGTGTATGTGCTTGACAGAAGGCCCGACAGGGGGACTTCTTAGGCTCCATTTTGGAATGTGGGAGGAAATCGGAGTACCTGGAGAAAACCCACTCCCGAGTCTTGAGTTGGACTTAATGTCAGTGAGTTCTCGTTTCAATCAGCTTTTGTTCTTGGTCTTGGTCTTGACTTCCCAAATGTTTAAGTTGACTTAGTCTTGGTGATATCTGCTTTGGTGTAATATTGTTCAGGTCTTGGGTGCAGTCTTGAGAATCCTAGTTTGGTAGCAAAAATACTTGAACCAAGCAAACTCTACCAAACCAACCACTTAATGTAAAGAATAAGCACAAACGACTGTATTTTCTTGCATACAAGTAACTACAAAAAATGACTGAATCAAGGGTACGGCTTATATGCGCACAAATTAGACTTGCCATGCTCGAAACTGCAAGGTGACAAAGACGAAACGCCATAACGAAAGACAATGCAGCTATGACGTCATGACGCAATGGCACCGTGACGTCATGACTCAAGACTATGAGGCCGATACGGTCATTTATTTCAAAATAGAGAATCGATTTTCAGATAAAACGATAAGAAAAAATATTTTGACGTCTATGAATGAAATTCAAGAAAAACAAGAAACCCTATCTTGCATAAAACATGAAAAAAACTTACTCACTTATGCCAGCCATTGCTCGCTCAAGGCGCCACCATCTTACCGTAGTTTACCGTAGACTTGGTGAAAACTAGACCGCTACGGACACACTTCCTGGTTCCTGGTTGTACTGCTCACATGACTTCCTTTTTGAATTTGTCTACGTACAGGCAACACCCTTTGGATTCATACCGTATCTCAGAAACACCACGTGTGATGATTTTTCTTAAGATTTTCCCTTCAAAGTAACACATTTGTACTCCCTATTAAAACATGGATATGAAGGTGAAAATAATGAATCAGGGGGCGTCTTATACGAGAGAAATCGTAAAATCCAACGATTTTACGGCAATTTTAAGGGTGCGGCTTCACGCGGCGGAGATCAATATGCCAGAAAATACGGTTGTTAGATCCTCAAGGACAAACGGGCGATCAGAAAGGGCAAAAACAAAGGACAAATGGCACTTGGGGAACAAATCCACGGCCAATACTAATTGCCAAGCTGCCGTTCGTCGGGGGTCCAGGAAAACGGAGGCAGAAACCCAGTAGGTAAGCTCCATTTCCCGGCTAATCAAAGCAAATGTAAATAAACCGTTGGACTGGAACCTTCCATCAACTCCACCCGCCTGGATTCTTTTAATCTTCTCTGTCCTCTGAGCTCGCCGGGCGGGCCGGCGGGCCTTTGCTTGCTCGTCTGTGTAGGACAAGTGGCGTGATGTCTGAAGCAATAAGAGAGCAAGATGAATGCGCGTGATATACGCCAGCGTGCGAAAGCACTTGTCTCCGACAGTTTGCGGCGGCGGCCGGCAGCACAAAAGCTGGACCCCGCGCCGCTTGATTTCCTTTTTGGATCCAAAAGCGCGGCTAAATTGGAATCATTCTGACACCAGCGGCGTTAAGATGGATGGCTTCGCTTTAAAAGGCCGCCAACTCTTTGCTTTGCAGAATCATAGGCGAATTAATATTTGTGACAGACAGATGACCCGGGTAGTCCATGAAAGGAGAAAACGGGGGGTGTTTAAGGGAAACGGTGAAGACGGGGGACGACGAAGCATATCCGAAAACTTGAGGATGAATGTTTGGTCAAGTGTCTATTGTTTAACCAGCCTTGCCTGAAGGACAAAATGTCGCCTGTGAGGAAAAGTGACGAGGGCAAGCTCACAATACCGGATTGGCTAAATTCTCTTCGCTGTTTTTTCGGGGTTCGATTTGGCTATAAATTACTAAACGATAAACCTACCGTTTTTGGAGTCTGATCCAATAGTCACTTACCGTCATGCTTTTTTCGGTGGCTGTAAATCAAACTACCAAATGAAAAATGTGTCTTTAAAAACGAATAGTAACAGGATCAGAAGCATTGGGTAGTATTTCTAAACATAGCATTTCTTAAGGAGGGACCAGCAGGGCTCACTTGAATAAAACAAAACAGAAGGATTTGTCATTTCCTGGTTTCATTCTTTTTACAGGATGAAAAATTGGGGTTCGGATCAGTAATGGGAAAAAAAGAAAAAAACATTGGAACATCCGTAGAAAAACTGAGTGATGTTTTTTCCCCTTCTTCAAACTTATTTATAATGTTGACTACTATTTATCTATTACTTATTTATTGATTATTTACGCATTATAATTTTATAATGATTACTTACCTGTTTGTTTGTTTATTTGTTTTTGTGTGTTTGTTTGTTGTAGTGTATTTGTTTTTGTTATTTGATTTTGTTTTAGTTTGTTTGTTTTGTTTATTTGTTTTTGTTAGTTTGTTTTTAGTTTTTGTTTGTGTGTTTGTTTATTTCTGTGTGTTTGTTTTTGTTTGTTTGTTTATTTATTGATTATTTATGTATTATAATTTTCAATGATTACTTACCTGTTTGTTTGTTTGTTTATTTGTGTGTTTGTTTGTTTATTTGTTTTGTTTGTGTTTGTTTATTTCTTTGCTTGTGTGTTTGTTTTTGTTTATTTCTTTGTTTGTGTGTTTGTTTTTGTTTAATTCTTTGTTTGTGTGTTTGTTTTTGTTTATTTCTTTGTTTTTGTGTTTGTTTTTGTTCATTTCTTTGTTTGTGTGTTTGTGTTTTTGTGTGTTTGTTGGTGTGTGTGCATTTTGTGATGAAGCTTTAAATGTTATCATATTTGTGTAATGACAATGAAAAGCATTCAATTCAATTTATTCAAGTGGTGCAACCCGAGTCTCAAAAATATTGTGTATCTCCATTTCTGTGTTTATGCCTGTCTTGTCTGTACATTTGTGTGTGCGTGTGTGTATGCGTGCATGTGTGTGTTGGTGTGCATGCGTGCGTGTGTGCGTGCGTGTGATTGTTTGAAGCAGCTCAGTGACCTGCAATAATAGTAGACCCCCACACACCTGAGACCAAAAGACATCAGGCCAAGTGTTCTTGATGGCGTTCACCAAAGTGTGCAGGTGCCAATAAACAGCTTCACAAAAGTGTGACGATCAATTTGTGTAAAAGAGTGAGTTTTACTTACATGCAATATGCCAGGATTGTTTATTCGTTCTTTGATTGTCCTCCATATGCTAACTGGTGTCTGCAGAGGTTATTCGTCTATGATGCTTCGATGATGGTCTGACATCTGGTGGTCATAATGAAGCATGTCCAAAATAAATTGATTATTAAGCAAAAGTCACCAACATTTTTTAAATTAAAAAAATACATTGCATATCAGCCTAATGCTCTGAGGAAATAATTAGCTTTTTCCTTTTTATGGACTATTTAAAATCTGTGACATATATTTAATTTTTTTGTATTATTAAAAAGGCAGATTGCCGTTGTTCCGCCATTTTTGCATTAACCTTTAATTTAATATCTCTAATAAAACATAAAACATAAGGAATGTGGTTATATATTTTGTTTTTGATTAAAAACAATACAGTATGTTTATAATATGAAAAGAGGTGATTTTTCAATTTTATTTTAATTAAAATATATTTTAGGCCTGCAACAAGTAATTGGTCAGACAGAGTGATTAGGTTAGGGGGGATCTTGAATTAAATTTTGCTGCTTCGATTACTCGTTTAATTAAAGTGGCGTTGTAATGGTTTGATAAATTGTTTTTATTGATTTGGGAAAATAAAGTGCCCCCTTGTGGCAATGGAGAATATTACGCTTTCTACCTGAGAACACTGTGAAAGAGCAGAGCCAGCTTCTGGTATGAAATACAATCAAAAATCATACAAAACATTACCAAACAATCAAATTAATGTCTAACGAGTTGCTTACCTGTTAGAAAGTGTGCGTTTATGTTGACGTGAAGAGAAATGGTCGCCAAGTCCAAACTCAGGTGGCCCGCCTGTAAGCAAGGTATGTTAGAGAAAGTTGAATGCTAAATTGTATTTAAAATGTTAATTTGCACATGTTGACAATTGTTCGAGAATTCATTCAAAACAATCAGAGTTCGAGAAGTGTGGGATGTTGTTTTAGGTAATATGCTCTCGTTTTTAGGTAAATATCATGCTAATTAGATAGCTAATCAGCTAGTTAGCTAGCTAGCTTCTTGCTAGGGGGTCGGAAACCTTTTTGAGAGCCACAAAAGCAAAATATTCGGAAAAAAATTCAGTGAATCATATAACATAGTTCAACACTGAATTCAACTAAATGGTTAGAAAAAGCCTGAGTTTATTCTTTTAAATAATATCGCTATATTATTCCCCATTAATGCGATTTCCGGTGCTGCTGATGGCCTGGTAGTCTGGTGGGTACTTGGTGAAGTTTGGCTTCCTGCAAGCGTCGAAGTTTATTTATATCCAGCATTTTTAGCGTTTGAGCAAACTCGCCATCTGTGAATTTGATTAAACGAACCGTTTGTGTAGCGAAACTAGAAGAATTATAGTCACATTGTCGGGTCCCCACACGGAGTTGCTGCTAGCTAGCTAGCTAGCTTGCAACCTGCCCAGTAGTTAGTTGAGCTAATCATGACGCAGACAAATTTACCGATTTTTTTAACACCTGCGAGGGGCCCATTAAAAAGTCTCAAATCAACCCAAAGTCTGAAACCAGTCCAATCAATCGGTGCGTATTGTGTAAGCACTAAATTTAATATTAAAATTAAACATTCTACCTGACCCTGAATGCTTGACTGACCGGGTGGGTGCATTGTTCTTGCCGACGTGCTACTTCAATTGCGGTTAAGCGAGCGGACTTTCCCGTTCTCGTGGTCGAATGAACGCTTTTTTGATAAATAACATGTTGGGGTGTTCTGCAACAAAATAAATAAGCATACATATTTCTGACGTTTATTTACATTGTCTGGCCTGACCGGAATCAATTGTACTGCACATGATAGAAATAAGTCCAACATAAGGCTTTTGTCAAAGTACAATTCTGTAGAATATGAAAATACATACTGTGGAATTTTATTTTGAAAGTTAAATCTTGTCCCCCACAACAAATGGGATTGAACGCTTGTATTTTTATTTTACATCTCCTTGAATTACTTGACAAATAACTTAATGGTTGTTTGCCAACTAATTAATTGATAAAATACTGCATTACTTAAATAGTCGACCCTAAAATATATTCATTCATTTTTATTCATTAAAATATAGAAGCTAAATAGTTAGGTAGGCTTCAAGCAGATTAAAGTATGAATATCAACCTCGACCAATTGCTCCCCTTATTGATTATTGCAAAAAAACATACAAATGCAACGTGGCCCATATTTACTCACATAGGGCGCACTTAAAAGTCTAAAATTTTCTCCAAAGTGGATGGGGTGACCAATCAGTATGCTCTAAATTCAAGATTCTGGGTACAATGCTTGCTGACGTGCTATATTTATATAGTAAAAAGGGTGGTATTACAAAAAACGTACTTTAAAAAAAATCCTGTACAAAAGTTGTTATATGGCGTACATAATTTGAAATGATCAGAAAAACGTAAATTGTATTTACTCGCTTATAAGCCACCTCTGCCTATAAGCCGCACCCTTAATATTGCCTTAAAATCATTGAATTTTACAATTTCTCAAGTATCAGTTGCCCTCTAATTCACATTTTTTTAATTTTCAGAACCACTTTATCCTCACTAGGGTCGTGGGGGGTGCTGGAGCCTATCCTAGCTGACTTGGGGCCAGAGGTGGCGGACACCCTGAATTGGTGGCAAGCCAATCGCAGGGGACAAGGAGACAAACGACCATTCACGCTCACACTCATACCTAGTGGCAATTTAGAGTACCATGCATGTCTTTGGAATGTGGGAGGAAACCGAAGTACCCGGAGAAAACCCCCACAGGCCCGGGGAGAACATGCAAACTCCACACAGGTGTACAAACCTGGATTTGATATATAATATCATAAGGAAGTTAGTAATTCATTCAGTAATGTTTGCTTTCTTAGTGCAAAACAGAAAATAACCAACAAATATTAAATGTTCATTTGCCGACATCTACTGGTGAAAACGAGTATAGCAACACTAAGTCTTGTGCGCATATAAGCCGTACCCTTGATTCAGTCATCTTTTTTTTTAGTTACAAATACGGCTTATATGCGAGAAATACGGTAAAATACGGGAAAAACTTTGACAGGTATGAGCATGTAAAACAGGCGAAAGGTGTGTTTCTTTGCTCTTTCAAACATTGTGTCGTTAACACACCCGCACGCACATACTCGCGTATTATGCAAATTTTCTTCGGCTAAACATGCCTATATCTGCAGGAAAAGGAGTGGGAGGAGAAAGGCGTTGTTCACTCCAACTTTACTGTACTTTGACACAGTCGGGCGTCCTCAGTCACTCAAGGACAAGTAAGGCAAAGAGTCCACTAACAAGGTAAGTTTTCAATTTCATCGTTTTTGAGAGGAAACGTCTCGCCATAAACGAGTCCCGCGCCACCTTGAGTGAGCTTGTAAAAAAAAAGGCCATTTCAGACCGATACGTTCTTATCACATTTGCAGCGGGACCGACACTTTGAGGACAAAGTGGCTCTTCCTGTCATGTTGTGTCGTTATTATTTAAACTACCGCCACTATAATGCACGGCCGAGCCTGAGGCCGCCAGCTTCTCTTCTTACTTTGTCATGTTTATTGTTGTTTACACAAAATGCCTTCCAATGGGGCTCCTTTTGCTTATCGCTGCAATTCAAAGCTGCTAAGAGGAGTAATGTATGAGCTCAGCGTGCAGGACTTTTGCGCATTCTTCACATTCTTAGCGTGTTGGGCGTCTGCTACATGAAGTATTGTCAAACACAGCCAAAGAATGTAGTGACATTTGTTAGGTGATATGAGATCCAAATCACTCGTTAAGGGGGGTTGACTGTTCTAGCGTCCTAGCGCATGTGATCATCGCACCACCATTGTCAGGTATTTAAAAAACACAAACGCCTGAACTGGAATAATACTGTTAAATATGCAGATGCCACCGTAGTTGACAAAATCTTCCAACACTAAGCTCCTCCTCCACCGCAAGATTTTGTAGCAAAAAATTCCAACTTGTCAACAAGGGCTGGCTCTATAGGTGACTGTGTAGTTCCCTTAAAAATAGTGCTAAATTAGCCAAAGCTACTTCTCTGCACCTTCAAAATAATGTTAAATATGCAGATGCCACCTTAGTTGACAAAATCTTCCAACACAAAGCTCCTCCTCCACTGCAAGATTTTGTACCAAAAAAATTCCAACTTGTCAACAAGGGCTGGCTCTAGAGGTGACTGTGTAGTTCCCTTCAAAAAGAGTGCTAAATTAGCCAAAGCACTTTCTCTGTTCATACCTGGAAATCAATAGCAATTAGCTATTGGCCAATCATGTTAAAGCCTAGTTGTTAGGTGAACATAATTGCAATCATAACGCTGTCTAAAACTGTGCTATTTATGTATATGTATTATGTGTCATCATTTATTTTGTACATACACAAGGGACTAAAGATGGAAATTAGCCCTCGGCTAAAATCTTACATATTTACATATAAATGTTCATTAGCATGAATGAAACTCAGACTGTTCTAGCATCTTAGCGCATGTGAACGCCTAAAAGAAATATTATTTTCTTTCTCTAGGCAAGCCAGTCAGTCCATGGTAGATGTTACCCGTTTTTTTCACTCCTGGAAAGAGTTCCAGATATCCCCCAGCATGGATTCGCTTTCGTCCAATCGGAGCTCGGCTTCCCCAGAGAGCTCTGAACACCAGCTTCAAGCGGACTTCTTTCGAAAACTGGGTTACTCCTCAGTCGAGGTCAACGCGGCGCTGTCCAAGCTAGGCCAGGGGACGGACACCAACTCCGTGCTGGAGGAGCTTGTCCAGAGTCGCGGCGTTGCGTTGGGTTCCTCCCAAGAACGGAGCGCCAACGCTCAGGAGGATTCGAGTCGAGCGCAAGGATTTAGAACGGCGACGCAACTCCAGAGCAAGAAGGGTACGCAGTCTGAGTTAAGGCCCATCGTTATCGATGGCAGGAATGTCGCCATGAGGTAAGAAAAATGGAACAGTATCAACTAGGGATGTCTTGATACTGACAATTTGACTTCCAGTCTGATTTTTTTCAGGACATGTTTTTTACTCATCTGGTATTTTTAGAGCGGTACAAATAATGCAAAATATAACGTAACCAGTCAATGATAAATCACATTGTTTTGTATTCAAATCAAGAAATGCTCCGTTTGTAAATATTACACACTGCTCAGTTACGATCTTTAGTTTGTAAAGAAACAAAAAGACAATTGTTGCGCTAATAAAAAAATCCTCTTTTGAAAAATGGGTATTTAACAAATCAAAGATTGAGAAGGTGAAGAAATTAGAGCAGGTGAAGAAATTCTATCACTCGTCTATTAGGATCTGACAGCCGTTTCTGGCAACCATAAAAAATTTCAACTCTCTATGTTTCACGGTTTGGACAAACGTAGCGAGAGAATCTTAACATAAACGCACCAAAAATCACGCATAAATCACGCTTTATAAGGATTATAGATTAGACGTAGATGTATTTACCTGTTGGACAAAAAGCATGATTGGACTAAAACACGACTACTGGATTGGATAAAGAAGAACTGATCGTGTACAAATATCCAAAATTTGTCGTATCCGATGCTAAGTATCGGATCGCGGCATCACTAGTATGTGGGAATAAACAAAAACAACTCCTTTGTTGTTTGTATATATGCAGTATATTTATACACATTTTGAAATACGACAAAAGCGGAGATGACTGTCAAACACTCATGATTTTTTTTTCACAGTCACGGCAACAAGGAAGTTTTTTCATGCCAAGGAATTCAACTGGCAGTCGACTTCTTCCGGCAGAGAGGACACGGAAACATCACGGTCTTTGTTCCGTCTTGGCGGAAAGGGCAAAGCCGACCCGATGCGGTCACTGAGGGTGAGGTCAATAAAATAGGTGCTAACGTGCCAAGCAATTAGTTCGGCGCCCTCGGTTTTCGTGGAAATGATCACGTCGGGCTGAAATGATTGAAATGTTGCCATCCAAATGAGTTTCCTTTTTTGAGTCATGAGCATATATTTGAGGTCATGTGAAACTCAATATAAAATAGTGCCAAATAAAATTATATAAGGTGGCCCAGAAAAACAGGAATTTTTGAAGTGTACATTGGCAGACATGAGCAAGGACTGCAAGACTGCGACAATTAGCAAGCAAAAACGCAAATTGAAGTTCCATCATGTTTTTTAAGTAGCGTATTTTTAAAGTTTAGCTATAAACAAAAAAATATAGGCTTATGGGAACACAAAAATGCAAATTACTAATAAATAAGAACCATATGATAGTAGATATTTAAACAAAAATGGTGGATCAACACAGATAATACAATACCAATTATTTAGCTTAAACAAAAAACAAGCTTATTGTGAAAAGCCTATGCAGTACTTTTGTATTCATTTTGCATTTTTATTTTTAAACATACATTTACTTCTATTACAACCCAGAAATGCAATACTTTCATCCATCTTTCCAGTATTTGACCTCCTATTTGTCTTGATTGGGTCACGTATGTTTGCATGTGAATGTAAATAATGCAGTATTTGTACAAGATCTTCATGCCTACTTGAATTTCTCAATAACCATACAATGAAGGCCTTGTTATGCTTTGGTTGCACTAAACCAGGGTGGAGTAGTTTTTTTGTTTTTTGTTTTAAATTCAAGGTGTGTTAACAAGGAAGAAAATGTTTTGTTGAGAACTGTAGGAGGAAGTACATTTGTTCCTTGTTCCTCAATTAAACACGCAATCTACTTGGCCATTTCTTGGCATTCTTGGTGAAAAATGATCTCCAAAATGATTTTTTTAATATCAGAGACAGCACATATTAATGAACATATGTAGTATGTAAGATTGTAGCCTAAGGCTAATTTCCATCTTTAGTATAGGTTGAAGATAAACGATTACACATACTATACACACACACACACACTACACACACAAACGCATACACAAAAATCATATTTTGTGGTGGGTAAAGAGAATGTTCAGATTTTTAGTTTTTTTGTTACACAACAATAAATGCTACAGAATGATTAGTAAAGATGTGTTATTGTAGTGTACGCCTACCTTCAATGAGTCATCAATTGAGTCATACGTGCCAGAGAAATTACCGTATAAAAAATCCAAGCGGAATTTTGTTTTATTTCCTTATCACAAATGCACAATCATTTCCTTTCAAAAAGGCAGTAAGTAAACGTTAGCATAACCAGGAAATGTGTCCGTAGCGGTATCATGTTAACTGAGTCTCTGGGTGCAATAATAGCATGAGATACACATCAGACAGTGATGCTGATATTTTAACGATCGACCGCAAGACCTTTGATCAGCCTTAACAACTATTGGGATGTGCTAACATGGTAAATGCTAAGAACACATCTACCAAGGCTACTCGCATCTGGCCAATCAAAGCACCTTTAATTAGGTAAGATGGCGACGGCCTGAGCGAGCAGTTATAGGCACAAGTGAGTTTTTTCACATTTTATGCAATATTTTTTTTTCTCGATTTTCATTCACAGATGTCAAAATAAATTTAGTTAGGCGTTTTATCTGTTTATTTGTTGTCTATTTTGAAATAAATGACTGTATCAGCTGCATTGTCATGAGCCATGACGTCATGATACCATTGCGTCATGACGTCACGATGCCATTGCGCTAACGTTTCCAAAATTTCAGATCAATACATCTTGACGGAACTGGAAAAGCAGAAAGTGATCGTCTTCACTCCGTCACGGCGGGTGAGCGGCAAGCTGGTGGTTTGCTACGACGACCGCTTCATCGTCAAGTTGGCGTACGAAACGGACGGTGTGATCGTGTCCAACGACACATACCGCGACCTGCAGGGCGAGCGGGCCGAGTGGAAGAAATGTATCGAGGAGAGGCTCCTCATGTACTCCTTCGTCAACGACAAGTAAGCCATCGGCGGCCGATAAAAAAGCCACCTTAGCGTCTTCGGGCTGAATTAAGGAATATGTTTGATCGTTTTGTTTTTGTGGAGCAGGTTCATGCCCCCAGATGACCCTTTGGGGCGCCACGGTCCCAATCTTGACAACTTCTTAAGGATAAAGGCGCTACCGAAGGAGCAAAATAAGCAGCTGTGTCCCTATGGTAAGAAATTTGACTTTTTATGCTACTTTTAGTTGGATAGATTGGATTGGATAACTTTATTCATCCCATATTCTGGAAATTTCATTGTGACAGTAGCAAGAGGGTGATTAGACAGAACAACAAAGCAAAAGCACAAAGTACAAAGCAAATCAAAGTAAATGGGATCATTAAGAATCACCAAGTCAAATCATTAAGACAGAAAAGCAGCAAAAACACAAAACGAGCAAGAGTGGACGGAGCTACCGCCACCGGCTTCCACTTGAACGGCGCCATCTTGGTTGCCGTAGCTAAAGTTGTGTAAAGCTAAGTTGTGGGAGATTCGGTTGTACAATGTCTTTATATTTGATTTTTGGAAGTACAGTGGTACCTCGAGATACGAGCTTAATTCGTTCCGGGACTGAGCTCGTATGTCGATTTACTCGTAACTCAAATGAACGTTTCCCATAGAAATGAACTAAAAATTAATTAATTCGTTCCAACCCTCTGAAAAAAAACACCAAAAACAGGATATTGCAATGGAAAAACATTATTATTTATTCTAATTCGCCATCTATAAACTAAGTAACACATAACTAGTGGTTTAATAGTACTAAAATTAGACGGATTTCGCGGAGGGGAGAGAGAAAGAGAATTTTTGCACGGCAACACCCTCGTAACATAACATAAACACATTTAAATGAACTTGGATTAAAATGCAGACACACTCAAAAATGAGTTTAATCTAACCTTACACTAAACTTAATTCTAATTTTGTTTGACATTTTCATACCTTTCTTCTTCCTTCTTATACCTTTTTTTCTCGCCCTCAGACAAACGATGCACTTACGGCATGAAATGCAAGTTCTACCACCCCGAGCGAGCCAACCAGTCCTCCCTGTCGTTAGCGGACGAACTCCGAGAAAAAGCCCAGATTTCCCCCCCAAAAGCGAACGCCCACTCGTCACTGCCGCCGTCTCGGTCTTTGCCCCACCCCCGTCATCAGGAAGTCGAACTATTTGACCGTCAGTGGGCTTCGCATCCCGCTCAGGCTAGTCAAAACCAAATCATTTACTGGGAAGGTCCAAATCCCGCGACCGTCAATTGTTCCAGATCCACGCGTTACCACTGCACCGGCCCTCACGAGTACTTGGATTCAGGTCTTGGTTCTTTTGAAAGCCCTTACTCGAATATTTGTGCCGGATCCGGTCATTGCCGCTGTTGCCACGGAAGCTACAACCCCGCGGGTCCATCCCCGAATCCAACCCAGAACCGTAGTGTACCAAGTCCATTAAACGTGGCGCCTCAATATTTTCCAAACTACTGGTCGGATCCTTTTCACGGATCGCGCCGGGTGGAAAAATGCCATTCGCTCCCGTGCCCGACTCACTCCTCATTCGGTTCCTCCCATTCGGGGGAGCAGTTTGACCCCCAACGACGACAGGAAGTGCGCAAGAACCTGCAGGCCATTTTCAGTCCTCAACAGGTGGATGCGGTCATGGACATGTACCCCCACATGATGAGCGCTGAGAAATTGGCGGCGGAGATTCTCAACCAGAGGGCGCAAAATGCAATATTTCTTTAAATATGAGCCGAAGATCTGACGTCGGTTCCATCGTGCAATCGTGAGAACACATAAAACCTCGGAAGAAAACCCCAAAATCCTCATCGTGTTGCGGCTTTTGATGCAATGCTGTTTGGCAAAGGCATATTTTGATGTATTGGTCAATTCTTTTTTGTACAGATGAATAAACGGGAAACAATGAAGCTGTGTCTATTTATGAAGTCTTTCTTCAATATACACATCATTCTAATTACCGTATTTTCCGCAAAAAAAAATTATGACTGAATCGAGGGTAAGGCTTATATGCGCATAAATTAGACTTTACATGCACGGAACCGCAAGACGAAACGCCATAACGCAAAACAATGCAGCCGATACGGTCATTTATTTCAAATTAGAGAAAAGATAAACAGATAAAACGCTAAACAAAATTTATTTTGACGTCTATGAAAGAAATTCAAGAAAACAAATTAACCATATTTTGCATAAAACGTGAAAAATCTCACTTGTGCCTGCCATTGCTCGCTCAAAAAGACAACAACTACTAAAAATATTTATTCATTTTAAATATTAAAAAAAGGAAAAAATCTGATTTCTGTAGTCCTCCATATTTTATGAAGGGCTACCCTCATTTCATATACATTTTATTTTAGTGCGAAACTTGAAGCGCGGGTAATTTATTTTTGTGGGACAAACAAAATAATAATAATAAGGAGGTCCAGGTGTAGCCCCCGGGCCAAGAGTTGGACACGGGTGATCTTAAGAATGTCATTCCCAGGCCATCAGGAGTTTGTGGAACGGCACAAAGGCACCGTGACCAGGTTTGCTGCACAAAGGGAGATAGGAAAGGGTATAATTATGACAAAAAATAGTAATAATAATCATTAATTTGATTGATTCCATGTGTCTGCTTTGGTTCCTCACCAGTCAAAGTAGAAAATTCCCTTGTGGCATCCGTCCCGCACGCCGTGATCGGCCGTTTGGAGCTCCACGCCGATGTGGAGCTCTGACTCCCCCTGCAGGTGGCCCAGGAAGCGAACGACACCCGTGCTGATCCGCCCCGAAGGCAGCATGATTCGGACCCGGTGGCCCAGTTGCAGGTCCATGGGGGAGTGGGGTACGAAAACCCGGTGCGGGCCCACACTGCGTCCTGATTGCGCGTTGGGGATGGAGAGGGAGCGACCACTCCTACGGGTAATGACGTATTGTCATTCATTTTTCGGAATCTGTTATCCTCACAAGGGTTGCGGGGGGTGCCGGAGCCGATCCTAGCTATACACCCTGGGTGCCCAGCCAATCGCAGCGCACACGGAAACAAGCAACCAATCACTCGATGCCTAGCGTGCATTTTTTGGGGGATGCTTGAGGAAACCGGAGTACCCGGAGAAAACCCACACAAGCCTGGGGAGAACACGCAAACTCTACACAGCGATAACCCAAGTGAGATTGAACCCTTGACCCCAGAACTGTGAGGCCGACGCGCTAACCACTCAATTTATTTTCCAGACTGCTTATCCTCACAAGGTTCGCGGGGGTTGCTGGAGCCCATCCCCTCTACACCGTGAATCCAGCCAATCACAGGGCACAAGGAGACCGAGGACAACCAATCATAGCTAGGGTAAATTTAGAATGTTCAACCCGTGTTAGTTTCCATGTTTTTGGGATGTGGGAGGAAACCGGAGTACCCGAAGAAAACCCACGCAAGATCATGCAAACTCCACACAGTGAGGTCTCACCTGGGTTCAAACCCTTGACACCAGAATGGTGAGGCCGACACACTAACCACTTGAAGTATTTTTCTACTTACTAAATGTATTGGTGTTAGTACCTCGATGCTGAAGAGGAAGAGGAGGCTGACGCAGCGCTCGACGCCGGGGACGAACAAAGTACGCTTCCTCGAGATGAGCCGTCCGAGCCTCCGTCGTGACGCCGAATTTCACCGAAAACTATTCGGAAAAGACGGTGAGTCTTTTGACAGAGACTTTTTAATCACTTTTGTAAACGGCCATTACACGTTTTGTATTCTGGTACAGGGGCGGAACTAAGGGGTGGAAATGGAGGTCCGGGCTCTGGGGGGGACCCCGTTTTTTTTTTTCAGGCGCAAAGGGTGCGTTCTAAAAATATTTAAATATTATTTATTATGACTGTCTAATTGTTCAATTTTTTTCAGTTTTTGGAGGCGTGGGATAAAGTGGGAGGGGCTTTTGAAATTCTGCCAACCACAGCCCAACTTCTATTGACATCAATGGCAACTAATGTTAATTTATTTAAATTTTAAGCCGATTTGGAAGTTGTAAGGTTGTTAATAAGTTTCCTTAGTTTCATCAAGGTCATTTGACAAAGGGAAATAAATTTTAATAAATAGATAAATAAATAAATAATACATTTTTACTGTTTTACCTTTACCCGAACATTCGCCAAATAAGTCTCCATTGTCCACTTTTTGACCGACTCTCATCAGTGACCCGGCCTCGAGGATGACCTGAAGACATAACCCCAAAAATTTTCGATGATCACGTTCGTTAAACCCCCCAAAAAGTTCCTAATTTACCGTAATACCTGACTGTGAAGGGCCTCCTGTTTTCTTCGCAGTTCCGCAAACTTCTTTTCCCACGATGCCCTTTCGCAGGCGATCCTCGTCCTCAACGAAAGGATGTCCTGTTCGGTTTTAGTCAGACGCTTTTGGAGCGCCGTCGTTCGGTCGGGGCAGCCCGGGATGGCGGCGACGGCGGCCATCTTACTTTCACAGCCTGCTAAGTACAATTTTTTGATTTATTTTATTTCACCATTTGTTGCCTGAATTCACATTTTACGAATATGGCAGTCGTAAAAGAAGAAAAGATAAGAATTGACCATTTAAGCTGCAATAATGTCTTGTCTATGTTTTGTCATTTATCTCACAAAATCCTTCAGGGCAAAAATAAGAACTCTAACAAAATGGTGACCCCCGACGTGATGCTCTCAAGGTCCGTGGCGTGAAGCGAAGATCTTCTCTACAGACTCTTAGGGCGGCAAAATAAATAGGTAAGTAGATTTTAAATTCTGCATGATTTACACAACACCTGCGAGTGACAAGTTCACTTCAATTCAGAACAGAATAATGATTGGGCGCCACATGATGAGACGCTTTGTCGATGCCACTGAAAAAAATCAATTTAAATTCAAGCATCATTCCTTATTAATGAATTGAACTTACCTGTGAGTTGTTTTGGAGGAGAGGTTTTTTCCACTATGTGTTTTTCCCTTGGTAGAAACTGGAAAGCATTGTACGGGCAAATCTACAACATCAAAATCCACCAAAGTGTCCTCATTATTCCCCCCAAAATTTTATAAAACATTTAGATAGAATATAAATGCTCACCCAAAGGAATCTGCAGGTGCACAAAACCCCTTTTAAAGTCCACTTAAAGACACTCCAGAATGTGCAAGTCATGATGGCGTAGCATTTTAGTGGGGATCCTAGTGAGGAGCCAAACAAAAAAATATAATATTTAAGTAAAAGTTATTATTATTATTTGATTTCCCATCTTGGATTTATGTTGTATACGTTTCCCAAACCGATATGAAGTTATTCACTGATATGGACTGCACTTTTCTCACCAAAATATAGGCTGTACTGCATCATATCTTTTGTAAAAAAATTAATTTTCTTGTTTTTTGAAAAAAAATGAAGTGGAAAAGGGACAATTTTCAAAACCAAGAAAATATGAAAATTTTGAGACAGTTGTCATTTGTGTTTGTTTGCCTCAGAAATGCATTTTAAATATACTAAATATTGGAAGATGTAAATTTTTAAATATATCAAACTCAAGACATTTTGCATTAAAAATATATATTCCATTTTGTATGATAACTGCCTCTATTGATTCAAATGAATTAATTTCAGATAATACACACATAATTAAAAAATTACCCATACGAATGTTACTTTTATATATTTTTTGTATATTTTTAGAGCAGCCATAAAATGACAAAATCAGCAAAACATCCAATAAAAAAATATCCTCACATTGGATTTTCACTTGAGAGACCATTCAAGGACTGCCACCAAAACCCGAAAAACAGCAGCAAAAAAACGAAATTAGTGATTAAACCTACCAACAGTGGCAGTAAAATTCCACAAGAGGGTGCCAATGTCAACACAGCAATCAGAAACACGCGCCAATTTCCTCCAACGCATGCAAACCAAAAACCACGTTCGAACACAAACCTTTGTCGACAAAAAACGAACCAAAGCGGAGTCATTCCAAGCCGCCGCTTGCTTTTTTGGGGGCGGGGTCTTCCAAGGGTGACCACTTCCCTCCGTCAGTATCACGCACGCCGACCTGCGACCTGTCGCTACGCGTCCCTGGAGACGTAAACGGCGTCTAATCCTCTTAGTAGCTGAAGTTCCACTCGCATGCGGGTTGCTTAATTTGGTCAGCTGAGCCTTGACCGATAAACGCCGCATTAAGCCGGCCCCGCCGGCCCTTCTTGTCCCCGCTGAGACGAGGATCGGACTCAGCGGGGTCGCTAGCTTGTTGTTCTCCAGAACCAAATCTACTGGGCGGAGCTCGTTTGCCGCCGGTCCAAATGGATTGGACGTCACAACATTAACATTTAAGGGTTTCATTTGTTAAAAACTGTGAATGGTTCGTCAAATAATTGTGCGTTTAATACTAATGCTAATTATTTCGATTTGGACACATTTGAATTGACGGATATATCTGTCTATGGAATTGTCCCCAATTGGATTGGCATTGTCCAGGTCCAAAGACCTACCTGGAGTCAAGGTCCAGTTCCATGAGTCAACATCTAGGTCCAAGGTCAAACCTGGATTGTAGGCCCTGGACTCCAGACCAAAGGAAATACCTGGAATTCCAGGTCCTAGAATGCCAATTTAAAGATACACCTGGAATCCCAGGTTCTTGATTTCAGGTTCAGTTCCAAAGAACAATCTGTACTGCAGGTCCTTGACTCCATATGTAAGTAGCTAACTGGAACTCCAGGCCCTAGAATGCCAATTCAAAGATACACTTGGAGTCCCAGGTCCTTGAGTTGAGCTTCCGGTCCAAGGACATACCTGGAATCAAGGTCCAGTTCCATGAGTCAAGATCTAGGTCAAAGGTCAAACCTGGATTGCATGCCCTGGACTCCAGACCAAAGTAAATACTTGGAATTCCAAGCTCTGGACTCCGAACCAAAGTAAATACCTAGAATTCCAGGCCCTAGAATGCCAATTCAAATATACACCTGGAGTCCCAGGTCCTTGAGTTGAGCCTCAGGTCCAAGGACCTACCTGGAATCAAGGTCCAGTTCCATAACTCAACATCTAGGTCCAAAGTCAAACCTAGATTGCAGGCCCTGGACTCAAGACCAAAGTCAATGCCGGGAATTCCAGGTCATTGAATGCCAATTCAAAGATACACCTGGAATTCCAGGTCCTTGAGTTGATCTTAAGGTCCAAGGATCTATCTGTACTGCAGGTCCTTGACTCCATATCAAAGTAGCAAACTGGAATTCCAGGTCTTTGAATGCCAATTCAAAAACACACCTGCATTTCCAGGTCATTGAATGCCAATTCAAAGATACCCCTGGAGTCCCAGGTCCTTGAGTTGAGCTTCAGGTCCAAGGACGTGCCTGAAATCAAGGTCCAGTTCCATGAGTCAACATCTATGTCCAAGGTTAAACCTGGATTGCAGGCCCTGGACTCAAGACCAAAGTAAATACCTGGAATTCCAGGCCCTTGAATGCCAATTCAAAGATACCCCTGGAATTCCAGGTCCTTGATTTCTGGTTCAGGTCCAAAGAACAATCTGTATTACAGGTCCTTGACTCCATATCTAAGTAGCTAACTGGAATTCAATGTCCTTCTACAGGAGAAATTAAATGTTTTTTTAAATCCAAACCATGTAGCTCTCTTTCTGTTTTTATATTTTTTTGGATGTCAAAAACATTGAATACAAGTGTGACGCAAAGACTCACACAATTTGCGCGAGTGTCTTTTGTGTCTCCGGCAAAGAATCCAACGTTTTGTCGGTCACAAAGGCGGAATTGTAATGAGGGGGAGTGGGCGGGGCTTGGGGGAGGGGAGGGGTGGCCTCTTGTTTCACATTGTTTTCAACCGAAACCAAATTCCGCCATATGTATCACATTTAAATATCACCTATCAGGAAGTGATTTTAATAACAAAAGGGTGCAATATCCTGTTTTGTAAAAAAACATATTATTATTATTATTATTCGCAATTCGTACTTCAGTAAAATCGCACAAAATTGTAGACACTGCATTTAAAATTGTTTTTACAGGGGAAAAAATGGAGTTGGCTGGGATACGCTCCAGCACCCCCCGCGACCCTTGTGAGGATAAGCGGGAAACATGTTTTATTGTTTTTGTTGATATTGTATAGGCTCTTTGACTCTGGTCTGAGAAATAATCTCTGATATTTTATTTAAAAATATATTTTATTAAAAAATAAAAGGGAGGTTTTATTCATCCAGTAAAAAAAATGGTATTCATCTACAAAAAATGGAGAGAAAAGAAATCTAAATTAATACAGAAATGCAAAAGTGGTTTATTTTTTTCCTCAAATTTAAATGTATGTAATCGACCCTTCTTCATTCATTATCCGGGTTGCTGGTCCTCACGAGGTTCGCGGGGGTGCTGGAGCCTATCCTAGCCAACAATGGGCAGTCAATGAGAATAAAATCTCTGCAAAGCAAAAACTATTGTTTGAAAAAGCAAAAAATATTGATTGAAAATGGCCAATCTTTGAATTTTGCAGTCATTCCCAAAATGCTGTGCAGGTGACGAACATCCAATCAAAGGGTGGGAGCGGAGGGGGGCGTGGCTTGAGAAGAGAACCCTGACGGAGGGCTTTTTTGTCTTCATCGCAGCTGACACGGGATCCACGGCAACAGGTGAGGACTCGCTCTTATTATTATTATTATTATTAATATTATTATGGATTTTCTGCTTTTGTAGCCCGTGGATTCATTTATTTTTATTGAAATACTTTGCCCATTAGCATTCACTTTGGAAAACATCATGTCTAATCAATACAATTGTGGTTAAAATAGAGTTGGATTGATTTTAAATAATAAGATAGTGTATTTGGGGTCATTAATTTTACCATTATCATTGTTTATATTGGTTTCAGTATATTATTAGCTTGATAGATACATTTTTTTAGCCTGATGTTATCTGTGAATTTTATTCAGGTGTACATGGCTAAAAATGTGAATCTGTTTGTAAACATTTTTTACTGGATTTTTTTAAGAGACACCTTTTAGAAAATACATTAAAATTGTTTAAAAGTTCAATTTAAAAAAAAAACATTGAAAAGTCAAAATTGGGAACAAATTCTTCCATTTTATTTATGTTGCTAACATCTTCCCCAAATGATTTTTATTAAATAAAAATATATTATTTTCTATAATTCATTCCTTTCCATATTTTTTCATTTTTTTCCATAATTGTTTCATTTTTATTGATTTTATTCATGTAGCATCTTCCAATTTTTTGCCTTATTTGAATTATTATTATTATGATCTTTATGGATATGTTCATTCTATACAACAACAAAATAATTCCAAATGTGTTCCATTAAAACTGCATCATTTAAGAGTGGTAATATTTCCAAAATATTTCACTCGATTGCTACAAAAGCAGGCGGTTGTTGTGCTTGAGTTTCCAGGGTGCCGAAGCCAAAGCCCCAGTTGGGAGGAAAACACCTCCACAATTCTCCACCAGGACCGACCCGGGCAAACAAACACCCTTTAAATTTCCATCCCGGATAAAAGCCGTCTACAATGGCGTCGTATCCAAAAACAAACATTTTCAATTGAACTATTTAAGACACTTTTATGATTTCATACCTGCACGTTTTTCCAAAATTGACCCAAAAAAACGCAAAATGACAATAAAAGTCACCCAAAATGAACTCATTGCCTGCCATTGACAATGATAAATGTACAATTCATTTCAATTGGCTGCGGATGCTCATCTTTTAGCGTCATTGATGGCGTCTGGCGTCCAATCCATTTTGACTGGGAGGGGCGGATCCTTCATTAAATCTGTCGGAAATTCATAATGATTCTGTTTTTTAATATCGAAAATTTGGTTGGGCCACATAGATCAAATATGCGATGTATATTTATGTATATTGTATTAATTGATAGCTGTCAGTTTTACCCTATTAATTCCATTTTTTATTTACAAATGATGCTCAATGTTCTAATTGTTATTTCAGAACAAATATGTAAAGGGTGTCAGACTCGGGTTTGTTCGCGGGCCGCTTTAACGTCAACTTGATTTCACGTGGGCCGGACCATTTTAGATATAATATTTAGATTTTTTTAAATAAATGGATTAAAAGAACTGGATTAAAAGCCCTGAATATTCCGTTTTTTATAGATCTAAAACAATGTTTATTTTAGCTTTTAAAAAAATATATTTTTAGATTTTACAAAATTATTTTTGAACTAAAAACACAGAAAAAAATGGATTAAAGAATTACAATTATTGATTTAAAAGGGGGGAAATGAGGACATTTAATATACATCTATAGCAGGGGTGTCAGACTCGGGTTGGTTCGCGGGCCACTTTAACGTCAACTTGATTTCACGTGGGCCGGACCATTTTAGAGCTAATATTTAGATTTTTTTATAAATGGATTAAAAGAACTGGATTAAAAGCCCAGAATATTCCGTTTTTTATAGATCTAAAACAATGTTTATTTGAGCTTTTTTTTAATATATTTTTCGATTTTACAAAATGCTTTTTGTACTAAAAACACAGAAAAAATGGATTAAAAAATGACAATTATTGATTTAAAAGGGGGAAAATCAGGAAATTTGATACACATCTATACTCTTCATTTGAATTTGATCCTAAAACAGAAAGTCGGCACTCATCATTTACTTTCCCGGGCCACACAAAATGATGCGACGGACCAGATTTGGCCCCCGGGCCGCCACTTTGACACTTGTGAAATACGTGATTCTTTTTTTTATTTGAATCCTTTCACTTTTCCAAAACATGACAACATTTGTCTTTTATTTTCAAATGTTACCCACGTTTCCTCTATTTCACTTTCCATTCCGCCATTATCGAGCCGCCGGTCTTATCGCCACGGCAACGCCTTCCCGCCCCGAAACGGTCACGTCGCCCAGACGCGATATGACGGGTTGCCATCCAAAACGAGGGTTTCCAGGGCACGGAACCCAGAGGAAGTTCCGCCAGAGGGGGAATAAAAAAAACATGCTATGGTCCACCGGGACCGATCCGGGAACAAACATGTTTAATTGCGCAGGTGGATCAAACAATGATTAAAAAAAAGACGCTCCATCCCTCAACAAATACACGGCGAGGATAATAGTCTCGCCGCCAAATCATTGTTTCGCTTAGCGTGCGGGCAACGGTAATCCAAGATGACAAATTGCGGCAAAAACGATATTCCGCCGTATTGTCTGGGTGGCCGCTAAGCTAACAATTATGAGATCACGTTTACCCGAACAATCGGTCAAAGCTGGAACACGGGATGTTTGCTCTCATGGCCGCGGCGTGACGTTCACAAAAGAACGCCTGACAATTACCGTTTAAAGTTTGCACTGACCAAAAATGTTTTTTGTTTTATGTCAAAGTATTGTGTGTCATATGCGTCATTTTTGTGTGTGTGTCGTTATAGGATCTTTTGGTTCCGTGGTGACAATGGCCTCAAGCATGTTGAAAACAGTAAACACAGGTAAAAGTTTGCTTATTAAAGTAGGAAATGCTGCAAAAAATGGTTAGCCTGGATAAAAGATTGACATTGAATTGGCGGAAAGTTTCTTTTTGACGGGAAATGTTGGAATGATCAACATGGGAAAGAATTAGCATATTTTGTGGCATATATGCTGGATTTGTTGACAAAAAAAGATGACTGAATCAAGGCTACGGCTTATATGCCCGTAAAAACGCGACATGCAAGTTGACGACGCCATGGCGCTATGACGTCATGACGCAATGGCATCGTGATGTCATGACAAAATGGCATCGTGACATCATGACGCAATGGCACCGTGACGTCATGACGCAATGGCACCGTGAAAATTGTGAATCAGGGGGCGGCTTATACTCGAGAAATTGTCAAATTCAACGATTTTAAAGCCAATTTTTAGGGTGTCCCTCACGTGGAGGCGGCTAATATGCTGGAAAATACGGTAATTATGCAGTTTCTGGGTATAACTAGCTAGCTTTTAGCGCTTGAGAAAAACCACACAGATTTGTAACCTTGTTAACAACCACCTGCTACTCTCATTATGCTAGGTATTGTAAAGATGAATTAGCTAAATCATTTAATTTAAAAAAAAATGACCATTGGACTTTGTTTTCAGGAAGTTTGAAGTCCAGATTTCCTCCAATTCTGGAATTCTGCAAGAGAGAGACTGATTTTTTAAAATTTATTTATTTTTTCAGGCTGCCTTGACCTTCTCTTCTTGGGCCTACTTGTCAGTAGCACCCCGGCCCCTTCTTCTTCCCCCCTTCCCACCGGGATGGCTCCTTCCACACCGGCCTCAACATCCACAGGTACAACCACAGCACCCCCGGCATCCCCGGGAGCATCCGCCTCCACGCGACCCCCCGCCAACTGACCTTTATCCACAGTAGACGGCACCTTAGCGTCCACTACCGGACACGCCTCCACCGTGGACACGCCTTTACCCACAACGAGCGGCAGCTCCGCCTCCACTAATCCTAACAGCGCCTCAACCAATCCCACGTCCAGTATGTTTTCAGTCCCCCGTTTACGGGTTCAATACGTTTTCATTTCCTTCCCCGTCAATGATCCCGCCTCTCCACAGCCGCGACCGTTAACCCAAACGCCGGCTCCACCACGATGATGCCGACCGTCCCCAGTACGCTTTCTTTGACACGTCACTCACGCAGGTTGTCCGTTTGAACGTTGGGTGTTAATGTTCCTCCGTATCCACAGCGACCACGGCCGCGAACCCAAATCCCAGCTCGACTATGACGACGTCCGCCGTTTCCAGTATGTTTTTGTTGAACATTTTACATATATGACTCGTTTTGATTTTCCACGTAAACAACCCCAAATCTCCACAGCCACGTCGGACATGACGACGACAATGAAACCGAACCCTGGCCCGACGACGCCCTCCGTCGCTAGTATGTTGTTTTATTTTTAATGGGTTTACAGTAATCCCTCGAATATCGCGGTTTCACTACATTGTGTTTTTTTCTGGGGGAATTTTTTGTTTGTTTGTTAATAAAATGTTGAATGCTGAATCTCGCAAGCGAAAGCCACTCCCCTAGCCTCTGCTTGCTACTAGAACTCAGCACTGAAGTCAAAAAATACATACATAAATAAATTTTTAAAGTTCATAAAAATGTGAAAATCTACGC
This sequence comes from Stigmatopora argus, assembly GCF_051989625.1. Classification (NCBI taxonomy): domain Eukaryota; kingdom Metazoa; phylum Chordata; class Actinopteri; order Syngnathiformes; family Syngnathidae; genus Stigmatopora; species Stigmatopora argus. Next base: position 21,405,396 of record NC_135390.1, read on the forward strand.
TGAAATTCGCAAGCATAAGCCACTCCCCCGTCCTCCACTTGCTACTAGAACTCAGCACTGAAGTAAAATATATATATATTTTTAAATATATATATATATATATATATATATAGATTTGTTTTTAAATATATATTTTTAAAAAAATATATATATATAATATATATATTTCAAAAAAAAAAAATTAAATAAATATATTTTTTAAAAACATATATATATATTTTTAAAGTTCATAAAAATGTGAAAATCCACGCTGAAACTCGCAAGCATAAGCCACTCCCCCGACCTCCACTTGCTACTAGAACTCAGCATTGAAGTAAAAAGTACTGAAGTAATATATATATATATATATATATTTATATATATATATATATATATATATATATATATATATATATATATATATATATGTATTTAAGTTCATAAAAATGTGAAAATCCACTCTGAAACTTGCAAGCATAAGCCACTCCCCCTATCATCCGCTTGCTACTAGGACTCAGCACTGTAGTAAAAAAAAAAGTATTTTTTTTTAATAGGGGTGACCCTACTTCACAGTTTTTCATTCATCGCGGCCATGTCTGGTGTACACTAACCGCGCTAATCGAGGGATTACTATACTCACGTTTTACTCCTGATTTTCGATTAAAATAACATGGCTTGTCCGCAGCCACGTCTTACGCGACCACGACCACTTGGCCAAACACTGACTCGACCACAGAGATGTCCACCCTTGCCCGTATGTTTATTATTTCACACGTTTGCATACATCGTCCATTTAGATTTCCCATCTAAACCACGCCCCCATCTCCACAGCCATGCCCGGCGCAACGACGACCGTGAGCCCAAACCCCGCCTCCACCACGATGATGTCCACCACCAAGATGTCTACCCCCACCCGTGTGAAGCTTTTAATCGCCTTCTAGCCATTGATTTGTTTTTCTGTGTAAACACTCCCACCTCCTCGCAGCCCCGCCCACGTACGGCGCAACCACGACCGAGACGGTGAGCCCCACCACCGGCTCCACCGCCATAACGTCCACCTCCAAATCGTCTAGCCCCGCCAGTATGTTTTGTTTCACCATTTTCTACCGATTATGTTGTCGTTGGATGTAAACAATCCCACCTTTCCGCAGCCACGCCCACCCACGGTGGAACCACGACCGAGACCGTGAGCCCAAACACTGGCTCGACCATGGTGATGCCCACCACTGAGATGTCCACCATTGCCCGTGTGTTTCATCGGTTTAGTCACACTGCCCAAAAAATTACATTAAAATTTACATTAAAATACTGGCAGCTGTGGTTGCCAAATAGCTTTAAAAACTGTAAAATCATAAAATACTCTTGAAAATGGTATATAGCGGCAGAAAAACGTAAAAATATTGTAATTATTTTAAACTGTGATCATGCTGGTGATGTCACGATTGGGATTTGAACCCACACTGTCATCTTGGCAGTCAAGCGTGCTAATGACTTAGCTTCCAAAAGCTAGCAGGACAGTGGACTGTGCATATAGAAGGTTAGGAAAAATGTACTGCCTCAGAATTTAAGAACGCACTGGCCAGAAAGCTCCACCGGACTATTAGCACAGCTGTCAGCGCATGCTAACTACTTAGCTTCCAAAAGCTAGTAGGACAGTGGACTGCGCATATTGAAGGTTAGGAAAACCTTACTCACTGAGAACTTAAAAGAATGCACTGGCCAGAAAGCTCCACCGGACTATTAGCACAGCGGTCAGCTCATGCTAACTACTTAGCTACTGAAAGCTAGTAGGATAATAGACTGTGCGTATAGAAGTTTAGGAAAAATATACTGCCTCAGAACTTAAGAGTGCACTGGCCAAAAAGCTCCACCGGACTATTAGCACAGCGGTCAGCACGTGCTAACTACTTAGCTGCTGTTGTTCATTTGTTTGTCATTTTTATGCTAACCACAGCTGCCGGTATTTGAGTGGAAATTTTCTAACACGAGCTCTCCAAACCGGTCCTCGAGGGCCGCCTCGGGTCCCGGTTTTCGTTCCAACCGATCCAACACCGGACAATTCAACCAATTGGGTTTTAGAACCTGACTCCAACAACAAATTAAACTTATACGACAGCAGTTTGGAGAAAAGTTGTTTGGTTGGAATGAAATCCTGCGCCCACCGCGGCCCTTTGTGGAATAGTTTGGGGAGCCCTGGGCTAACATTTCCACTTCTCCACAGCCACGCCCATGCCCGGCGCCATGGAGACTTTGACACCAAATCCCAGCGCCGGTGACTCGACCACAATGACGATGCCCACCTCCACCTGTACGTTTCCTTCTAGCCGCTAATGTAAATTAGCATTTGGTCCAATGTAAATGATGGATAATTCTGTTTCCAGGGAGCATAATGAATATGACAACCACTCCGTTAAACATGGCAAGTCCAATTCAAATCTACCAGTCCATTTTTTTTCGCCAATGACAGCTTTCGTTTTTTTGCCTTCCCGATGTAGATGCTATATTGTCCGGTGTTCTCCTGCAATTTCCCACAATGCAATGTGATGTACGCCGGACAAAATGCCACAATGTGTGCCGCCGGCGAATGGTGTCAGGTAAGGAAAACCCAGATTTTTAAGCCATTAGCTTCTCTTGACAATCCACATCCGTTTAGACTGGTAGCGATTACCGTATTTTCTCGCATATTAGCCACCTCCGCATATAAGAAAATATAAACTATTAAAAACATGTTTAACCCAAATTTTCGGACCAATGGTCATTTCTTTTTTAAATTAAACGATTTAGCTATTTCATCTTTACAATAACAAGGTTACAAATCTGTGTGATTTTTCTCAAGCTCTAAAAGCTAGCTAATTATACCCAGAAACTGCATAATTACCGTATTTTCTCGCATATTAGCCGCCTCCGCGTAAAATGGTTGAATTTGACCATTTCTCTCGTATAAGCCACCCCCTGATTCAAAAATATCACCGCCATATTCATGGTTTGTGGGTAAGTGTGTCCGTAGCGGTCTAGTTTGTCATCGCTAGGTAAGATGGCGGCGCCCTGAGCGAGCAATGGCAGGCACAAGTTTATGCGAGATACGTTTTTCTTCTAAAATTTCATTCATAGATGTCAAAATAAATTTTGTTCGCCGTTTTATCTGTTTATCTCTATTTTTGAAATAAAAGACTGTATCGGTGCCATGGCCTCATGACGTCATGGTGCCATTGCGTCATGACGTCACGGTGCCATTGCGTCTTGACGTCATAGCGCCATGTCTTATGGCCGTTTGTGCACGTCAAGTCTAATTTGTGCGCATGCAAGCCGTACCCTCGATGCAGTCATTTTTTTATTGTGACAAATATGGCGTATATGCAAGAAAATACGGTATTTGTCGTCAACCATTCCAAGTGGATCGGACATCTAAAAAAATGTGTGATACTCTCCATTCCATCAGCTGTTGAAGAGCGACGCTATGTACTACATGGCTAACTGCAGCGCCACCTGCAGTACCGCGTGCGCCGATGACGCCGATACCAACTGCGCCGTCGCGTGCTGCAATCGCACAAATTGCCTCGATTCTGCTTTTGCATCCCTGATGATGATGGCATCTACAGGTACGTGCATTTTATAGTTTTTTTTTAAAAAGGCACTTTCTATGGACCAATTGTCTTCAAGGATCATTGTTTTATGATGTCATTGTGCCCGTCCGCAGTTGCCCCAACGACCCCGGCGCCCGTCACCGTAACCATGGCCCCCACCCAGTCACAGACAATGGCGAGCGTAAGGACAAAAGACAATCAAGTAGCTTTAGAACCGCCAGGCTGTCATTAACGGAAACTGAGAAATACATCACGAATAACATGTCTAGCATGCATGCATGTTTTGGGCATGTGGGAGGAAACCGGGGTACCCGGAGTAAACCCATTAAAATCGATTAAATCTCATTATACTTGTATAATGACAATAAAAGCATTCGATTAAAAAGTCAATATGCTAACTCCACACAGTAAGGACCCACCTAGGATCGAACCCTCGACCACAGAACTGCAAGGCCGACACGCTAACCACTCAAACACCGGGCCGCAAATAGCATATTGTTATCCCGACATAAAATGGCCTATATTTTATGATAATTTTCCCCATATTGCCCAGAACTAGAACATGCACAAAACTATCATCTTTTACTGTCACAGTTAAATTTATTTAATAAGGGACAGCACATTATTGAACATATTTATATTATATATTATAGATTAGATTAGACTAGACTAGGCTAGGCTAGGCTAGGCTAGGCTAGGCTATCTGACATTTCTAACATTTTCCTCCCAGGGCAACAAATGTCACCAAGGGATGTGCACCGGCGCCACCTGCTACACCGGCTTCAGCGCACGGCAGACGTGCTCCTCGATGCAGTACCACTGTCAGGTGCCTAGCGTGTCCCTAGCGTGTCATTAGCATGTATATAGCGTGTAGCCCGGGGAGGGCAACAAGTTATTCACAAATAGCACACACAAAAACACACATTTCAAACCATATTATTTACTATAACACTTTCTTCCCCTTACAAAACAACAATCCAATCTGCCAAATTATTTTTGAAATATACTCATTTATGATTGGCCCAAATTTATAATGAGCCCAGATGAATTGGAGTGTGTTTTAAGAGAAAAACAAAATAAGAGAAACATGAAACGAGGCACAGTAGATCCAAAATATGATAAGAAGCAAAGAGCCGTATGAGGCTTGAGAGCCGCATGAGGCTCGAGAGCCCCATATTCGGCGACCGAGTGACGTGGGCCTTCTTTCCTCAGTTGCTAAAGGAAACGGTGAACGCCGACGTCCGCTGGACGGCCGGCTGCGCCGCCAACTGCTCGCAGGAGACGCCTTGCAGGGCCGCCACGGCGCCTCCCTGCCACTTGGAGTGCTGCAACGCCGGCACCGTGTCCTGCCTGTGGCTCAACGGGACGCTCAACCACATGTCCGTGGGCGTCGCCGGACCGACGGCGTCTCCGCTGTGTCTGATGCTAGCTCTAGTTGCGCTATATTTTCGGTTCGACCTTGTTTGACGCCTGGTGGACGGTCGCTGCCAACCCTCCCTGTCCAAATGGATTGAATGCCTGTTAAGAGTGCAGCGATACATTCAAATATGTGACATTTTTAGCGCAAAAAAATGGTCAAAAACATTCAAACTGTTATGAATATTTTATTATCCCAGGCAAAATTGATAAATGTGTATAAAATATTGCACTATTGTCTTACTACCGGCAGCGTATGAATTATTCCAATAGCTCTACCGTAAAAGTTTTTTCAAAACACGGCCAGAATAATTAGCCGTGACCATATATTGAAGATTAATATGCACTTTATCCGACAGCAAGATGGCGCCTTTAAAAGGCCTGGCGAAAATTTTGCAGGCATTTATTTAGTCACTTTTTTGTCTTGTTTCATATTTACGTGTGATTTTTTTTTTGTTGGGTGGAAATTTTCAGAATAAGATATTTAAAGGTCAACGTGGCATCTGTTTGAGGTAGAAAGTTCAATGTTGGAATAAATCTTATTGAATGTGGGGCATTCCAGGCTTTAAATGTTCATATTTTATTCAAATAAACTTGAAAAATGCAATTTCTGGAGGAATTGATTGAAGGGTGATTGTTTTTTCTAGTCCGTAAACGCCTCGGGGTCACTTCCTGTTGGTTTTGGGGTCATTTTTACGTCGCTTCCTGTTGATTTGGAGCATTATGAGGTCACTTCCTGTTGATTTCTAGGCATTATGAGGTCTTTCCCCAATAGATGTCAAATCAATTTTAAAAAATAACTAAAAATTAAAACGTAAATTCTAAAACAGAATGTCTTCACAGTTTTGTCCATTTTAATAAGTTTAATAAAATATTACAAATAAAAAAAATGCATACAGAAGTTTTGATCATTATCTTCACTTCCTGTAATATTTCAAATGTACGTATTCTAATTTGGTAAAACGGCTAACCACTAACGTGCTAACACAAATAACAACAATAGAATTAAACTCGTCAATATGGAGTGTGTTGCGTTCACGTCCAACTACAAAAAGAAGGAAAAATCATGCACAACGAGGCTTTTCAGTGTTGCATTTACAAAAATGGGACAAATAAAAACACAAATGGAACCGTTCATCTAAATGACGTCACACCGTTCCACGCGTTCCATGTAGTGTCTGTGTGTGTGTGTGTGCGGGTGTTTTTTTTGACAGCCCGGTTGTGACGTCCTCCGGGGGTGCAAGAATCAGTGCGTGGCAGTCGTACGAATTCCTGGAGAAAAACTCGCTTTGGAAACAAGAAGAAAAGTCAAAAGTCGCCTTCCGTACGCCGTTTTGTCGCACATTCATGACGACCACCCACGCGTGGACTTGTTGCAAGTGGAGCCAAGACCCAGCACGACTGTTATGGATCAGTCTATCGCCGTTCAAGACACTCTTCAAGCGGACGAAAACTGCATCATAGTATCCTTTTTGGGGTTTATTATCTTCTTCTTCGTCCCAGTTTTGGTTCCCGTGGAGCGGATCGATTGAGAACTTTTCAACGAGAATTTCTCGATTTCAAGACACGTTTGCATTTTTAGGCGGCGACGAAATTGGAAGCCAAGTTCAGTAGTTCGCAGTTGAGCCACTCAGTGGCGCTGTTGCTTCCCTGAATGTTTCAACGTTCGATGTCAAATGAATTTTTAGGTCGTTTTTTTAAATAAGTAAATAAAAAGTCGTGGTTCTTATTTTCAATAAAGCAGTTGGTGACATTTTTCAAGCTAAAATTTGGACGGTTATAATTTTCAAGGGGGGTATTCATGTCAATTTACGATAATAAAATTAAATTGATAACCAAAAAATGCTATATCTCCATATAGAATTATTAAAAAATACTAAACAAATAATAATAATAAATAATAATCGTAATTAATAATTGTAATAATTAATAATTATTAATAATAGTAATAATTATTAATAATGGTAATAATTATTAATAATGGTAATAATTAATAATGCTAATAATTAATAATAATTAATAATGCGTAATAATAATAAATAATAGTAATAATTAATAATAATTAATGACGGTAATAATTAATAATAGTAATAATTAATCATTATTATTATTAATAATTACAACAAAAGTTTATGTTAATGTAAAAATCCTGTTTTAATATTTATCAGAATCACATAAATCAATCAATTATAGATTCAAGGCGTACACTGCCTAATGGCCGTTGTTGGCTTGGTTATGCTCCAGCACCCCCCCAACCCTTGTGAGGATACGCGGCTCGGAAAACGAACAAATGCATTTTAAAGATCACAAATAATTAACTTGACAATTATCATCCCTGGAATTAAACGTATGTATCTCACCATTTAATCTTGTCCATTTTTTTTGTCAATATCGCTTTAAATCAGACCGATTTCATTTGTGTTTATGGCTCATTTTATGCTTTCATTTTCCTGAACTGAGTCGTCAAACATGCCGTGCAATGCAATGTCCTTCTGGATGCCAAAACCGAAAGCCGGCTCCTGGGATTGGTGCAATCGGCCAAAGAGCACGCGTGAGTTTTCATACCGCGCCAGTCTTTGGATTTCCTTTTGGACCTTTATTTGCCTTTTATTCAGAATTTTCATTTACACCCATCGGAGGATGGCCATAACCGCGGACGACGTGTCTCTGGAAGACATTGTGCCGATTGACCTTGACTTTGCTGTTGTTGAGAGTAAGCGCATTTGCTATAAATATCCTTTCACTCTTTTGGTAATGGCGATATTAAGTGAAAAATGCATATTTTTATATTCTAGTTTCCTCCCCAGAGGAGCTGGTGCTTGTCGGTGAGTTTTTTTGGGTGTAAATTGTAGCATAATGCTGCTGTATGGCTATTTTAAATATCACACTTTAAAAAAAAAATGTTTTTAAAGGTGCCGACACCCGAGTGCGAGTGAGCTATGACGACGAGAGTCTCGAACTCACGCTGCCTTTCGGGTCCCACTCGCGACTCTTTCTCGGTGAGGTCATCAGGGCCTGGAGCGGTACGTTTTTCTCCCACATCCCATAAACATGCATGCTAGGCTAACAGTATGCTAAATTGTCCCTAGCTATAAGCTATTGATTGTTTGTCTCCTTGTGCCCTGCGATTGGATGGCCAACAATTCAGGGTGTACTCCAGTTTCCTCCCACATCCCAAAAACATCCATGCTAGGCTAGCTTGCTAACAGTCTACTAAATAGACCCTAGCTACAAGTGATTGGCTGTTTGTTTTCTGGTACTCTGCGATTGACTAGCCGCCTATTCATGGTGTAGTTAGCCGAGATATGCTCCAGCACCCCCCGCGACCCTTATGAGGATACGTGGTCCAGAAAATGAATGGAAATACAGTAGTCCCTTGAATATTGCGGTTAATGTAGACCAGACATGGCTGCGATAATCGAAAAATCGCAAAGTAGGGTCACCCCTATTAAAATAAATAAATAAATACAAAATATTTGTTGATTTTTTTACAGTTTCGGCGTAGATTTTCACATTTTTATGAAGTTTAAAAAAATACAAAAAATAATTAATAACAGAAAAAAATTCAAAGTAGTGAATTCATAATAAGTGAAGTCCAGATAATTGAGGGATTACTGTCATTTATTGGTCAAGGTATGGTTTTACTATCAGTATTGCGACAAAAAACACGGGGTGAGTTGTTTTTTTGTTTTTATTGTTTTGGAAAAGAAAAAAAACCTGTTCATCCAGGCCAACTTCCGTCTCTTTAAATGGACAACTGGAGGAAATAATCTTATTTCTCGTCTTAGTTCCGGTCTGGCATTTTACCCGACTCATTCCAAAGCGAAACCTGGGCGTGACGGGAAGAAAAAAAAAAACTCCGAAAGAGGCGGAGTTTACGAGCTGTTTCAGCACTTGGCTTTCTCTCTTTCCGGGACGTGTCTCCTGTCCTCGAAGACAACCGAATATTAACATTCGGATTCCACAAAATTCCTCTCGGTGCGATGGGATAAGCCATGAAGTTGCCCGGGACGCCTCGTTTTTGCGCTATTCACCCGTAGAATCCTCTCAGGGACATCCGCGTGGATGAGGACGTTTATTTTGGGGAACGCTTGAAGGGGATCATTTCCCAGACTCCTAAATATGGAGGGTTTACGCAAGATCACCCCCGTTATCGGTAAAAGCAAATTCAGAAAGAACCCTGAAGGTGAGCCACTTTCCCAGCGTTTTTTAATTATAATGAATGTATTTTCATTTATATTTTTTTTTACTTTGTTTTTATAGATGTTTGCAAATTTCCCACGCAAGAAGCCAAGTTTGAGTGGATTGGCAAATACCGATCCGCCACCAAAGGACAGGGACTCGTCAAACAAGCCCTCGCACCCCTCGGCGCAACGTTGAATAAACTCAACAAGCAACAAAAAACAGGTTTGTTCCAGCCACTATCTCTAATTTTAATGAGGGTATTTAACCTGAACGCACCACGCGATGTGTTTGTGTTTGTTTTCCAAGGTGGGGAAATTTGCATGTTCAGGATGTTTAAGAAACTCAAGGAATTGGGGGCAGGGAAGAAAAAAAAATCTCGGATTATACGTCGTCGTGGTTGGATTAAATAGGATCAATTTTGATATTAAATGGAATAAAAAATATCCAAGGCGGCCCGGTGGCTTGGGTGGTTAGCGCGTCGGCGTCGCAGTGGGGGATCTGGGTTCAAATCCAGGTCGGTTCACCTGTGTGGAGTTTGCATGGTCTGCCCGTGGCCTGCGTGGGTTTTCTCCGGGTACTCCGGTTTCCTCCCACATACCAAAAACATGCATGGTAGGTTGATTGGACACTCTAAATTGGCCCTAACTATGATTGGTTGTTTGTCTCCTTGTGCCCTGCGATTGGCTGGCCACCAATTCAGGTTGTCCGAAGTCAGCTGGGATAGGCTCCAGCACCCCCCGCGACCCTAGTGAGGATAAAGTGGTTCAGAAAATGGATGAATGAATGAAAGATATTGCACACTAGATCAATGGACTGGATATGGTTTTTTTTAATGGCTGTTTCGGTCCAAAAAGTTCCCGACCCCTGTTTTAGAGAACGCCTGGTGGTCCTCAAACCACACTTTGAAAACCCCTGGCCTCATCATGGAACCGAAATAGTCATTTAGTTTTCGATATAACATCATTTTTAGGGTTTGTGAAAAGGATGAGAGTCAGAAAACGAACAAAATACACGCATTTATTTTTACTTTTGAATTTTGTGTATGGCTTTGAAGGAATTACATTGAAAAATATGATTTTTTTATGGCTCTTTCGGTCCAAAATGATATAACATCATGTTTTGGGTTTGTGAAAAGTGAAATGAGTCAGAAAAGTCCCCCCCAAAAAGCTTGTTATTATGAATGTATATCCAAAAGGATTTAGTGTTTACGTTCGTATCTCAGATTGTCACGAATTGAAACTCCTCCCACGGTAACCGAGTCGGTCATTTCGGGTCTTCGGACTCGCCTTTTCCTCCACAGAAGGCGAGGGAACCGGGCGGAACATATCAATGGTCATGAGAGATTCTGGTATGACAAATACATAGCTTTTTAATTTATTTTTAATGTGTATTTTCCGTGAATTTCCCCCAATGTGCTCCGCTCGTGATTCGGTCGACATTAGCCGGAGTTAGCGGCCTAGCTTCGGCTAAGTCCCCGTCGACGAACTGGACAAATCTCGGAGAGCAAAACCACTCAAAAACCATGCTTATTCCCGTCAAATATCTCATTTTCGACCATTAAACTCAACCCCAGGGACGTATTTTGTTATTTACTCTGTCGCTTGAGCGGTTGGTGATGCTAGCGTTTGTGTTGTTGTGGTTACAGTGTTGTAATAACGCCTTTCAATGGGAAATAATTCATGTTTTAAAGCTTTCGTCTTTTTAATAAAAAGTGCTTTTGCTGTTTTAGCCGTTAATACATTGAATTTCGAGAATTAACTGGCTAATAAATGCGTTCTCGTGTTTTCTGATGCGCTTATACTTTGAAGCGGATTAGGACAAATGCTAATTCTTCTGCGGATTTATGGCTTAAAGTTAGTAGTATAGCTGTATTTTTATTTATTAAGACTATGAATGACTCATTTGTTTGAGATTAGGGTGTTTAAAGAAGAGTATTTTATCTGAAGGTGCAGATAAAAAATGACTGTCTTAAATCAGAGCGTCTTAAAGTTTGTGTACATAAAATTAAGTCCAAAGTACAAAATCAAACTGTATTTATTTTAAGGTGAGCAGGTGAACAAACACAGTCAATCAACACAATGCCGAATTGTCTTAATATTTACATTTAAAAAAAGTTAAAGAATACAAATAATTAGTTAATATAGAGCAATATAACTAATTGCACTGGTACTACTTGCAGTACATTTTCCAATGTTTAGGTGCCATTTTATTAGTCAATATTTCTACTTGGTATTCAATTTAGTATTTTATTTTTTTGCCAACAGAGAAATTGACAGACAAGACAAAGAAAAGCTTGGAACATCGAAAAGACAACAACACCAAGCACAATATTAGCACAGAAAGGTAAAAGCACTTAACACATGTAAATAAGCCTCTTACAAAATCAACGTTTTACACGCAAATGCAAAGGAGTTCTAAAAAAGAGTGACAATTTCAAAATAAAATAACGGATACAGGAAACGAATTTCCCTTTAGGGGGATTTTGTCACCTGGATCTTGTTTTTGTATGTAGGAACGGTCATATCATGTTTTGTAATCTGAAAAAGTTGGTATTTGGAGGAATTTGTAAGTAGAGGCGCCACTGTATCTCTTAATCTTATTATTTTTTAATGTTGATTTAACGACACGGTTTGAGCCGGCGGCAGTTGACATAATTGCTCCCTGTTTTTTTCTCCGGCGCCCCAGTCAGAGCACCTCCGGACGGGGCGATAGGGATGACCTGGTTCGCTCTTCCAGCCACACGCCGTCCAATAAGTCCCACATTTTAACCATGCCGCAGTTTGGACTGCGAGACAACCTCATCAAGTGCGAGTTGCTGAAGAATGAGGACCTGTACATTTACCGTGAACATTTCAGGTAGGATGACATCCTTCAGTCAACCCAGTCCACCACATTTGACATCATTAGCATTAGCATAGAGCCAAGCCTGAACTGTTAGTTTCGTCTTGTGTAGAAAGGCGAGTCTTCTCTGGTGAGTTTGGACTTGTTGTAATGAGTTCTTTGTAATATTAAAATGCAGCCGGCGCCTCGGGTCGTTTTTCCTGTCCAAAATATTTTTTCTTCTTCTCGAATGAACAATTCTCGTTTAGTTGATACTTTGAAGCTTTTGAAGTACATTATCTAGTCTTTAATGGCGATATGCTCTCTTTATTAATTACAAAGCTCCACATTTTGTCATTTTTATATTACTTTTTAAGTATAAGTCAACATATTAAATATGTATAAGTCAACACAATAAACAAGTAGTATTCAACATAATAAATAAGTAGTTGTCAGCATAATAAATCAGTAGTAGTCAACATAAGTATTAGTCAACAATAAGTAGTAGTCAACATAATAAGTATTAGCCAACAATAAGTAGTACTCAAAATGGATAAGTAGTCAACACAATAAATAAGTAGTAGTCAACAAAAAATAGTCAACAAAAAATAGTAGTCAACATAAGTATTAGTCAACAAAAAATAGTAGTCAACATAAGTATTAGTCAACAAAAAATAGTAGTCAACATAAGTATTAGTCAACAAAAAAATAGTAGTCAACATAAGTATTAGTCAACAAAAAAATAGTAGTCAACATAAGTATTAGTCAACATAAGTATTAGTCAACATAAGTAGTAGTCAACATAAGTAGTAGTCAACATAAGTAGTAGTCAACATAAGTAGTAGTCAACATAAGTAGTAGTCAACATAAGTAGTAGTCAACATAAGTAGTAGTCAACATAAGTAGTAGTCAACATAAGTATTAGCCAACAATAAGTAGTAGTCAACACAATTAATAAGTAGTTGTCAGCATAATAAATATTAGTTAACAATAAGTAGTAGTCAAAATAGATAAATAGTAGTCAACATAATAACTACAAGCCAACAATAAGTAGTAGTCAAAATAGATAAATAGTAGTCAACATAGATAAGTAGTCAATATAAATAAACCTTGTGGATTAGCTTTTCTGTTGTGTGGTGCCTTTGCGGTGAAATTGCAGTATATTGTGTTCAAAAACAGGAAATGAGGTCCGGTGGGTAAAATGAAACGATGGTGTATGCTTTCTTCTGCTAGCTTGCTCGCTTTTCCGGCTCAAAATCTCTAACAATCAGGCCCACTCGCCAACCATGATGTCTTAAGCCTTAAAACATAAGAATGAAACGTTCTAAAAAAAATCCTCTCCCTCTTGTTATGCAGTTTTTTCCTTGGCACTTACAATGTGAACGGGCAAACCCCCAAAGAGAGCCTCCGTCCATGGCTGAGCTGCACGCAGGACCCTCCTGATATGTACTGCGTGGGGTCCGTACCAGACGCCGTAACACTTGTCAGCGTGTGTTTGTTTGTGCAAAGAATTCTGCTCAATTGTCCATTTTTGCTGGCTAGTTTTCAGGAGTTGGACCTGAGCAAGGAAGCTTTCTTCTTCAATGACACTCCCAAAGAGATGGAGTGGACCAAAGCCGTGTCTGACGCCTTGCATCCTGACGCCAAGTATGCTTTAGTAAGAAAGGGGACTTTTTTTTTTTGAACCGTTATCTCTGACTTGTATGTCGTCTTTCTTTTAAATCTCCTTCCTCTTTTTCTGAACCTGTGGGCTCTTGTTTAGTGGTTTCCCCTTCCCCATGCCTGTCACTTATGCAAGGTTTTCTTGTGAAAATAAGTTTTCTTGCTTTCTTGAAGTGGTCTTTTTGTTTTGTTCTACAAACACGTTCATAGCATATTGGAGCAGCCTGTGGCTACCGCTAAGTAAAACTGACCAGTGAATTATTATTATTTTTTAAAAATGTTCTTGATAGGTGAACTGCAATATTCCCCCGTGTTTCGCTGTTTTTCATCTTTTGCCGTTTTTGCGATACAACAGCGAAAAACGGTGGAATACTAGGAAAATATTTCTGCAGTATTCCCCCATTTTTCGTCGTGCTGCAAAAACCGTGAAAAATGAAAAACGGGGAATACTGTAAAAAATATTTCCACACTATTCCCCCATTTTTCACTATTTTTAATTTTCGCGTTTTTTGCAGCACAACTGCGAAAAACGGTGGAATACGGGGAAAATATTTCTGTAGTATTCCCCATTGTTCGCCGTGTAATGCAAAAATGTCGAAAAACGGGGTAATACCGGGAAGAATATTTCTGTAGTAAGCCCCCATTTTCCGGCGTCTACTGCATAAACACAAAAACCACGAAAAATGAAAAACAGAGGAATACTGTCTAAAATATTTCCGCATTATTCCCCAATTTTTTGCTGTTTTTCATTTTTCGCGGTTTAACAGCGAAAAACAGGAATACCCCGGAAATATTTTTCACAGTATTCCCCTGTTTTTCATTTTCCACATTTTTTGGCAGCGCACACCGAAAAATGGGGGAATACTGCAGGAATCTTTTTTATAGTATTCCCCCGGTTTATGCCATGTATGGCAAAAAAATTAAAATGCACAAAAAAACGGAAAAAGGAAAAACCGTGAAAATGGGGGAATATTGTACAACACATGAGTCACTGAGTTTCAGGTTATCTCCCACATCCCCAAAAAAATGCATGCTAAGATAGCTAGCTAACAGTCTGAATTATGTTAGCGTGAATGGTTTTGTCTCCTTGTGCCTTGCGATTGGCTAGCCACCCTGTCCATGTCTACAAGTAGATAATTTTGGGGAAAAAATGTACACTGTAAAAAACAAGAACGAATGTTTAAAAAAAAAATAATAATAATAAATTTCAAATAATAGCAGCTTTGTATAATTTGGGTAATTTTTCTGTTTCAACGCTATTTTCTCCATCGTCCGCCGCTTTCAGAAATCTGCCATTTACGTCACGAAAACGTCACAAATTAATTTTCCTTCACGTCCCCAGGTCAAGTTAGTGCGGCTGGTGGGAATCATGCTCCTCTTCTACGTGAAGAAGGAGCACGCCGAGTTCATTTCAGACGTGGAGATGGAGTCGGTGGGAACCGGCATCATGGGAAGGATGGTAAGACCGCGCTTTTCCCGTCGCCTGACCCTTCGTCGTTGGAAACGCGGTGACGGCTGACTGCGGTCCGGCAGGGAAACAAAGGCGCGGTGGGCGTCCGCTTTCGCTTCCACCACTCTGACATCTGCGTGGTCAACTGTCACCTGGCAGCGCACGTGGAAGAGTACGAACGCCGCAATCAGGACTACCGAGATATTTGTAGTCGCCTCCAGTTCCACCAGACGGACCTCACCCAGCCGCCGTTGACCATCATGAAGCACGAGTATGAAACCGCGCTAGCGTACGTGCTAAAACGCACCGACTCATCATGTTTTTTTTTCTCTCTCTCTCGGTTTTAGCGTGATCTTATGGATCGGAGACCTCAACTACAGAATTAGCGAGCTGGAGGTGGAAAACGTGAAGGAGCTCATCGCCAAGAAGGATTTTGAGAGGCTGCACGCGTACGATCAGGTGATGCGGTTCCCGGAATGGGATCGCCGTTCCTTCGACGGGCGTTGACCGATCCCGCGTGTCCGCAGCTCAAAAGGCAAATCGACGAAGAGGCCGTGTTCGTGGGTTTTGTGGAGGGGGAGATCGACTTTCAGCCCACCTACAAATACGACACCGGCTCCGACACGTGGGACACGAGGTAATGCTAAGCGAGTTGTCACGCAGCGCGATCTAAAGAATCCAAAGTTACAAATATGTGGGGTGTCTTTTTTTTTAAAGTGAAAAATGCCGTGTGCCCGCCTGGTGTGACCGTATCCTGTGGCGAGGAAAGCATATCGATCAGCGGCATTACCAGAGTCACATGGCGCTCAAGACCAGCGACCACAAACCCGTCAGTTCGCTGCTCAACATTGGGGTAATTTTTGCATGGCAACGCACTCGTAACATAACATAAACACATTGAAATTAACTTGGATTATGATGCAGACACTCTAAAATAAGTTTACTCTAACCTTACATTAAACTTAATTCTAATTTTGTTTTAAATTTTGATACTTTTCTTCTCCCGGGTTGGCTCTATTTGCCCCGCCTCCACCCTGACTTTCAGATGCAACCTATCGAGGGTTGTTTGCTTTTGTCTTCCCTTCCCTTGTGTTCTGAACAATATATGAATTATTCGCATATTAAATTGCATTCAAGATCATTCTATTGTGCAATATGCAGATCAAGAGAGTCAACGCGGAGTCCTACAAGAAGACTTTTGAAGAGATCGTGCGCAATTTGGACAAAATGGAAAATGAGTGCATTCCATCTGTAACCTTGTCAAAACGAGAGGTATGGTTATTTTTTCCTAATTTTTATACGTTTTTTGATCATTTCAAATTGTGTATGCCATCTATCAACTTTTGTGCGAGATTTTTTTTAACGTTTTTTGCAAAACTGATCTCATTTTACCCATTTCGGCTCTAATCCGGATCGTCTCGGTCACTGCTATCAGATGAAAACGTCATCATCGACTGCTAATATTGTTATGTTTTAAGCATGATATGCGCACCCACATTTCCCTTTTAAAGGTCCGCCTTTTGACTATATAAACATAGCGCGTCAGCAAGCAATGTACCCAGACAGTCAAGCTAGCAGCGTCATACAGCAATATCTACAGAATCTTGAATTTAGTGCATACAAAAGGCGCACCAACTAATTGGGCGCCTGGTCCACTTTAGGGAAAACTTTTGACTTTTAAGTGCACCCTATGTGAGTAAATATGTACTGCGTTGAATTTGTACGTTTTTTGTCTCTTAATACGGGGACTTGCAATCATTTGGCCGAGGTTGACAGTTATGTCATCTATCACTGTCAATGTCAAAATAGATCAAGGCGCATTATGGTGACATGCATGCTCTCTTTGTCTATCAGTTCCACTTTGAAAACGTGAAATACATGGAGCACCAGGCCCGAACGCTGACCTTGGTCAATGACGGCCAGGTGCCGTGCCAGTTCGAGTTCATCCAGAAACCCAACGAGGCCACGTACTGCAAGCCCTGGCTCACCGCCAACCCCTACAAAGGCTTCGTGGAGCAGGGTGAGCCCCTCTCTTAGCACGAACCAGGCGCGCATTTCTCCTCTAAATCTCCCCTCGCCACCAGGCGCCTCCGCCGACATCGACCTGGAGGTTTTCGTCAACCGCCTGATGGCCCCCGACTTGAATGCCGGCAAGCAACAAATCGAAGACATCCTGGTGCTCCACCTGGAGCGCGGCAAGGACTACTTTATCTCGGTGAGCGGGAGCTACCTGCCCAGTTGCTTCGCCACCCCCGTCCACGTGCTGTGTCGGCTGAGGGAGCCCATCCGGGACGTGCCTCGGGAGACCCTACAACAACTGGTGGGTGTGTTTTCACTTTTTTTCTTGCACAAGAACTGAATGGAATCTGTTTTACCGTATTTTCTCGCATATTAGCCACCTCCGCATATAAGCCGTACCCTTAAAATTGCCTTAAAATCGTTGAATTTTACAATTTCCCTCGTATAAGCCGTACCCCTAAAATCGTTGAATTTGACAATTTCCCTCGTATGAGCCGTACCCTTAAAATTGTTGAATTTTACAATTTCCCTCGTATGACCCGTACCCTTAAAATCGTTGAATTTTACAATTTCCCTCTTATGAGCCATACCCTTAAAATCGTTGAATTTTACAATTTCCCTCGTATAAGCCGCACCCTTAAAATTGCCTTAAAATCGCTGATTTTACAAATTCCCTCGTATGAGCCGTACCCTTAAAATTGCCTTAAAATCGTTGAATTTTACAATTTCCCTCGTATAAGCCGTACCCTTAAAATTGCCTTAAAATCGTTGAATTTTACAAATTCCCTCGTATGAGCCGTACCCTTAAAATTGCCTTAAAATCGTTGAATTTTACAATTTCCCTCGTATGAGCCGTACCCTTAAAATTGCCTTAAACTCGTTGAATTTTACAATTTCCCTCGTATAAGCCATACCCTTAAAATTGCCTTAAAATCATTGAATTTTACAATTTCCCTCGTATAAGCCGCACCCTTAAAATTGCCTTAAAATCATTGAATTTTACAATTTCCCTCGTATAAGCTGCACCCTTAAAATTGCCTTAAAATCGTTGAATTTTACAATTTCCCTCGTATAAGCCGCCCCCGATTCACAATTTTCCATATTCATGGATTTAATAGGGAGTACAAAGGTGCTACTTTGAATGGAAAATCTTAAGTAAAATCATCGCACATGGTATTTCTGAGATACTGAATGAATCCAAAGGGTGTTGCCTGCACGTAGACAAATTCAAAAAGGAAGTCATGTGACCAGTACAACTAGGAAGTGTGTCCGTAACAGTCTAGGTTAGATGGCGGCGCCATGAGCGAGCAATGGCAGCCACAAGTACTTGAGTTTTTTCATGTTTTATTCAAGATGTGGTTTATTTCATTCATAGATGTCAAAACAAGCGTTTATCTGTTTATCTATTTTGAAATTGTCTTGCGTTATGGTGTTTATTCTTTGTCACTTCGCAGTTTTGTGTATGTCAAGTTTATTAATTTGTGCGCACATAAGCCTTTAATTCAGGCTCCAGCAACCCTTACGACGATACACGGGCAGGAAAGGTGAATGAATGAATGAATTGAACTTCTCCGTCAGTTAGCGACATCGGTGAACGAGAGCCCGCCAAGCACGGAAAAGCCGCTGGACATT
This sequence comes from Stigmatopora argus, assembly GCF_051989625.1. Taxonomy (NCBI): domain Eukaryota; kingdom Metazoa; phylum Chordata; class Actinopteri; order Syngnathiformes; family Syngnathidae; genus Stigmatopora; species Stigmatopora argus. The sequence goes on from NC_135390.1 coordinate 21,424,143, forward strand.
CCAAAAGAACTCTGGATGATGGTGGACCACTTGTTTCGGAATGCAAGCAAACAGGTTAAAAAATGCGATCGTGACGGTTCGATACGTTTTTTTCTTATCTTATGCATTGACTAAAGAAGCTATTGTTTGTTGTCTTTACAGGAAGACATATTTCAGCAACCCGGCCTCCGGAGTGAATTTGCAGAAATTCGGGATAGCCTCGACACTGGCTTGACGGATTCTCTCTGTATCCTTAAATCAGGGGTGTCGAACTCGTTTTTGCAGTGGATCTCGTGGTTTCCCTCGGAGAGCTGTTTTTTTTTCGACTGCTAAATCGTCTCAAATTATTACTATTTTTTTTCTTACTATAAGCTACACCTGCCAGCAAATTCATACCAAAGAGAGAAGGAAAGGAAAAAAAATACATTTATGCATAGACTGTGTCTATGTGTGTGTGTATGTATGTATGTATGTATGTATGTGTATATATATATATATATATATGTATATATATATATATATATATATATATATATATATATATATATATATATATATATATATATATATAAGGTATTTATACAATAGAGTTTGTTGTTCTATCTATGACCAGGCATATTACAAATAGCAAAAAATAAATTCTAGATTTTATATATATAACAAATGGCTGAGTGGTAAGACCTACCGTATGCATGCATGAACATCTATGTGTATGTACACGTATGTGTGTGTGTATGTGTATATATATATATATATATATATATATATAGTAGCAAGAGGGTGAGGATGCAGAAATAGGAAAGGCATTTTAGACATAAATAGATAGGTAATAAGTAAGTTAATAAATAAATACATGAATAAATATATAAATAAATAAGCGTGTTGCTGATATATATATATATATATATATATATATATATATATATATATATACATACATACACACACACACATACGTGTACATACACATAGATGTTCATGCATGCATACGGTAGGTCTTACCACTCAGCCATTTGTTTTGTTAAAGAGCCTGACAGCTGAAGGGAGGAAGGATCTGCGGAAGCGCTCCTTCCTGCAATGAGGGTGCAGCAGTCTATTGCTGAAAGAGCTTTGGAGGGACTCCACAGACTCATGCAGGGGGTGGGAGGTGCTGTCCATGATGGACATCATCCTGGTCAGCATCCTCCGCTCTCCCACTTCCTCCACGATGACATACTAAACACACACACACATAGCACATGCTAAAACTTAGCATGTTAACGTAACATGCCGATAACTTTTGCCTAAACCGCCCAATCGGATCACCATAAACCTTTTATTTCTAGAAGCTTATATCCTTGACATAATGACGTCCAGCCGGCAGCAACCACTCCGTGGCCGAAGCCTTGCTTCTCTTCCTGGACGCGCTTCCAGACCCCGTCATTCCCTTCGCTTTTTACCAGCAGTGCCTCGAATGTTCCTCCGACGCTACGCAGTGTGAGAAGGTACCGTCCTCAGCCCGATAATTTAAGTCACTCCTGAAAAAAACAAAAAAACAACCTTTTTTTACCCCCAAGGTTATTTCCACGCTACCTCAGTGCCACCGAAATGTGTTCAACTATTTAGCCGCTTTCCTGCGGGAACTGTTGAAAAATTCTGCCAGCAATCGATTAGACGTTGCCGTAGTAGGTAAGGAAATTTATTTGTCATTTTTCACAAAATGTACACATTCTGGGTTGTTTTGATAGTCGGAATAATTTTGCATCGTTACCCGCAGCCACTATTTTTGCCTCGTTGATCCTGCGATCACCGAACAAGCAGGACTTGGCGGAAAAGAGGAAAGCGCGGGAATTCTTCCAGCACTTCTTGGTCCAAAGTTCACCCTAGAAAAAAATAGGACACTAAAAGACAAAAAAAAAGAAAGAAATTGTATAATTTTGCATATTTTCTCAAAGAGATGAGCTACATTAGAAAAAGCTAGTTTATAGATAACCAATGAATATATGATAGCGTGTATTTTCAACCCGTGCATTGAATTTATTGTCCGTCCTCTTTGAAATGTTTATTTAAAATATATTTGTTTCTGATTTCAAATGTAATTGTTTTTATACATAAAAAGTTGTTGGAAAATGATTTTTTATGTTTTTTTTTATACCAATCAAACATGCAATGGATGAGAATTTACAGGAAAATCACCACAACTTTTGAAGGTAAACAATGGAACTACTCTTCCTTGTATTTTTCAATGTATATTTTCAGTGCTGTGTGGCTCCACGCTGCCCCCACTGTTAAGTGTTAGTACTACATCAGATGTATACGATGTGGAGTAATGTGATGGGAACACATGAAAACACTTAGATCTATATAAGATATTTTTTGAGCATGACAAAATGAACCTAGGATATTTGCATGTAAAAAAAGAATTATAGGGTTTAAAAAATTATAAGGCTGTTAAAAAATAGCACAATGCTAGTATACTGGTACTTATTTGGAACATTCAACTTTTTTTAACTTACAATTTCAGTTAAAGTCGTAAAATTACAGACAAATCTTGATGTCACTTTTTATACCTTTTATTGTATTTGTTATTTTAGTGTATTTTTCCCAACCTCTTAGTATTTTTTTTCAACAACCGGTAAATTCAGTTTGTAAAAATCAATATATTGCTTTGTTAATCAATTCAAGATATGTTGAACAGGCAAAATGATTCCAATTTCGATATGTAGTTTTTTTTCATTCAAATTTGATCCGTTTCATCAAAATTGTCACATCAAAACTGGTTTGCATGTTTTAATTGTTTTGGGTTGACGAGCTGTGTTCATAATTCTATATTAAATTGATTGTTAATCCTTGAATCCAATCGTCACAGAAAATTGTGTAATTTTCCAAAGAATTTATAAGTTATATTATGAAACACTTAAAACGTTGTTTTTTTTAAAGCTGTAGTGTGGCGACTTTCGCAATGAGCAATGTTATTGTTGAACTTTCCCACAATGCACCTGAAACGCCTCCACGAGTGTGACGTCATCAAGTATCATCGGAGGTTATACGCCGCTAAACATCCGAAACACGCAAATAAAGCTCCCACAAAATACAACACAGGTAAATAAATTACTTTTTAATGTTGCAGCTCGTTTTATATGTCGACAGACGCGGACGCGTTACGTTGTCACGCGGTAATATTTGCGCGTTGGGGAGCCTTTTGAGTTTTGGGGTCAGCTGTCGACATTAGAACGGTTCGTGATTAGCATGTGTGCTAAAGGTACTGCTAGCCTCTCGCATAACGTTACGCCTTGGTGTTGTTGTGAGATAATGTTTTTGCAAAATTAATAAAAACGAGTGCGTGGACGTAATAATGGCGTCCAATGACGATACACGAAATTTTTAAATATATATATTTTTTGCCTTTATGGGTGATTATTTGTAGCTGCTTGTTAGCATCTGAGGCGGCCGTGATGAAGATGCTAAAGATGGCACTCGGTTGAATAAATTTGACCATATTGACAAAATATAACCCCTCTTAAAGTATTTCGGGAATTACTTATATATTTTTGTGCTCGTAATTTCAAGTGAAATGTTACCAGGAAGGTTGAGAGGTCAATTTAAAGGTGATTGATGAGGATTTCTTTGATTCATTTATTCAGTTTTTTGTAGGTTTGTAACTGAAAATTCAAACCACGTGCAATATGGAATTTAATATATTATAGCTAAAGCATATTTTGTAAGAATCGATTCATTGTGTCACATTTCTGTGTCGTGAATCTTGTGAAACTGACGTTTGTGGGCAAAGTAGAGATGTTGGTTAAATTTTCACATTCTTCAAAGGTGAGGCATGTCACTAATCCTTTATTTTCTGGACTGCTATCCTCACAAGGGTCACTGGGGGTGCTGGAGCCTATCCCAGCTGTGTTCAAGCACGAGGCGGGGGACACAACCATCATAGCTAGGGACAATTTAGTGTCCAATCAGCCTATCATGTATGTTTTTGGAATTTGGGAGGAACCCTTGATGTCAAATTGTCACACCAAGTTAATGCATATGCTTTATTTATTTTAAGACATTAACAAAGAATTTCCTTTAAATTTTCTGTCATTGTTAGGGGTGTTTCCTCACATCTTTCTTTTTGATCAATTTAAAAGGGTTTATTTGGTAGTTGTGTGAGTGCAGTGGAATGAATTAGAGAATTTACATATAAAGTACACTTCTACTTACGAAATTTCAAGTTAAGAAAATAATTCTGGAACCAATTAATTTTGTAAGTAGAGGTACAACTGTATGGTCGAGCTAGCGCAAATTGGCGCCCTCTTTGCTTTGCTAGATTTTATATGTCATATTATACAGCATTGGTCGACTATTGTCACTGAATGAATTGGCGTCCCTCCTCAGATTCAAGCTTCGGTCCTCCTCGGCCGAAAGGAACCTGGGACCATGTCTGAAAATGGCCCTCGCACAGAGGCGCCGCTGTATTTTGAGGTGGAGGTTTGCCCCTTGGAAGGGGGCGACGAAGACGACGACGACAAGCTGCCCTTCGACAAAGGCGACGGCCTGATGGCGGAACCCTCGACCCCCGGCGGCCGCGTTTACGACCGCACCACCGTGCTCATCGAGCGCGACCCCATCCGCCTGGACGAAGAGGGCGAGGAGGAGGGCCACTGCGGGGGCGACGACGACGGCGTGGCCTTCTTGACCGAGGGCGACGACGAGGATGGCTCGCTGGCCTTCATGGGGGACCGCGAGGCCATGTCGCAGGGGTACGTGCACCATACCATCTCGCCGGACCAGATTCAGTTCACCATCAACCCGGGTTCCACGCCCATGCCGCGGAATATCGAGGGAGCTACGCTCACGCTGCACTCGGAGTGCCCGGAGACCAAGCAGACGGAGGTGAGGCCGCGGTCTTGAGGTTTCGTTCGAGGTACACGGTCGATTGGTCGCCGGTCTTTTGGTCGCCCGGAAGGTTATTGATAATTACCATTTAAATCGTTGCTCAAATTGCCTAAATACAAACTGTGAATTACTATTTAGTCATACTTAATGCCCTAGTAATTATTAGGCTAAAGAAAAGCTCCAAATTTCCCGGACTTTTATTGTTTTTTGTTGGATAATTTGTTAAGACCCTGACTGACGTAGCTTCTTAAAGGGACAATGCATGTACATACAAACTCTTCTACACTCACACGTCGGCTCAGTGAAACTGCTCATGGCCATTGTTGGCTTTTATTGATGCGTAGACCGTGTTGTTTTACCTTGTTTTGGTCGTCGGTCTTTTGGTCGCCCGTTGTCGCGGTCGGGGCGACCAAAAGACCGGCGACTAATCGACCGCACACGTTCGTTCGAAACCCAATCTTTAAAGACGTGCATCCGTCTCAGGTGAAACGCTACCAGTGCATGTTCGAGGGTTGCACCAGGACCTACAGCACGGCGGGCAACCTTCGCACGCATCAAAAGACCCACCGCGGCGAGTACACTTTTGTGTGCAACCAGCAAGGCTGCGGCAAGGCCTTCCTCACCTCGTACAGCCTCAAGATCCACGTCCGCGTGCACACCAAGGAGAAGCCGTTCGAGTGCGACGTACAAGGTTGCGAGAAGGCCTTCAACACCTTGTACAGGTACAATTGAAAGCGGGTAGTTCACAGGTGGCAAAGTGGTGGCCCAGGGTCCAAATCTGGCCCGCCGCATCATTTTGTGTGGCCCGGGAAATTAAATCATGAGTGCCAACTTTCTGTTTTAGGAGCAAATTCAAATGAGGATTATAGATGTATATTGTATTTTCTGATTTTTCCCCCTTTTAAATCAATAATTGTAATTTTTTAATATTTTTTTTCTGTGTTTTTAGTTAAAAAATCATTTTGTAAAATTAAAAAATACATAAAAAGCTCAAATAAACATTGTTTTAGATCTATAAAAAACTGAATATTCAGGGCTATTATCCAGGTCGGTCCACCTGTGTGGAGTTTGCATGTTCTCCCCGGGCCTGCATGGGTTTTCTCCGGGTACTCCGGTTTCCTCCCACATTCCAAAGACATGCATTGTAACCTGATTGGACACTCTAAATTGCCCTAAGGCAAGGGTGTCAGACTCGGGTGGTTCGCGGGCCGCATTAACGTCAACTCGGTTTCATGTGGGCTGGACCATTTTAGATACAATATATATATATTTTTTATGAATGGATTAAAAGCCCTGAATATTCAGTTTTTTATAGATCTAAAACAATGTTTATCAGAACTTTTTTTATATATATTTTTAGATTTTACAAAATAATTTTTGAACTAAGAACACAGAAAAATAATTTAAAAAATTACAATTATTGATTTAAGAGGGGGAAAATCTGGAAATTTAATATACATCTATACTCTTCATTTTAATTTGATCCTAAAACAGAAAGTCGGTACTCGTCATTTACTTTCCCGGGCCACACAAAATGATGCGGCGGGCCAGATTTGGCCCCCGGGCCGCCACTTTGACACCTGTGCCCTAAGGTATCCCCCGCCTCTGGCCCGAAGTCAGCTGGGGTAGGCTCTAGCACCCCCCGTGACCCTAGTAAGGATAAAGCTGTTCAGAAAAGGAAACGAGAGATAATATCCAATTGTGTCCACAGGCTGAAAGCACACCAGAGACTCCACACGGGCAAAACCTTCAACTGTGAATCCGAAGGCTGCACCAAGTACTTTACGACGCTCAGCGACTTGAGGAAGCACATTCGGACGCACACCGGAGAGAAGCCCTTTCGGTGCGACCACAGCGGCTGCGGAAAAGCCTTCGCCGCAAGTCATCACCTAAAAACCCACGTGCGGACCCACACAGGTAGAATCCATCGGCGCCACGGTGCTCGCCAAGGACATGATTTGATGAATGTTTTGAAATCATTGGTCAGGCGAAAAGCCTTTCAACTGTCCGAGCGACGGCTGCGAGAAGACCTTCAGCAGCCAGTACAGTTTGAAGAGTCACATTCGGGGTCACGACAAGGGACAGCCCTTCACCGTCACCCTCTCTCACCCGCTGTCTGAAGTGAGTAGACCACCTGTGTCAAAGTGGTGGCCCGGGGGCCAAATCAGACTCGCCGCATCATTTTGTGTGGCCCGGGAAAGTAAATCATGAGTGCCGACTTTCTGTTTTGGGATCAAATTCAAATGAAGAGTATAGATGTATATTAAATTTCCTGATTTTCCCCCTTTTGAATCAATAATTGTTATTTTTAAATCAGTTTTTCTCTCTTTTTAGTTCAAAAATCATTTTGTAAAATCTAAAAATATATTTAAAAAAAGATCAAATAAACAATTGTTTTACATCTATAAAAAACTGAATATTCAGGGCTTTTAATCCAGTTCTTTTAATCCATTTATTTAAAAAAATCTAAATATTATATCTAAAATGGTCCGGCCCACGTGAAATCAAGTTGACGTTAAAGCGGCCCGCGAACCAACCCGAGTCTGACACCCCTGGAGTAGACTCTCACATTGAGTTGCTGGACTCTAACAATTTCAGCTCGTTATAGTGACACGTTACCAAGTGAATTTGTTCCCATTCATTTTTTTATTTTCAGGATGCCAATCATTCACTGTGCCTCAGTGATTTGAGTCTGATTTCCTCGGACCACGAGCTGAGGGAGCAACTGCACAATGTAAGTCCAACTCAACTGAAATGGATTTAAAAGGTACTCGGACGTTTGGTCGCCGGACGTTTGGTCGCCGGACGTTTGGTCGCCGGACGTTTGGTCGCCGGACGTTTGGTCGCCGGACGTTTGGTTGCGCGGACGTTTGGTCGCCGGACGTTTGGTCGCCGGACGTTTGGTCGCGCGGACGTTTGGTCGCGCGGACGTTTGGTCGCCGGACATTTGACAACATGACAAAGAGTTTACTGTTGAAACAGCTCTCAAAATTATAATCATTAGAGAGAGAGTTTAATATCCGATATCTCTCCAGGCGCAGAATCTGGACCTGAACAATCTGACCCCCGTCAAAATCTTTGAGCTCATGTTCCAGAGTCCTGAAAACAGCGTCAGTCAAGACGAGACCCGGCCTGGCGGTAAGGCCTCGCGTCGCCCAACGCCGCCTCGCTTTCGCGTCCGTTGATCCCCGTTTCTCGTCTCTTCAGAAAGTCTCACCGAGCGCTTCGGCACGGAGACCCCCACCCCGCCCGAAACGTCATCCCTGGTGTCTTTGTCTTTCACGCCCGCCCCTTCCTCGTCCTCAACCGCCGTCATGGAGGCCACTCCTTCCTCTCAGGCGCTGGCGTCCGCCTCCGGCACCCCCCCTCAGCCGCACACTTTCTTGCACATCGCCGAGGGGTCCGTTCAGGCGTCGGCGCAAGCTCCCAACCGCGTGGCATCGCAGCACTACGTGGCCGTGCCGCCGGCGTTCCTCCAGCAGGAGGCTGCGCCCCCGCCCAGCCCGGCGCCGATTCCGGCGCCATCCGCCGCGTCAAACGTCCCGAGCGCCGCCGCGGCCTCGGACGCCCTGGCGGCGGTAGCCCAACCCGTGCCTTTGGCCGTCCCCGGGCCCGCCCCCATCGCCTTGGCGCCGACGCCGAACCTGCTCCAGCCCAGCCTGGTGATGTCCGATCAGAACCTGCAGTGGATCCTGAGCAGCGCCGCAAACAGCCAGCAAAATCCCGAGCAGGCGGTGAGTCCGAAAAACGTCGGTGGCTTATCACCCGGGTTCTTTTCTTTTCTGTTCATTCCTACAATTTATTCCTCCGCAGTCTCAAAGTGGTCCAAAAGTTGAGAAGGTGTTCTTTACTACCGCCATACCGGTGGGCGGAAATGCAGGTAAGCGTCACGTTATTGAGTTAAGTAGCGCTGGGTGATATGACAAAAAAATGTTATCACATTTTTTTTTTAAAGAAATTATCAGACTATCGATAATTCTCACGATAACTATCGAATTTGAAACTTCAAATTTCTGTGTAAGTAAATAAATTACTTTCCTACTTATTCAAATGAAAGTAACTATGTTACCTTACTTTATAAGAAAAGAGAATATGAAATGATTTTTTTATTACAGGGTATAGACATTTTCAATAAAAATGGTCTTTGGGCACGTGAATGTATTTACGAGACATTTAAAAAAAAAAAAAGAAAACGCCAGGGAGAATTCACTCGGATCTTTTAGTGGGTCGGCTCGGTGTTGTCCTGCATCTCATAATCGCTTATTTTGGCCATGTTATTGTCCTTTTGCGTTCATGCTCCGTGTCAGCCTCTATTGCTAACACGCTAAAAACATGTTTCCTCGTCATCTTCTCCTAGCGTTCATATCACAACAGCGCCCCCGTTCTCTGTTGTGGTCAGGTGGTGTAATTACAGTTTAAAATGATCGAAAATTTATCAAAAGTTTTTAATATTATCGTTGACAAAATTATTCCACGATAATTATCGTTTTATCGTACAGCTCTAGAGTCTAGTCTTTCGAAATAGTAGACGTTCTCGCAAAGGAATGAATGCCTCTTCAAAGCTAAAACCAGGAAATGCGCCAACAGCAACGGCCATTTTCAAGAGCGGCTCTTTGCAATGACTTGAATTTGAATGAATTTGTGGTCGCAGGCAGCTCCGTCCAGCAGATCGGCCTCAGCCTGCCCGTCATCATCATCAAGCAGGAGGAATCGTGTCAATGCCACTGCGCCTGCAGGGACACGGCCAAGGACAAGAACACAGCGGAGACCAACCCGCCGCCTCAAGAGCCCACTCCCGACATCCCATGCTGCCTCCCCGTGTCGTCCTCCGAGGCGGGCGAGGACAACAATCCCTCCCTCGCCCGAACGGTCCTTCCCCCGCCACCTCCCCCACCACCGTCGTCGTCGGCGACCACCTCGCACGGGCTGGCCAACATGGACGTGTCGGACTTCCTGGCGCTGCAGAGCCCGGAGACCACCGCCAACATCGAAGCCCTGCTCTTGGTCGCCGACGACTTCAACATGGCCACCGAAGGCAACCCTTAACACGCCTCTCCGTGCTCCGGACTTCCCGTTACCTTCAGTGCATTTTCTTCGGCGGGATCGCGCGAGCTCTTTCGCGTCGAGTTTCCCGTTAATCGCCACGGTCGGGAAGCGTCGGCCATTTGCAACAAAAAAAAAAGTCCAAAACTCGAATATCCTGACAACAGTGAACGCAAAATTGGCGAACCCAAGCCATCTTTGCCTCAAGCTTTTTCCCAATAGTCACCAGCTAGATAGCATTAGCCGATAATTGGATTGGATAACTTTATTCAGCCCGTATTCGGGAAATTTCATTGTGACAGCAGCAAGAAAAGGCATAGTTATGATATAGACAGTACAGTCAAAGGCCACAGAACAACAAAGCAAAAAGCACAAAGTACAAAGCAAATCAAAGGCAATGGCATCATTAAAAATCACCAAATCATTAAGACCGGAAAGCAGCAAAAACACAAAACGAGCTACGAGTTTCGGTAGCAAAAACGGATAGACTCAAAAACACGTAAAGTTGGACAAAAACGTCAATCTCAAAAAATGTCATCCTCCTTTTAAAAATTAGCTCGCGTGACGTTAGTTGCTAACGTTAGCCAGTCAGATGAACAACAATGCTATCTATTGGGTGACTACTAAAAGACACAAAGCTAAGGATGGTCATAAAAGGACGTCTGTTCTGGTCTAAACCAGTTTTCATTGCGGTTATTTTGCTTTCTTCTTGCGGCTATGGATATTCTTGTTTACTTTTTGCCATGTATTTGGAAATCGCCCGACACTTCCCGGCCACCGTCTGCACCGCTTATCCTTACGAGGGTCACGGGGGGTGCTGGAGCCTAACCCAGCTGACTACCGGATAGCCCGAATCAGTCCAACCACCGTAGTGAATGGATCATTAATGCGATAGGAGTGTTTTGCTTCCCTTTTTGGGGCTGTTTATCCATTATCTGCCATTGACAGAAATAGACACCCAATGCATTTTGACTGGGCGTTTCCTAGTCCAATTGGATTGGATGTCTATTCATAATACAGCGAATGAAATTGTACATATGTCACTGATGATATTCTATCTAACTGTGCTGTCCAGACACTGAAGTTGCGCACTCCCCTTACCCGGAAAAATCCCGACACATGTTTAGCGCAGGTTCGAAAACGCACTGATCCAGAGTAGCTCCCAGCACAATCGCTAACGAGCCCCAAAAACCCCGCGGCGAGCATTTTTTTAAAAACGCAAATTTACATTCGAGCCGCGGCTCGGTTGCGTCGTTTCCCCCTAACTTAAACCCTAATTTAAAATTGTACATTCTAATTTATTGAAACTTTCCATTTCCTGCAGGCATACATGGTACCATAGATTAAGATTTATTAATTTATTCGGATCAACCATTTATTTCAGTTGATTTTTTTGTTGTTGTTGTTGTTGTTTGTGTTACGGAATGACTTTCCTTTTATAGGAAGAAAAAAAAAGCCTTTTCACTTGATTATGTTCTCACTGAATCCACAATTGAACTACTGTTGTTTTCGAGTCGTGGCCATCTCAGGGATGCAAACTATCCCTTTGTTTTGATGCAACAAACGGGAATAACGGCGTTCATCTCCCCACTTTTGCTAGCATTCGACCAAACGGCCAATCGCAGTCGACTCGCAACCATTCCAGTTATGCAGTATTGCATGGGTCCAAATGTCATTGAAAAGTGATTATTCAGTCGTACGGTTAACTATGCAATTTTCAAGTAAGGCATGCACACAAAAGCCCACCACGCGACACCCCCCCCCCCCCTTTTCCTTAAATAGAGTATTTTTATATGCATAATCCCAATTGCAAACGTTTAGAAATGTATGACCGTTTATGTCAACTACACGTGATAGGAAGTAGTTTTACATCGAAGGTGGTTTGACCGCTGACGGATATTTTGCTGGTTTAATACCAGTCTGCATTAAAAAATTAATAATAAACGAGATTCTGTTTTAAGAATTACGTTTTAAAAAACTATACATCTTATTTCACTTTTATTGGGGGGTTGAGTTATGCCTTTCACCCCCGTTGTACTATTTGACAGGCTTTTTGGAAGCAGATTTATTCAAAAATCAGGAAATATCTGACACAAATCCATCTGAAATAAAATATAAAATAAAAAACGCGCTTCCAAAAGGTTGTCTCGTCACCCACAGAGCGAGGATTTGTATTTTCTACAGAGAATGTATAATATTTAAATGTTTGCATATGCTCGTTTCGTACAAAGTAATACGACAACGTTCTCAAATAAGAGCAATATAAAAAAAATAAATACTTATTGTCTCAGCACAGTGTCATTGTTTTATTATTGTAGTATAAAATATGTCATTTTTGGCGTGGGAGGGAGCCATCTTGAAGAGATTTGGTCTAAAATGAAATAAGGTGAATTAAAAAATTTAAACCATTTTGTAACAAGATGAAATAAAAAGTTGCTCACCGCAAGAACGTGTTTTAGGTCGTTCAGGTCCTTCACGATTTGATTGCACAAGGTTATTTTGTCTTTTGTGTTGCATATCATCTCAGAAAGATCCTGCAAGTCCTATAAAATAAACAAAGGGGCTTTTTATGTGTTTATTTCAATTTTGTGTTACATTACATTTTGTTCACTGACCTTTTCCACTTCTGGAGAACTTTTTCCATTTGCTTCAGACATTGTTCTGTATTAAAATTCAAAATTGGCAGCTGTCAGAAAATAAGTGGCAACCAGGTGCTTCTAAACTCGCTAATGATAGGCTCGTTATAATTGCGTGTTTTCCTTGCGGCCTCTTTAAGAAAAATACGTCATGGTTAGGGGCGTGGCCTCTAAGTGTCAACTTCCGCACTAACGCCCGACCAGCACGTAGATATTGTCCTGTATCTACATTGATCCGATCGGGCCGTCCATTGGTAACACTTTATTGGTTCTTGTATGTCAGTGGCTTTCGTTAAACATAGTCATTAAAGCGTTTACTTTGAAGTAGCTGTGATTGATTTTAAAACGGTTTGTTTTCTCATAAACGTCAGATGCAGTAAATTAACCGCATCCCTATAATTACACATTTTCTTACCAACATCCACCCTGAATAATAGCCATGGTAAAAAAAATATTACAAAGCCAACTCATTTTGAATTTAGAAGTTGCGAGTAGTTTAGTGGCGTAAATTAGACTCGTTGCAGCAGAGCCGGGCCAAGAAGCGTACTGCTTTAAGATGGCGGCTGCTTACTAACGCCGCCTACTCTGACTTTTCACAGTTCTATATACACGTGTTATCTATGGTCCAGAAGCAGCATGTTACTTTGCTTCGATCTGTCAACACTCCTCGACTGACCTCAATTTCATGAAGCTTCTTTTGGATATTGCCACCCAAATAATAAGAAATAGAGCGTCTTACAGTACACTTGCTCTTAACCAAGCCGGTACTAAAATGTGTAAACGGCTAAAGACCAAAGTGCTGCATTTAGCACCGACGAGCGGCGACGGGCCGTTTCTTCCACAGGAGGCGTACACAGGTAAGACATTAATATACAGTCCAAAAGAAATATATGTATATATATTTATTCATTTACATGAAACTATAACATTGCTGCTGTCGAAAATTGCAACCTAAACACGCGTACTTATTGCATCATATTCTCGCGCCACGCACCTGTTGGACTGGTTTGCATAATTAGTTATGACTACTTCATGAAAACTTGTATTTTTGGAAACTGAGGAAATTAGTTTCATTTTTCTTCGGTTACACATTATCATTCGTAAGAATCTTTCGTAAGGAGGGATAAAATCGAAGACTTAACATATTGATTACCTTTGACGTCTTTACCAATTGAACTGGGAGAATAGCAATCCTTCCCAGGCCCAATCTATTGGACGTCAGTGGTCGTCAGGGGCAACCAGTGACTTAAAAGCAGTTCTTATTTAGTCTAGCCCACGCATTTAATTTAGTACCCTCCCTTTTAAATATTTTTTTTAACAGAATCTCACTAATTTCGCTTGATTTATTTTAAAAAATAGTCTACGTTTGATTAACTCTTTCATATTTTTACGGTATATTTACTATACATGATTATTTTAAAGCATTACTTGCCCCAAATGTGTCGGTATTTAAGTATGTTTTAGTTTATTCCGTTTTATTAGTTTTTCTTTCTCAATTTATTTGTAAAAAAAAAATGAATATGATAACAAATCGTATCGGTATTTACGTATGTTTTATTTTTTTCCGTTTTATTCGTTTTTCTTGCTCAATTTATTTGTTAAAAAAATGAATTTGATAACAAATCGTATCGGTATTTACGTATGTTTTAATTTTTTCCGTTTTATTCGTTTTTCTTGCTCAATTTATTTGTCAAAAAAATGAATTTGATAACAAATTGTAATCCCCTTCTGACTAAGTACAACAAATGTTGTGTTCATGTTTTTATCTTTTTGAGAGCCAAACATTTAACACTAGCTTTTTTTTAAAGACATGTCCGACATCCTGAGCCACACGGCGAAGGCGTTGCAAGACGGTCACGTGGTCGCCGTGCCGACCGACACCATTTACGGCCTGGCGTGTCTGGCGCAGAATTCCGGCGCCGTCCGCGAGATCTACGACATCAAAGAACGCAACGAGCAGAAGCCCCTGGCCATCTGCGTGGGAGAAATACGCGACATACACAAGTAAAAAAAGCGTAACCGCCGTGCTCGAGTCCCCAGAATGGCGTTAAAGATGGCGTCGCGTGTTTACGTGCAGGTACTGTAAGGTGAAGGTGAAAGAGGAGCTGTTGAATGACCTCCTGCCGGGTCCGGTCACGCTGGTGTTCGAGAGGTCGCAAATACTCAACAAAGAGCTCAACCCGTTCACGTCGGTGAGTCGTATTTCAAATTCACTTAAAGAACATTAATTAAGAATATTTAATCATGGGATGTTTAACAAGAAGAAGACTAAAAAGAAGGATTTGGAAATTATTAGGTCAATCTCTTTGGAAACAAAGGGTTAATCAAAAAAGGTGTTGATTTATTTAGTCATGAATTGTCCTTTTTTTGCAAATATCTTATTAGTATTTGTTATTGTTATTTATTTTTATTAATATCAATTATTAAGGAATCATCTGATTTCATCGAGGATGACGAAGGAGATTTTTTTCTTTAATTCCTTTTTTTTTTTTTTGAAGTGGATAATAATTAAAATAGAGAATATTTATTTTGTTTTGTTTTTTGTTCAATAATTGTAAGAAAAAAAGAAACATTAAAAATATTAGTCTATAAAAGTGGTCATAAATTTTATCTTTTGACATTTTTAAAGAAAAAAAGGCAAAACAAATATTTGGGAAATTCAATCAAAAATAAAATTGGTTTAAAAAATACACATTAAATATTCATTCATATTTTGTATTTCTATATATTTTTTTAAAACTACTTATTTGTGTGCACTTGTTACTTGTATCATGACCATAAAAGCATTCAATTCAAATTAAAATCAATAAAATAAAGGGAAAAGGAGTTTTAAAAAATGGGAACATTTGGGAAAAAATGGGAAAACATTGGGAAAAAATTGAAAAGTAAAAGAAAAAAAAAGGAACTCAAATTAAAATCTATAAAATAAATGGAGTTTAAAAAAAAAGGGAAAATTTTGGAGAAAAAAATGGGAAAAAAATCAAGAAGAAATTGGGGAAAAAAATCGAGAAAAAATTGGGAAAAAATTGAAAAGTCAAAGAAAAAAAAAAGACCTCATTAGCTGCCATTGACAACGATACGTCAATGCTATTCGGTCAAGTTAGCGAGTTGCTAACATGTGGAATTTCTCAGCTGGTGGGCGTCCGCATTCCGGATTGCGCCTTCATCCGTCGCCTATGTCAGATGTGCGGCGAGCCTCTGGCGCTGACCAGCGCCAACGTCAGCGAGCGGAACAGCACCGTGGCCGTTCACGTGAGTCTTAGCGCCGCCGGCTAACGACGCAGACTATTTTCCCCACTCTAATCGTCTTTTATTACATGTTTTTTGGGGTGCCGTGAAGGAGTTTGACGAGCTCTGGCCCAAACTCGCCGTGGTGGTGGACGGGGGTCCCATCGGAGACCGGAGTCGTCTCGGGTCCACCGTGGTGGACCTGTCGGTTTCCGGCAAGTACCGCGTCATCAGGGCCGGCTGGTGAGTGGATTTTATTCATTTTAATGGATTTACTAGTCTTTTTACTTACCTTGATCAATATATGATTATTTATTTGTTTATTAGGGATGTTTAAAAATAATATTAAATGACCTACTAAAAAAACCGTTTGAATTGACAGACATTTTTCAAAAAATATCTATTCAATAAGCCTCTTGATAAAATAGAAATCTATTATTTTATTATTATTAACCCAAATCCTCTATTTAACTTTTATCCAATTAAATAAACGGTCACAAAAGAATGAATTTGTGATTTAAAAATGATACTGCCAAATAAAAAAAAAACTGTTTTAAATGATATAAAGCACAGGTGTCAAAGTGGCGGCCCGGGGGCCAAATCTGGCCCGCCGCATCATTTTTTTGTGGCCCGGGAAAGTAAATCATGAGTGCCGACTTTCTGTTTTAGGATCAAATTAAAATGAAGAGTAGAGATGTATATTAAATTTCCTCATTTTTCCCCTTTTAAATCAATCATTGTAATTTTTTAACCCATTTTTTCTGTTTTTAGTTCAAAAGTCATTTTGTAAAATCTAAAAATATATTTAAAAAAACCTTAAATAAACATTGTTTTAGATCTATTAAAAAAACTGAATATTCAGGGATTTTAATCCAGTTCTTTTAATCCATTTATTTAAAAAAATATCTAAATATTCTATCTAAAGTGGTCCAGCCCACATAAAATCAAGTTGACGTTAATGCGGCCCGTGAACCAACCCGAGTCTGACACCTCTGATATAAAGGTTAAAAACATTTTTTTGACGGTGTTAGTATTTGTCTTGTTTATAAAAATTCCTCAAATACCAATTTTTTGGGAGAAAATATGCAAAAATGACTTTTTTTGTACTAATTTGCCCCTTAGAATATTTTCTATTTGCATAATTACAATGTATTATTTATTATTTTATCAATTCATACATGGTTTTATTTTTATTTATTTCGTTCAATGTAATGAATGGAAGTGCAAAAAAAAAAATGAAAAAAAAATGAAATACTTATTAGCCACCTGCATTGATTAAATAAGCTAAATCCCCAAATAAAATGCTATAAATATCAATATATATTTTTCAATTGAACACAAACCACTTAAAAAATAAAAATAAAATCATTACAGTAAACATTTGCTGATAAGCTTGAAAAAAAATGAAAGAAAAACCAATTCTCAATTGGCTTTTTAGTGCCTTTTCTTCCACGGTGGACGTTTTGGAAGGCAAATACGGACTGAGCTCGCAAGATTTGGGTTAAATCCCCATTCCGCGCCCTCAAGAAACCTTCATTTATTTTCCAAACGCCATTTTTATTTCAAAACCAGACCAGAAAACGCACAACATATTGAACTTGTGGTCATCTTTCTTTTATACTGTTATTCTTTTCCTTTTTTGTCTTTCATTATTTCAGTCAATTTCAGGATCACGTTATGTTTGAGCCAAAATGTTGTCTTTTTTCTATTAAAAAACTAATATATGATAAAAAAGGGACTTTTTGGGGGGACCTGACAAAGTTTTCTGCAAAATTACAAAACTTTTACTCTTGGAAGATTGTTCTTAAACAATAAATTCATTTTGCTTGGATGAAATTCAAATGTCTTATATGCTTTAAATTAATTCAAAGTTTGCCCAAAAAAACCTTTTATTTTGAAAAAAAATCCACAATGCAACTGGAAACAAAGGACAAAAAAGGCTAACTTTAATGCCGTAAAGCCTTTGTGACGGTTATTTTATTACAGAACTGTGATTATTAAATATATGATAGAAGTTACAAGGTTCTGTTATGTCATTTTAGCCAAATTTGCTGATGTTTTCTTCATGCGACTGTTAAGGGTTTGCTACAAAAAATTGCGTGGTGGTCAATAAGCTGTTATTTTGCCGTTACTACGTCGCCATGACGATAACTGAGAAATAGAAGACAATAAACAGTGATAGTTGAGTTTAATTGGTGTCGATCCTTTCTGAAAACAGCAGTTTTATAGTGTTATTTTTTTGGGAGTGGAAAAAAAAGAAAAGAAAAAAAAGAATTTAATTAGTGTTTAGAATAAATATAAAACCAAAAATGAGAAAGCCAACACTAAAAAAAATCTAGCATTTTTTGACAATAAATTAAGCTGACAAAACGTATTAAGTGAAATACTTTTTGAACAATGTCATGACATTTTAAATCTATGAAACAAAATCAAGCATGACAACTAAAAACTACCGTATTGGCCCAAATATAAGACGACCCTGATTGTAAGACGACCCCCTCTTTTTAAAAAGTTTTGGAACATTATGTTGAATTTTTATACAGTAAATAATGACAGTACATCTGAAACTCATAATTATAACAATATATTGGAGAGAAAAAGCATGTTATTTTGCTTCATGCAAAAACTGTCTATCACATCTTATGTGAACATTTAAATATGTCAACAGAGGTCCAATCAATGGCTTCTGTTTTTGAAATGTAATATGATAAAACAACAAAATTGCAATAACTGCATAAGTATTCAGCATCCGCTTTGAATATATGTGGCGCCCTCTAGCGTCACGAATAGCTATAACGTCTTGACCCCGAATATAAGACGACCGACACTAATTCGGTCTTATTTCAATGCAAAAAAAACATTGTCTTATATTCAGCATCTGCTTTGATGATATCTGGCGCCATCTAGCGTCACGAATTGCTATAACGCCTCAACCCTGAAGGTAAGACGATGACACTAATTTGGTCTTATTTCAATGCAAACAAAATCATCTTATATTCAGCATCTGCTTTGATGATATCTGGCGCTCTCTAGTGTCACGAATGGCTATAATGTCTCGACCCCGAATATAAGAAGACGACACTAATTCTGTCTTATTTCAATGCAAAAAAAACCATCGTCTTATAGTCAGCATCTGCTTTGATGATATTTGTCGCCCACTAGCGTCACGAATGGCTATAATGTCTCGACCCCGAATATAAGACGACCGAAACTAATTTGGTCTATTTCAATGCAAAAAAATCATCTTATATTCAGAATCCATGTTGATGGTATCTGGCGCCCTCTAGCACCGCAAATGGCTATAACATCTCGACCCCGAATGTAAGACGACGACACTAATTCAGTCTTATTTAAATGCAAAAAAAACACTGTCCTATTCGGGCCAATACGGTAATAAACCTGTAAAATCCCAGACAGCACTCGAGCTCGCGAATCCTGTCGACGACTTCAGACGGCCAATCGGGAGGCCCCGTCATTGGAAAGACCCCCAAAGGAACTTTGGATAGCATTTCCCGTCCCCTCACAAGAGCCAGGTCTCCTTCTCCTTGTTAAATTCCTCGGCCCAGCGCCTGGTCAGCTCCAGGTAGTGGTTGGGCTCGTGGGGTCGGTAGTCCAGGTAGACCCTGGCGCCCGTCTTCTTGGGCACGGCCCTCTCGATCTGCGTGCCCTCGTGCCACTCGTTGAAGGAAGTGACGGCCAGAACGTCGGGCCGCGCGTCCAGCGCCGCCCGCAGGGACGTCTCGTAATAGCGCCCGTTGACCCGGTTGCGGGCGCTGTGGCCGTTCCACGGCCGCACGCTGGCGTCGGCGTAGCCGGGCCCCACGCAGGGCACGAAAAGCAGACGGTTGTCGTCGCAGAAGGCCTTGAGCGCCTTCCAGTTCTGGTGCGACGAGCCGAAGGAGAAACCGTTGGCGGCGAAGTACGTGTACATGCCGTCGAAGCCGGCCGAGGCGATGTCCCGCTTGTGGCGCTCCTCCACCACCAGTGCCACGAAGACGCCGTCGTAGGCCGAGCCGCGCAGGCTGCGGGCGCCGCCCGCCGTCAGGAGACGCGACCATGACTCGGGCGCCGTCAGGTACGAGTCGTAGATGTAGAACAGAGGGAGGCTCTTGCCCGCCGTCGAGGCGTGACGGTAGAACGCCGCGTGGTCGCCGTACCTGTTGGAATATGGCGGTAGGGGGCGTGGCAAACCACGCTGTTAGATTCTTCTACCTGACGTAAACGAGCTGTCACGGTTGCTCATCAAGTGGTGCGTTGATCTCGGATGCGGCGTTTGCTACGATTACGCTTCGCTCCGGCGCCCTTCGGATTGTACGTCCAATTTTATTGGAAGGAAAGTAAGTAGCCCGAAATTAGCGGTACATTCCAAATTTTTAAGTTGACAAAAACTGGTCTTCCTTGCTAAAAAATATGACTATCATCTGACATATTAATGTATCTCCCTAAAAGTAAAAAAAAACTAGAAGCATGAAGTTCATTGTTTTTAATTGTTTCAACTAGTTACATTTTTTTTTTTACTGGATCCTGTTAAAAGTTTTCTATGTTACAAAAGGGTCAAAGTTCAATGTCTTTTAGGTTTACGTTGAATGCACTTTTGGATTTTTAAAAAAAAAATGTCTAATAAAATATAAAAACTGTACAGAAAGCTTGTTTGTTTCTTTTCTTTTGGGGTTTTACATGTTTAATATTAGGAAAATAGTTAGTGATTTTGCAATTTAGCCTAAAAAAAAGTACAGTAATCCCTTGAATATTGTGGGCAATGAACACATGGCCAAGACAAAGGACTTGGACTAAAACAATTTTTTTTATATCAAGCGAGTACAGTATTTAAAGTGTTTACATTTATTTATATATATATATATATATATATATATATATATATATATATATATTTAAATATTAATACATTACAGGCTTTTGATATGCTTATAGCTGTAATATTTAATGAAAATACACTTTTTGATACATATAATTGTATTTCTGTATAGGCATGAAAACGTATTGTGGTTGTAATAATTGAGGTGATCCTACTTTGCGGTTCATATCAATATCAAATGATGTTATCTTTTTGCCAATTTTGCCCTAATTTTGCAGACATTTTTTTTAATCTTTTTGCCATTTTTTGCGACCCCTAATTTTCGGACACTCCAATTTAAGAGCCTTACCTGTCAATGATGTACTTGACATTTTCAAGCACGCTCTGTTCATCGCGTTCTCTGTACGGTTGAAGGTGAAACGCCACCTGGAAAAGGACAATTCATCAATTTCAGATGGACAATTTTGTGTGTGAATAATTTTTTCCATTTATTTTTTTTTTTTATTTTTTTATAAGCCCCTCATCTGTTGTTAAACAATCATCAGCATAGCAAAGGAATCAAGATGACAGGCACTCAAAAGGTTGGCGAGTTGAATATTTAAAGGCTTGGACGCACTTTTTGAATTGTTAATGATTTCTGCTATGCATTTTTTGCGGGGGAGGAAAATGAAGGCAAATATGAAAATATCTCAAGAGCTCACAATGTCAATTTAAAGTTACCGTGATGTATTATCGAGTCAAGTGTTTTTTTCATTGAAAGGAAAAAAGTCAAGAGTGTAATTCATTTCAAATGGATTTAAATGTCTATTTAATGTAACCCACTTCAAACTTTACTGACAAAAATCCAGTAATATTTCTTCCGTGACTACATTATAATCCATTTCAATTTAATCAACGATAAACCAATTTCAATAGAATCATTCATTAACCGAGCCGCTTATCCTCAAAAAGGGTTGCAGGGGGTGCTAGGTCTACAATGTCTTCTGTGTCTGTCTCGCTACTGCAACCAAGGAAATTGAAATCAGAATCTGTGGCCAGCCAATCACAGGGGACAAGGAGAGAAAGGACAACCAATCATAGCTAGGGTTAGGCAAGTGAGACTGTTAGCCAGCTAGCCTAGCATGCATGTTTTTGGGATGTAGGAGGAAACTGGAGTGCCCAGCGAAAACCCACGCATGCCCGGGGAGAACATGCAAACTGATTGGACGTCTAGCCCCAATCCGGATAGATTGGACATTTAGCCCCAACCCAAACGGATTGGACGTCTAACCCAATCCAAACAGATTGGACGTCCAAGCCCAAACGAATTGGACATCTACCAATCCAAAAGGATTGGATATCTAGCCCCAACCCAAATGGATTGGACGTCCATCCCCAAGCCCAAACGGATATCCATCCCCAATCCAAACAGATTGGACATTTAGCCCCAAACCCAAATAGATTGGACATCTAACCCAATCCAAACGGATTGGACGCCTATCCCCAAACCCAAGCAGATTGGACATCGAGCCCCAACCCAAATGTATTGGATGTCTAACCCAATCCAAACTGATTGGACATCCATCCCCAAGCCCAAATGGATTGGACGTCCATCCCAAGCTCAAACGGATTGGACGTCCATCCCCAACCCCAAATGGATTGGACGTCCATCCCCAATCCAAATAGATTGGACATCTAGCCCCCGCCCAAACGGATTGAACGTTTAACCCAATCCAAACAGATTGGACATCCAGCCCCAAACCCAAATGGATTGGACATCCATCCCCAATCCAAAAAGATTGAACATCTAGCCCCCACCCAAATGGATTGGACATCCATCTCCAATCCCAAACGGATTGGACATCCATCCCCAAACCCAAATGGATTGGACGCCTAACCCCAAACCCAAGCAGATTGGACATCTAGCCCCAACCCAAATGGATTGGACGTCTAACCCAATCCAAACGGATTGGACATCCATCCCCAAGCCCAAATGGATTGGACGTCCATCCCAAACTCAAACGGATTGGACGTCCATCCCAACCCTAAATGGATTGGACGTCTAACCGAATCCAAACGAATTGGACATCCATCCCCAACCCCAAATGGATTGGACATCTAACCCAATCCAAACAGATTGGACGTCCATCCCCAAACCCAAACGGATTGGACGTCCATCCCCAATCCAAATAGATTGGACCTCTAGCCCCAACCTTAACGGACTGGACATCCATCCCCAAACCCAAACAGATTGGACGCCTATCCCCCTCAACGGCCGCCGCCGAACTAAAAAGACGCATTCCCTCCTAAAAGTTGAGCGAATGAAGCCCTCAAGTCAAGTGACTCGCAGATATGCGGCACAACTCGCGTGTGGGTGCTGGACATCTTATATAAGAACATAAAAAAAGGAGAAAAAAAATGTTGCATGGCTTGCTATTTTTTGGAATCCGCTCACCCAAGTGGGCTCAAAGAGTGGAAATGTTGATGCCGTAACGGCTTTGACATCTCGCTAACTCGGCTACATCTTTAGTCGTGTTGTTTATTTGTTACTTTAAAGGCAAAACAAGAGTTAAACAATGTTTTCCTCAAATTTTTTCCTACTTTTGACAGCCTCGTCAGTCGCTTCGCTCTCTTTACGTGTAAAAGAAAAACTCACTGCATTATTAAGCACGTCTGTTTTGACATGAAAAAAAAAACCTTTTGTACGTCTCGCGTGGGTAAAAATGGTGTTCTGAAGCTTTTAAAAAGCTCAATCAAACCCACGCGACATGACTTTACTCGCGTGGTCCAGCGCTGCTTTTTGAAATTTTCATAAGCACGCCGTATGGTGACGGCGTTCTTAACCCCGCCCATTTTCCGACCTAATTGGCAATTGGCCGGCCGTCGCTCGGCTCGTTTGTAAAAGACAATTTGTAAAAAAACGTTTGCTGCCGCGGGAGTTTTTTTGACCCTCGAGTGCCGGGAATGTCAGCGGCGAAGTCGGCGAACCCCAGGGGTGCCGAAGCGTATTTGCAATCTTAGCAATTTTTCAAAAAGTGTCCATTCATAACTTCCTAGGCACTTTACAGAGCGGGGCAAAACTAGAAAGATCAGCTAGTATACATTCATTCATTTCCTGAACCGCTTTATCCTCAGTAGGGTTGCAGGGGGTGCTGTAGCCTATCCCAGCCTATATGGGCACCAGGCGGGGGAAACTCTGAATCAGTGGCCAGCCAATCACAGGGCACAAGGAAACAAACAACCAATGACTTACAGCTAGGGACAGTTTAGCATACAATTAGCCTAGCATGCATGTTTTGGGGGAATGTGGGGGTGCTGGAGACTATCCCAGATGACTTCAGGCACCAGGTGGGCGACACCCTGAATGGGCAGTCAGCCAATCACAGGGCACAAGGAGACAAACAACCAATCAGTCATAGCTAGGGACAATTTAGCATACTATTAGCCTAGCATGCATGTTTTTTTGGACATGTGGGGGTGCTGGAGCCTATCCCCGCTGATTTTGGGCACCAGGTGGGCGACACCCTAAATGGGCAGTCAGCCAATCACAGGGCACAAGGAGAAAAACAACCAATCAGTCATAGCTAGGGACAATTTAGCATACAATTAGCCTAGCATGCATGTTTTTTTGGACATGTGGGGGTGCTGGAGCCTATCCCAGCTGACTTCGGGCACCAGGTGGGAGACACCCTGAATGGGCGGTCAGCCAATCACAGGGCACAAGGAGACAAACAACCAATCACTCGTAGCTAGGGACAATTTAGCATACTATTAGCCGAGCATGCATTCTTTTTTTTACATGTGAGGGTGCTGGAGCCTATCCCAGCTGACTTCAGGCACCAGGTGGGAGACACCCTGAATGGGCAGCCAGCCGATCACTGGGCACTAGAAGACAAACAACCAATCGCTCATAGCAAGGGACAATTTAGCATACAATTAGCCTAGCATGAAAGCTTTTGGCATGTAGGAAGAAACTGAAGAACCCGGAGAAAATCCACGCAAGCCTGTAGCGAACATTCAAACTCCACACAGTAAGGACCAACCTGGAATCGAACCACCGGCCCCAGAACCGTGCGGCCAATGCACAAACCACTCCGCCACCGTACCACCCCGCTCGAGAACACTAAATATTTTTTTCACTTACCTTAAGATTATGTCTGTACGCAGCGTCCAATACGGCCGGCACAAAATCTTCCGTGGGTTCCCCGTTATCGTCCGCCACTCCGGGGGGATACCAAGACAACACCAGGACCCCTGCCGGAACGAAAAAAACGTACAAAGTGTCACGTCATATTCCAAATGTTTTATTTTGAAATCGGTCGTGTGGATAGCGGCTACCGTTTTTTGACAACTCGTCTCATTAAGCAGCTTGCACGGCGACCAATCCGTTTGCACTTTTAACCCCAACCCCCCCTTGATAAGAACATTGTGGGTGGGCAATATCAAGTGAAGGGGAAATGGCTTGTTATTGGAGACCGAGTATTCGGGTGTCTCTTTGGGTAACGTGACACATTAATAATTGATTAAATCGCTCTACTGGTCTTTACAGTACGTCTATTCAAATTGTCTTTTACAAAAACAGTTACTTTGAAGGTTGTTGAAGCAGTATAATTCGGTCTTGGGCTATTTTTTTGAATAATTTGGTGAAAGCTGAACCATTTAATCATTTTAAATTCAATTCAATACATCAGGTCAGTTCGAAAATATAGTTTTTTTAACGATAGATTATGTGTATCTGAATGTATGAATGAGGTTTTTTAGAGGACAATATAATTCATATACAAAATATGTTTGGTGCTATATTGTTAAAAATATTTGACAGTTTATGACAATAAGGATTGTGTATTTGGCAAACGAGTTATTTGAGTTACCAGCATTAAACTCGTGTACAATTTTATGTATTCATACTTCAAGGCCAATGCAAAGAGCTGTCCGTGGTGCTGAATCACACCAGCTCACTATATTGTTTTTTCCATTTTCTGGTCCAAGGTTTTTTTTTTCATTTGATATTTTTTTAACTGATTCTTTGCCATTTCTGGTCCCTAATTTCAAATCTACCATCAGTTTTATTCTATATTCTTTAGATTTCATGCAATCGTAGTTTTTAGATCGTTTGGCAAGCAGCATTTAAACAGGTTTTCAATGCTTAGCATTGTTAAAATCATATAATATGTCATATCTGTTCTTGTTCTTTGTATCTTGGGGCTAAAACATTGCATATTGTGTATTGTAGAATATTATAGAAGGTCATGTTTGGATTTGTCACATAAATTAACATTAGTTGTCAACCAATATTGTAATTTTGCAGTTAAGATGTCCTTAAAATAGCAATAAAAATGGGCAAAAGTCACCATTTATGTATTTAGTTCCTCCACTGGCCTTGACTAATTTAGGAGTCCAATTTATTTGGACTGGAAGGCTTGGCAGCGAGCGATTGGTCTCCCAGTTCAAATGAATCGGACGCCTATCGACGTCAATGGCAGAGAGCTTGGTATACTTGTACTTTTTGTACGAGTTATTAATTCTAGTCAAGTCCAGGTGGACAAGTTTTTGTTTTTACCAGCCGCCGACGCCGCAATCTGCTCCATGTGGGACTCCAACACAGCCGGATCTCTGGAACTGTACGGACCCAGCTCCGGGTAGAAGCTAGAACCGATGTCCTCGGGGGGAACGTGCCTCCCCCGCGGGTAACTGGACGCTATCTTGGGGTCCCAGTGCGGTACCAGGACGTGGTCCCAGTGCACAAACTTGCCGTCCGCCTTCGGGCTTCCGTACCAAGCGTAGTAGAAGATGTGGACGTCGTCGAAGATGTTTCCCTCCGGACCGACGTTGGGTGGCCCGGCCCCGGCCTCAGCCCCGGCCCCGGCGTTGCTGCGCCGGTGAGCGGGCGAGGAGGACGCCGAACGCCGCTCCGGCGCGTCGGGGAGAAGATCCGAGAAGCCGTCCCCGCTTTTAAGGGTCCGCAGAGCCATCATGGCTCCGAAGATGAAGAGCGTGAAGAGGAAGAGAGCCACGCAGGCTCTCCTCCGCAGTCGACCCATTTCTCGACGGTTGTTTATCAGCCTGTAGCCGAGGAGGATCCGCCTTCGCCGCGGCCCATCTCCGGCTGAAGCCGCGTCGACATGCTCGCCGGTCGGCCGGCTTAGCAGCTTTCTTCCCCTGCCACTCGGGGGAAGAAAGAGGCGGTCCTCCAGTTGGACAAGCGCGCATTCGATTGGCTAGGTTTTGCGCTCGTGCTTCCGGTTCAGCAGAGTACGTACCATGATTTGCAGCGACGCCAAGTGGCCGATTTGGGTACTAACAAACAAAACAACCAAGCACCATTGAAGAAACATTTAACCCCATCAGATGACTTTAGTCGAAAGGTAGTCAACTTTAGGCACTATTGGTTGTCATTTAAAAACTTTTTAATACAGTCGTACCTCTATTTACGAACTTAATTGGTTCCAGAAGTTTAATATGTCATAAATAGAGCAGTACTTTATTTATAAAAATTCTAGTTCGTTCCACGGTCCTCACACCACTACCAACTAAACCCTTTAAAATTGTCCAAATTTTGTATGAAAAATGTAAGAAACACACCAAAAAGGAGAAAATTATTTTTTTTAATGTCTTAAAGTGAAAACTAAATGTTTCTGTGTTAAAACGCAGGTAAACAAAAGGAAGCTAACAGTAGCAGAGCACCCAAACATACAACTAATAAACACAAAATTAAGAAATCAACCAACAACAATAACAACATAAATCAACAACAAACATAAACGTTTTATGATTTCTTTAGTAGTAATTAAAATGTGACATTTTGGCTGGAAATACACTTTCTCAAACCATTTTTTAATCCACCCAGAGGAGAGTTTATGAACGCTACTTGCTAAATGACTCAGCAAAAATTTGAAGCTAATTGCTAATTGCCCTGTATAAACAGACAGAAGCAGCTAGGGCTTCTAAATACCACTTTATAAGGATTAACTGAAATGTTTGTAACATTTTGAAGAGTAAACAAGTTAAAAAAAAGAAGAAACGTTTTCTTTTTAAATCAAAATGTCACCATTTGCATTGAACCTCACGTCAAGCTAGCTAACATTACTTTCTTAAAAGTCCTAGCGACAATGCTTAACTTTCTATCCGTGGCTACAATTAAATCCATTTTCCAACAATCTACGAGCTACACATTTTTCTCCGCGGTTGGCTAACAAATTTACCCCAGAAATGTCATTAAATTCAGCGCTAAGTGGTCCTAAAAAGGCCTTTTAAAACGTAAACGCCACTTCTCGAAACCCGTTTCTTGGATTTTGATGGCCGAAAGGGTCACAAATTAGCAAGTTTTACATGCTCGCAAAAGTCATTTTCACTCACTAAAATTGAGAACAACGTAAGCTAGCACTGTAGCAACGTTAGCCCCAAAACTAAATAAAATGTAATAAAACCACCATCAAAACTCAAAACTTTAGTTTCTTATCTTGAGCTTTTTCCACCTGTTTTTCCCATCATTTTATGCCTTAAGTGTTTTTATTTATAATTTTGTGTGTTTAATTTTCATATCCTCACAAAAAACATTTTTGTGCTAACCTAGCTGAGCTTCATAAACTGTTTTTCATATTCACGCTAATGACCATTTGGCTCAGGCCCAAAGTGGGGCTCCCCCCCCCCCCCCGACTTAAACCCCCTAGGGAGAGATGTGTGACTCTTTATTATATCATTAACGTCCTTAATTAATCACATTATTAATGGCCATGACTTTTTAGAATGGACAAATTAACTGTTAAACACCATCTAACAAGTGTTTTTAAAAGGTTTATAAAGTATTTTGGTCATTTTATTAACAAATTAAACAAAACTCATGCTTTTCCTAAAACTCTAAAGAGCAACTTTACATTTAAAATTCTAAATTTCACGTTAATTTCATTGAATAAATGGAATAATTAATGTAAATAAATGTACAAAAGGAAATTGTTTAGGTTTTTTAAACGAATACAATGTCAATTTTACCCAATGATTTAGTTAAAATAATATATTCAATATCTTCATAGTATAAACAAATGACACTTTAGTATTTGTATAACTCTTATGATTGAGTTTATTATGCTTGCAGCTTATTTCATGTTATATTATCATTTTTTTTCAATATTACCTCCAATAAAGTGAATCGATTTTTCATGGATAGATTGTTTCTCCACTTGGTGGCGCTGTGCTGAAAACGCCTCAAAAAAGAAAAAAACTCCTCAAAGATAATGTCACTATTTTTAAAAAAAAATCGGTTTTAATTCTCAAAATGGGAAATAATACATTTTCATTCCACTTCAATTTTAGGCATTTGAAAAATGTTAGCAAATATTAATTGCAGGTCCAATGTATGGAAATGGTTAAATATGTTTATTTTTCATTAATCTGACTCCATTTTTATGATAATAATGGCTAGATATGAAATTTTTTTAATGGTAAAAGCTAACTTGATTCATGTTGGGTTTAAACATTAATTGATGTAATCAATCACACTATTGATTTTTACTTTTACATTTTTTTAATAGTTAACAAGGAAAACAAAAGTATATTTGCATTTCTGTTACGAAATCAAAGCACATTTTTAATTCATTAATATATGCGATTTTTTAATAGATTCTTTGTCCATTGCTTTCCAATTAAAAATAACTTGTCATATTTTCACAATAAAACACATGATAAGAACATTGAAATGCAAATAATTCAACAAAAAAAGGACAAAAATCTTTGGAATTCTGTTACAAAGTCAAACATAATACCATAAACTTTTACAAAAATATGAATTTTAAAAAAAAAAGCCATTCAGTCAACAAAAAAATCATATTTTAAAACAAAAATAGACCAATAAACCAACTTATCACAGTAACAAAAACAAACAATCCCACATCAAATCATGCTACAAATCATCTGTTGGCAACAATACGTTTCAAAACACACACCCACATTAAAAACACACAAAAAAATCAATCACAACCTCAAATAATTCCATATTTCTTAATATCCCCACACATTTTAACCCTACAAATTTTCATCCTCTACTTCTAACACCCCCCCCCAAAAAAAAAACCCACCCACTCCTCTTCTCATTCTCATTACCTTAAAATCCCTTTTCTCACCTCAATTTCCATAAGTACGCACTTTAAATTGACGCTTTAAATCTAACATAAGGACCAAAAAAGCCATTGAATTCAACGAAGCTCCTCCCCCAATAAAACACGTCCAAATCCCTTCATCCAAACCCCCCAAATATCGCGATAACCACCTCCGATATGTCGATTTTCTCCCCCCAAACAAACAAGTTTCAACCTCACCACTACGAGGGGGTCTCTATTTCGCCAACCCCCCAACGACCCTTCATTGTTGAGCGAGTGTTGCGAGCCCCCCCCCCCCCACCTCACACACACACACACGACCCACCCCCCGCACCTCATTTTTTTCCTTTTTTTTGTTTACCCCCCCTCCCCAATTCCGTGTCTTTCTCTGTGTGTGTGCTTTCTCCCGCTCGTCTTCCTCACTTTTTTTCTCCCCCCCGACAGTGGCGACGACCGGCGTGGATCCGTGCGTGAGGCGTGCGTTCGATTCCCCACGCGGAGAACGAGAAAGACATGGGTTCGGTTTCCAACCAGGAATTTCCAGGTTAATTGATTCATTAGCGCCTGACCCAGTAAAAAAATAGTTTTTTTTTTTTAATTTTAATCCTTTTTTGGTTGTTTTTGGTTGAACTTCTCAGGGGTGTGCAAGACGGCCGACGAGGATGAGGGTCCGAACCCGCTCGAGGACGACTCGCAGAGCCTGCAGGGTTTGGGTTCCTGCAAGTGGTTCAACGTGCGTATGGGTTTCGGTTTCCTGTCCATGACGAGCCGGGACGGGGTCCTGTTGGACGAACCCGTGGACGTCTTCGTGCACCAGGTAAGCGCACCTGGGGAGAAAATTCTTGGGTGGAAAAGGGAAAACTGGGCTTTTTTTAACCTCCAAAAAGCGTGTTTTTTTGTGGTTTATGTATGAAGGGCAAGGGGGGTGGGTTAGAACCAGGGTTGGTAGGTACCTTGGTCAAATTGTGGGGGTCCGTTTCGGCTCTGTGGGTGTTTTCCACCCCCGTGGGAGCACATGTAAAGGGACACGGGGGAGTTTACTACCATGTGAGAGTTGGTTAAATTTGAGGGTTTTTTGCATGTAAAGGTGGTTTTTGGTGGTTTTTTAAACCTTGTTTTTAAGTCATTGGCTGTTATGAAAGAAGAACTAGATGTCCAAATGGATTGGACGTCTAGTGACGTCAATGGTATTGAAACAGGGTAGGCTGACAGAAAAAGGCGTGTTTGGTTTTTATTTTTTTTATTTTTATGTTTTTGGTTCAAAGTATAATGAAAAACGCTTTTTGATCTTTTTCTTAAAATTTTATTAGCATTTTATTCATTTTTTAATGTATTTTTTAATGTTTTTAATTAAAATAGCAGCATTAAAGGGGGAAAACTACAAATATTAGGATGTATATTTCATTAAAAAGACCAAAAGGTGATTTGTTTTAATGGTTTAAGATGTAAAAAATAACATTAAAAATGAAAATGACATTCCTTTGTCAAATATTTGGTTAAAAGTATAATGAAAAACGCTTTTTGATCTTTTTCTTAAATTTTTATTAGCATTTTATTCATTTTTTTATTTATGTTTTTAATGTTTTTAATTAAAATAGCAGCATTAAAGGGGGAAAACTACAAATATTAGGATGTATATTTCATTAAAAAGGGCAAAAGGTGATTTGTTTTAATGGTTTAAGCTGTAGAAAATAACATTAAAAATGAAAATATCTTTCCTTTGTCAAATATTTGGTTAAAAATATAATGAAAAACGCCTTTTGATCTTTTTCTTAAATTGTTATTAGCATTTTATTCATTTTTAAAAATGTTTTTAATTAAAATAGC
The DNA here is from genome assembly GCF_051989625.1 of Stigmatopora argus. Taxonomy (NCBI): domain Eukaryota; kingdom Metazoa; phylum Chordata; class Actinopteri; order Syngnathiformes; family Syngnathidae; genus Stigmatopora; species Stigmatopora argus. Next base: position 21,455,609 of record NC_135390.1, read on the forward strand.
AGCATTAAAGGGGGAAAACTACAAATATTAGGATGTATATTTAATTAAAAGGGGTAAAAGGTGATTTGTTTTAATGGTTTAAGATGTAAAAAATAACATTAAAAAATGAAAATATCTTTCCTTTGTCAAATATTTGGTTAAAAAGTATGATGAAAAACGCTTTTTGATATTTTTTCTTAAATTTTTATTAGCATCTTATTCATTTACTATTTTAGTCAGGCTTTTTTTTTTGAAAATAAACCTAAAAAAAAGTAAAATATTTCGTTAAAAGTTATCGTTTTATTGAGCTTTTTCTTCAATTGTTAGTAACATTTTATTCATTTACTATTTTAATCACGTTTTTTGTAGAAAATAGACATTAAAAAAAAATTCAATTCTGATTAATAATCCAAATCATGGCGATAGCAGACGACCAATCCATCGCTGCCGCCCTCCCACTCGAACTGACGGCGCCACAAAATTGGACACCTATCAGCGTCATTTGGCACATTTTTAAACAAAACACATCCCCACTTTCCAAATCCCCAAATATGAGCCACACATTCCCCAAACCCAAACAACATAGAACATTTTCCACACAATTGGACACCACCAATTGAAACTGTCCCATCTTGAAAAACGGAAGGATTCTATTCATTTTTTTTCTTCTTCATGACATTCACCCATTATTTGGTGGCATAAAATCCCCCTCCCCACCCAGTCAAGTATCCCCCCCACCCCCGTAGCCACACCTCCTCCTCCCCCCGTGGCAATTCTCACACGAGTGCCTCCGGAGCAGCTTGATCAGATAAAGACTTAGCATGTGAATGAGAGGAGAGTCGGCACGCCGTCTCATTCAGCTCCAGGTTCCTGTCGTAAATTCATTCAAAAAGATCTGAGCGCCCCCCCCTGACCCCCGACCCCCCGCCATGACTCCGTGCCCCTCCTTAACCAAGTTGCTAGTCACTGTAAAACCAGGAGAAAACTTACCTGGGGTTTTGTGGCGCCGGTTTTCCGATACTGAAAATTAGGACATCAAAATTGCAAAAAAAAATTTTTTTTAACCAAAATTATATATTTTTTTACAATTTTTGACAAAACTATTCAATATTAAAACCATGTAAGGTTGTTTAGGGTTTTTTTTTGGGTACTAAATGTGTTGTGCGGCCTAGCGCATGAGCCGTTAGCGTTTCGGTCTCGCAGTTCTGAGGTTGTGGGTTCAATCCCAGGTGGGTCCTTATGATATTGAGTTTGTATGTTCTGCCTGGGATTGTGTGGGTTTTCTTTGGGTACTCCGTTTTTCATCCCACATCCCAAAAATATGCTAATCTAGGCTAATTGTACGCTAAATTGCCCCTAGTTATGATTGGTTGTTTTTTGTCCTCTCGTGCCCTGCGATTGGCTATCCACGGATCATTGCTCATTATTTAATATATCTTTTGAAATCCATTCATTTGAGGCCAAATATTCTTTTAGTATTATTCATCTTTCAAATATTGGGCAGGGAATGATCTGCTCAGGAGTGGGATTTTTATTAATTTTGCTAACATAAATGTGTGGGGTTTTATTTTGGGTAGCTTATGGCTTGTTAAAAAAAAAAAATTGTACCTTTTTAATGAAATTGAATCCACTTAATTCACTGGCTGCCATTGATTTTTTTTAAACAATTAATTTCACTAGCATAAATGTGTGTTTTATTTTTAAATTGGGGTATTTTATGAGATTTAAAAAATTGAAATTGTCCTTTTTAATGAAAGTGTATCCACTTGGTCATTCATTGGCTGCTATTAATTTTTTAAAATTAATTTCACTAGCATAAATGTGTTTTTTGGAAATGTCCTTTTTTAATGAAATTGGATCCACTTCATTCATTGGCTGCTACAGATTTTTTTTTAAATTAATTTCACCAGTACAAATGTGTGTGTTTTGTTGTTGTAAATTTTGGGTACCTTATGACTCGTTAAAATTTAGAAATGTCCCTTTTTAATGAAATTGTATCCACTTAGTAATTCATTGGCTGCTATTGATTTTCTAAAATTAATTTCACTAGCAAAAATGTGTATTTTTTCCTAAATCTTGGCTAGCTTATTACATTTAAAAATTATGAAATTGTCCTTTTTTAATGAAATTGGATCCACTTCATTCATTGGCTGCCAATGATTATTTTTTAAATTAATTTCACTAGCATAAATGTGTGTTTTATTTTTAAATTTTGGTTAGTTTGTGAGATTTAAAAATTTGAAATTGTCCTTTTTAATGAAATTGTAACCACTTAGTAATTCATTGGCTGCTATTGATTTTTTAAAATTAATTTCACTAGCATAAATGTGTTTTTTGGGGGGGGGGGTAGCTTACTATTGGTTAAAATTTTGAAATGTCCTTTTTTAATGAAATGGGATCCACTTCATTCATTGGCTGCTATTGATTTTTAAAAATTAATTTCATTAGCAAAAATGTGTATTTTTTCCTAAATCTTGGGTAGCTTATGACATTTAAAATTTTCTAAATTGTCCTTTTTAATGAATTTGGATCCACTTCATTCATTGGCTGCTATTGATTTTTAAAAATTAATTTAATTAGCAAAAACATGTGTTTTTTTATTTGGGTATTTTATGAGATTGAAAAAAAATTGAAATTGTCCTTTTTAATGAAATTGCATCCACTTAGTAATTCATTGGCTGCTATTGATTTTCTAAAATTAATTTCACTAGCATAAATGAGTGTTTCTTTTTGTAAATTTGGGGTAGCTAATGACATTTAAAATTTTTGAAATTGTCCTTTTTAATGAAATTGCATTAATTTGCTGCCCACCCTCCCATTTCAAATAGATTGGACATTTTTAATGCCAATATAAGTGATAGGAGTGTGCAACATGGCCAGAGGAAGATCAAATCCCCCTTTTTTAACTCATTAGCTCCCAGCAGGAGGTTGATTGGCTGTCCCGCATTTCCACGTGTACCTCCGCCAATGGCGGAAAAATCCCGGATGAGCTCCAATCTCGTCTGAAAAGACATTTCTCACAAAACGAAGCTCAAATTCCAAACGTGGTGGGCGGGGCTTATAAGTGTGCATGTCAATTATGGATTGGAAAAGGTTATGGCAGGATGAAAAAAAAAAAAAACAAGAGAGACACGGTCGGGGTGTAAAATTAGTAGCCGCGTGTCACAGAAAATCAACTCCCAGGGTCCGCCGGGCCTTTTGTGCGGGTGGACAATGGGGGACATCCACGTGAATGGGGGACCCCTCGGCCCGTGACCGAGACCCTTCTTTGTCTCGGGGACGGCCCAATCAAGAAAGACGCTGATGTCTTCCTTCCAGACGGTGAAAATTCGAGCCATTTTATAGTAGCCACGAACAAAACGAAAACAAAAAACACCCGAATAATCTTAACTGAATGACAGCTGTAGACGTCCAATCCATTTGAAGAGGGAGGGTTGGTTAAATGGATTGGACGTAATCTAAATGTTGTGTGCTATTTTGTGGGTATTTGTCCAATTGTGTCATTTTTAATCAATCCAAATCAAAATGTTAACAAACTTCTAATTTTAAATCATTTCTTACTAGTGTAATTTATTCAAAATGTATTTATCTTGACTTTTATTTCATTTAAATATTAAAATTAGGGAAAAAGTTAACATTTCCAGCGTGAAATATTAGATCTAAAACGGTAAATTTGATCTTGGTTCTAACATTTTTTTAAATTATTATATATATTTTACTTTAGAAAATGACAAAAATCTGTCATCATTCTCCAATGGCTTTTTAATTTAATTTAATTCAAAATTCTTTATATTTCCTACTAATTACTTTTTTTGCATTTTTTTAATTCCTTTTTTCCCCCCAAATAGATCCTTCAATGAATCAATTCATTCATTTAAAATAATCCATAGACACCTTTTATTGCTAATCCTAAAACCCTAATATTACCAAATATGGGCCACAAAATATCGTCCAATCAAATGTCAATAGAACCCAATCAAAAATGTTCCCCAATTCAAAACTCCCTTCCAAAACCCCAATATTTCCCCCATTGGAATATTTCTAGAATCATCCGAATGCCACGGAAATTTACCACAACCTACCCCCCGCCCCCTCCTTTTTATTTGCATCCATAGGCCACACCCACCCACCCATCCGAATGAGTTCCCCCGACCCTTTAGCTAGCTTCTGACTTCCCAACAACATAAAACTAAAAAAACCACTAGAACACCCCCCCCAAAAAACCCAAATTCCCCCAAATCCTTAAGCAACATGACCCCCTAGTCTCCGATTGGCCGGGAACAATCACATGACCAGGCACACCTGAACGCCAGGCGCCAGGTCCGTTTCGAACACCCAACGAGTCACTAATTCAACTCGTTTGTTCCCCAGGTTGTTTGCCCACTACTCCATAATTACCCCCCCCCCCCCCCCCCCCACCCATGCACCCCCCCACCCCCAACCGCGGGAGCTCTTCGGGGTCATTTGACTTGAATGCGAGCCGGCGGCGTTTCATTGATTGGCGGCGGCACTTCCAACCCCCCCCCCCCCTGCTTTTTTTCATTGTCATTTGATTAATTCAGCGACACCCCCCCTCCCCCCACCTTCCCGGCCACGCGTCGTCAAACAAAACCCGGAAATCTAATCTTAAATCGAGACGTAGCGTAGGGGTGGCCTGGTTTGGAAGACATCAGTCACTCCAAAGTAACTTTGGCCCCGCCCCCAACAACCCCGACCAAACCCTGACTTGCAAACTTTTAATCTTGTCTGTCTTTGTGCTGAACAACCATCCAAGGAATGTCATAACCACCCCCCTCACCCCCACCCCCACACCTCAACGCCTGCCTTCCCACCCCACCCCCATCCCTCGAAACGCCCCCCCCCCCAACAATCCCCCCCTACATCCTGCACTTTAGGTTTTGAGCAGTGGTCAGTGTGTTGGCGGAGTGGGGGGCTGTAATGTGGAATGCTGCCCCTTCATCCAAAGAGTGGGGGGGGGGGGGTTGAAGGTTACCCACATCAGGTTGACCATTCAATGGAGGCGGAGTCTAAAAACCACACAAGCGCAGGGTGTGTGGGTCAAGCAAAATGGTCTGGTCTGTCGAGAAATAGCAATGCAAAACCCTCAAATTTAAGAATTGAGCAGAGGTGTCCAAGTGGGGGGGCGGGGGCCAAATCGGGCCCGCCACGTCACGATTTTGCGCCCCCCGCCAAAGTAATGTTTCTTGCAAAATTTCTTATGTAAATGACAAATTTATGGAGAATGCATATCTTTTGTTTTTTGCCTTTGTTATTCATTCCTTCATTTTTTTTGTACTTTCCTCACAAGGGTCGCAGGGGTGCTGGAGGCTCTCCCAGCCAACTACGGCGGACACAGAATTGGTGGCTTGGCCCATCGCAGGGCGCAAGGAGACAAAGGACAACCATTCACGCTAACACGATTTATACTGTTAGCCAGCTAGCCTACCTTGCATTTTTTTGGCATGTGGGAGGAAACCAAAGCACCCTGAGAAAATCCACACAAGCCAAGGGAGAGCATACGAACTCCACACAGTGAGGACCCACCTGGGATCGAACCCTCGACCCCAGAACCGTGAAGCCAACACGCTAACCACTCATCCACCAACCCCCCAATTTTTTTTAAAAATGTGGGTGACCCTACTTTGCGGTTTTTCGTTTATCGTGGCCATGTCTGGTCTACATTAACCGCGATAATCGAGGGATCACTATCCAAGACCCCACCAGTCCGTAAAATGCGTTCCACCCGAAGACGGTCGGCGATGAGTTTCAACCTTGGCCGTGCTGCCTTCCTTTTTTTTTTTCCAGAGCAAGCTGCACATGGAGGGCTTCCGCAGCCTGAAAGAAGGCGAAGCCGTGGAGTTTACCTTCAAAAAGTCCTCCAAGGGCCTGGAGTCCCAGCGGGTCACGGGCCCCGACGGAGTCCACTGCGTGGGTAGCGAGCGCAGACCCAAAGGCAAGAAAGTCCACAAAAGACGATCCAAAGGAGACCGGTAAGCTCAAATGTCAACACATTCATAACGTAACATCCATTCATTGATGTCACAAGAGTCACGGGGGGTGCCGGGGGCTATCCTAGCTGACTTTGGGCACCAGGCAGGCGACACTCTGAATTCGTAGCCAGCCAAATGCAGGTCACGATGAGACAAAGGACAACCACTGTATTTACTTGCATATAACCCGCATTTGTGGGACAAAAAAAATGATGACTGGATCGAGGGTGCGTAAGTTGACGACGCCACGGCGCTATGACGTCATGACGCAATGCACTGTGACGTCATGACGCAATGGCACCGTGACGTCATGACGCAATGGAACCGTGACGCCATGACGTAATGGCACCGTGACGTCATGACGTCATGGCACCATGACGTCATGACGCAATGGCACCGTGACGTCATGATGTAATGGCACCGTGGCGTCATGACGTAATGGCACCGTGACGTCATGACGCAATGGCACCGTGACGTCATGACGCAATGGCACCGTGAGGTCATGACGCAATGGCACCGTGACGTCATGACGCAATGGCACCGTGACGTCATGATGTAATGGCACCGTGGCGTCATGACGTAATGGCACCGTGACGTCATGACGCAATGGCACCGTGACGTCATGACGCAATGGCACCGTGAGGTCATGACGCAATGGCACCGTGACGTCATGACGCAATGGCACCGTGACGTCATGACCCAATGGCACCGTGACGTTATGACTCAAAAGAATGTGGCTGATATGGTCATTTATTTCAAAATAGAGAAACGATCAACAGATAAAACGCTAAACAACATTTATTTTGACGTCTATGAATGAAATTCAAGAGAAAAAACGGGAGGATAGGTAGGATAAGGACAGAGTGAGTGAAACTTGACGCCAGCCGTGACTGAATGAACCGAACTGTAAAGTGTTTCCTTTTCAAAATGGTCACTCTGAAAGCACCCGAACTGTTGGTTTACCTTTCTCGCCGGTTTGCCCGCTCCCCCCACCTTAGAAAGGGTCATCTCGGCCGCGGTTTGACGTGCGAGGCGGATCAATAAGTGTTTAAATTTGGCAAACCCCCACCCCAACCCCAGCGGATTGACATCGGCGGACCCCCAGGGCCAACACCAAAAGCTTTCGCCAAGAAAGGCGGTGTATTTGCGGGTTTCTGATATGTGTCAGACACTTTCCAATAGCTTAGCATAGTCTTATTTATTCTTATTCATTATATCCTAATGTTATACTATTTTTATCATGTTTCAGTTTGAGGGAACATTTTTTTAAATTAAAATAGGGCTGGGCAATCTACCCTTCTTTTTTAAATTAATTTTTAAATTAATTATTTTAATTTACTTTGCTGTCCAATCTCAATTGTTGTCACAAGTGTATTTAACTTGTTTTTATGTTGTTGTATTTTAGTAGTTTAACTGAGTAGTAGTTTTCATGCAAAAAAATCTCCCATTTTTATTTGCATTACACAAGTAGGCATCCAAAAAATGTATACTTTTTTTAAATGCTAAATCTGGGCAGTTTTTTTGCTTTAACCCAAATGTAACAAACACCAGAAACCCATCAACAATGACTATTTTGCAAAAAAAAGTTTTTTTATGCAGAAAAGTCGCTTTTTATTAATATTACACAAGTAAGCATCCCCCCAAAATTGTAAAAATCAGTTTTAATGCAAAATCTGGGCAATTTGGGCTTTTTTAAGATTTAATTCAAGTGTAACAAACACCAAAAACACAAAAAATAATTTTTATACAAAAAAGTCTGCCATTTTTATTAGCATTACACGATTAGCAATAAAAAAAGTGTAAAAAAATGATTTTTTATGCAATTTTGGTCTCTTTTTTATCTTAAATATAACAAACACCAAAAACACATCAACATTCACTATTTTTAAGGCACTCTTCAAAAAAAGTTATATACAAAAAAAGTCTCCCATTTTTATTAGCATTACACTAGTAGGCATCCCAAAAATATGTAAAAAAAAATGTTTTAACGCAAAATCTGGGCAATTTTGGCTTGGCTTCTTTTCATTAGCTTTAATCCAAGGTTAACAAACACCAAAAACACATCAACATTGACTATTTTTAAGGGACTACTCATCAATTTGCAAAAAAAATTCAATCTACCTTAACTTAAAAATCGCCCAGCCCTACTTTGTCCGCTAACGTCCGTTCCCAAATGTTCGTTTTCAACCCAATTGGAAGCCTTAATTGAGGGAAATGCGAGTCATGTTTTGTATTTTACTTTTAGGGCGTACGTTGGGGGTGTCCGTTTTTTGAATATCATTAAGACCGCCGAGGTTAGAGGTGTATCACCTTCACCCCCGCTGTCATTCGCGATTAGAGCCATCGAGTAGCCGGTGTGAGAGCGGAGATCATTACGGCTCGGAGGCCCTCCCCCGGTTCGATAAGCCCCGCCCACACCCGCACCATCCACGGGATCCATCGAGAAGATACGGGCCGCCGACGCCGACCCTCCCGTTCCGATTTTAGCAGGCGGTGCTTCGCGTTTTGTTGGTGTTTTTCCGCCTTATTAGAAAAAGGAGAAGTGGCTCGGGAAGCGGTTTTTTTCGGCCATTTTGATCAAAAGCACATTTCCACGGGTGAGCAAAGAAAGCGCCGTCCGTTTAATTGATAACAGATGCGAGAGGCAAGGCAAGCGGGTCAAAGGTCACCGTTGCCTTGGGAACGGTGTATGCGCAAATGCCGGCGCGCGGTGGCGGTGGCTAGGGGTCAGAGTTCAGAGGTCAGGACTGCTGCCCTCCCCGGACAAAGGAGCACTTCCCCTCGGCGTTCCTGACGCCAATTCGAGGGCGGGGCCGCTTTAGACGCTCGCGCTCAGCTCATTTGTTAGGACTTCAATCATGGCAAAAGGCCGACACACACACACACACACATTCGCACACGCACACTTTTGGATACCGAGTGAACACCCCCACGCCCGCCGCGCATCTGTTTTATAATCATCTCTGGCGTTGGGCCCTTGGGTTCGATGCCAGTGGAAGGACAGGCTGAGCGATTTTGTCTATAGTCGCCAAAATGTAGAGGGACAGATTTAGTAGTTGTGTAGACTTCAACCTCTGAAAATATAATAGATTAGATTAGATCACTTTATTCATCCCGTATTTGGGAAATTTCACTGTCACAGTAGCAAGAGGGTTAGAATACAGACACAGCAAAATACATTTTAGACATATATTTGCGTGGGGGTTCTCCGGGTTTCCTCCCACACCCCAAAAACATCCATGCTAGGCTAGCTGGCTAACAGTCTCAATTCCCCCTAGCTATGATTGCATGCTCTCCCTGGGTTTGCGTGGGTTTTCTCCCAGTACTCCGGGTTTCCTCCCAGATCCCAAAAACATCCATGCTAGGCTAACAGTCTCAATTGCCCCTAGCTATGATTGCATGTTCTCCCTGGGTTTGTGTAGGATTTCTTTGGGTACTCCAGTTTCCTCCCACACCCCAAAAACATCCATGCTAGGCTAGCTGGCTAACAACCTCAATTGCCCCTAGCTATGATTGCATGCTCTCCCTGGGTTTGAGTGGGTTTTCTCTGGGTACTCCGGTTTCCTCCCAGACCCCAAAAACATCCATGCTAGGCTAGCTGGCTAACAGTCTCAATTGCCCCTAGCTATGATTGCATGTTCTCCCTAGGTTTTCTCCGGGTACTCCGGTTTCCTCCCACACCCCAAAAACATCCATGAAAGTGACCCGAACTTTTCTGCGGCAGGTGCTACAACTGCGGGGGTCTGGACCACCACGCCAAAGAGTGCAAGTTGCCCCCCCAGCCCAAAAGATGCCACTTCTGCCAGAGCATCGATCACATGGTGGCCAACTGCCCAATCAAAGCGCAGCAGTCGTCGCCGGCGCCGGCGGTCCCTCAGGGTAAGCCGGCCTCCCCCGAGGGCGCCGTGGACGAGCCGCCGCCCCCTCCTCAGGAGCCCTCCGCTTAAAGGTTTCCCGGCGCTCGGCTTTTTTTGGAACTACCTCAGGTTTAAACGAGTATTGTCGAGAAGAATGTTGACGATTTTTCTTGTTGTTTTTTCCCCTTATTTTGTTGTTTATTTCTCCTTCTTGCGTACACTCAGGAATATCGCTGCATGATTGCACTCTTCCCAATAGTGAGAAACATCTTGACGTCACAATCGCACAAAAATATCCGTTCATTTCAGGAAAAATATTAAATAATTTTTAGCAAGGTAGAGAGCCCATAACAGACATTTTTCCTCCCTTTTTCACTTCACGTCAGGGGTGACCAATCATTTTCTGCTGTCCCCGACCGGATGGATTATTTGTAAAAAGTCTGAACCAATGAGCGATGACCTCACGTTTGACCTCATTCTTAATTACGAACTCGTTAAAGCTGCCTTATTTTCCCGCGTGAGAGGAAGTGGCGAGTAATTACGTTAATATCGGGGCTGTCAAACTCGGTTTAGGTCGCGAGCCGCGTTCATGCGACCTCAACTTGTGTGGGCTGGAACTGTTTTTTTGGCCTTAAATGTTCACTTTTTCTTTGAAATATCCCAAAACCTACAGGAAGTCACCTGGAAATGCCCTAAAATAAACAGAAAGTAACCAATGAAAAGGAAGCAGCCCAGAAATGCCCCAAAATCGAAAAAGTGACCTGGAAGTACCCTAAAATGACTAAAAAAGTCACCTGGAAGTACCCTAAAATGGCAAAACTGACCTGGAAGTACACTAAAATGACAAAAAAACTGACCTGGAAGTACCCTAAAAGGTCTAAAAAGTGACCTGGAAGTACCCTAAAATGGCAAAATTGACCTGGAAGTACACTAAGATGACAAAAAAACTGACCTGGAAGTACCCTAAAATGACCAAAAAAGTGACCTGGAAGTACCCTAAATGGCAAAATTGACCTGGAAGTAACCTAAAATGACAAAAAAAGTGACCTGGAAGTACCCTAAAATGACAAAAAAACTGACCTGGCAGTACCCTAAAATGACCAAAAAAGTGACCTGGAAGTACCCTACAATGACAAAAAAACTGACCTGGAAGTACCCTAAAATGACCAAAAAAGTGACCTGAAAGTGCCCTAAAATGACATTAAAAAACTGACCTGGAAGTACCCTAAAATGGCAAAATTGACCTGGAAGTACCCTAAAATGACAAAAAACTGACCTGGCAGTACCCTAAAAGTGACGTGACTTTTTTGGGCCAAAAATCAATTAGACCAGCCCACCTGTTCTCTACTTGGCATAAATGTGCCCCGCCCACCAAACTGAGTTTGATTGACACCCCCGCGATACTGGATATCGGATCAGGACGCCACTAGCGTAACATAAACATTTTTTTAATCAAACTCCAACACAACTTGAGAACTTGGGGTGGAACATAATTCTCCCCTCCCCCAAAATAATCCAAGAAAAGTGTCTGGTTTATGTGGAATTTCTCAGAATCGGAGACCACCATAGCATCTTTTTAGCCGCTCATTTAATTAGCTAGGTCGTGCTAAAGCCACGAAAAACTCAACTTCAACTTTCTTCTTCCATTTTTTTTTCTTTTTTAAGACCCAGAATGACGGTTATTGAAGACTCCGCCCTCCCGAGTGTAGGGTCAACGGTTGGAAACAGCCAAGGCCGTACGTAGAACTAGCTAGCTAGCTAAATCGGCGCTATACTCCCGTTTTACAGGAGACGCCGACGCCCCCAATTAATATATAATCAAAGTTTAAAATGATTCTTTCCTTTTGCTTTTTTTGAGAGAGAGAAATAATCACGCTACGTATTTATTTTCATCCACAATTCCCAACGAGGCGTTCAAACGCGATCGGTTTTCGAACGCACCGGAATCAACCGGAATTTTCTGACAACGTCTTATCCATTCCAAAGCCCAAAAAAAATTATATAAAATCACGATTTAGCATGATAACGTAGGGGCACGTTGAAATTTTGAGGATTAATTTTTTTTTTTTTTTTTTTTTTCAAATTATTTTTTCACATTTCTGTCTAAGCCAAAATGAATGCAACGTGTAAACTGTTAAAATTGAGTTTAGAATTTTCTCTCGTTCAAATTATCTTTTATTTTTGACACTCTTAGGCTCACCTCAGGAAAAAAAATCTGTTTCCAAAACTCAGGGAATAATTTGGGACGGATTGGAAAGGAGTCGATGAGTTGTTTTTATTTTTATTTTTTTTAATTTAATTTTTTTAATTTTTTTATTTTAATTTTTATTTTTTATACCACTTGACGTGCCGCTATTTGTCATGTTTTCCTCGATAAACGCTTCGTAGATGGGGATGTCGTCGATATCTTGTCAAGAAAAGGGATGGCAAATGGGGGCGGAGCTTTAGCAGTGACATCATCTTCGTGGCTTGTTTCAGACTATCAGTGCTTATGACAAACATATTCATACACGTGCTGTAGTGTTCATATTTGCAAGTTGTTTTGTATTGTATGATGTTCTGAGATAGCAAAAAAATTATTGTCATGTTATGATTGAGGGCGAGGGGACCTAAAAAGCTAATCAAACTGAGGAATAACCAAAAAAAATATGAGTTTAACCACAAATGATTGTATGTGATGATCAAAATAATGAAGGTTCCCCGCCTTTGTGTTTAAAGTAAAATGCTCAGGGTAACTCTTGTTTGTTTGTGACCATCCGCCGTTGTGTTATTTTGTTTGTCGGTGAAAGTTATCAAATGAATGGCTAGAGCTACTTGCGTAAAATGTTTTTTTAAAGTGCATTTTTTAAAAAAAATTGATGAATGTAATCAGTGTTTACCGCCAAGGAAACAATGATCTTGAACTCAGGTTAGTTTTTTTTTTAACGTTAAGAGAAGTGTGTAGTGTGTTTTTATGTGTGAACATCCTGCTCCATTTCATAATAAATATGTCCATACTCAGGCATGGCGCTTTATCGTTTAGTTTTTGGCATCTTTAATTTAAACGGATATTTCGCTTTTTTATATGGTATTTTGTAATAGTAATGCTTTGATTTGTTTGTTTGTTTTTTGTTTGTTTATTAGGTCATCATTGAAGAAAAAACAGGTAAACTATAATATTTTGTAAATTTATGCTTTTGGTAGCTTGGAATAAATATGAAAATATTTATTTATGCTTGAGTTATAAAATAAATTGAATATTGATCTGGTAAAAAAATTGAATTCCACTCGGATTTGTCAATTAAGAAACAATTTGGATATATTTTTTTAATGTTGGAACTTAACATAAGTAAATGTAAGTAAATTTCAAGTAATTATTTGTATTAAAAAAAATTCAAATGTATTTAACATGTATTTGAAAGTTTTTTTAAATAGTAACAATATAAAAATAGATACATTTTTGTCGTGTTGACGAAAAAAGAAATGATAATTTTAAGTATTCTTATAATATAAATATTTAGAATTTTTACAAATTATGATTTATTTATAAATGACTTTTCAATAGTGCTAACCTGTTTTAGTACATGTATTCTAGTCTTTGGCCACTAAAGCGCTGTTGTCTGTTTACATGCCGCCGCTAATCGTCCAAAATGGCTGCCCCCTGTGAGTGAAGCTAGCCAAACGAGCTCTTCAATTCTTCTGAATATTTTGTCTATTTTCACCGCACAATGTGGCCACAACTTGGCCGCGTGTGTCGTAAAAACATGTTCATTTGTCAAAGAAACTTGTTGTCTGCCGCCACACTTTCCAAATGTCGCCAAGGAGCAGCTGCGTCTAATCACGTCCGTCCATTAAGCAGCTGCAAAGCGCTTGTTTACAGAAACCACGGAGATCCTTCCCAAGTCATACAGTAAGACTTTTTCTAACTTTATTTCTCTACAAGTTCGTCACTGTATTTATTTAACCGATGCCGTGTTCATCGTGAATTAGTCAGTGCAGTTGAACTCATTGGCTGCCATTGATTGTCAAACAACAGGCGTTCATTCGCCTCCTCCCAGTCCAAATAGATGGGACGTTTAGTGCCGTCAATGGCAAAAAATAAGCATCAACCCTCTTTCCCTTTTCGATTAATTGGACATATATCGTTGTCACTGGCCGCTAATGAGTTAAAAAGCTGAATTCTGTTGATTTTAAGACATCTAGCTCGACTTTCTGACTAATTGTGAGTACATTCAGTATAAACTGTATTGACCCGAGTATAAGACGACCCCTCTTTTTCGAGACGTAGTTTGAAAAAAGACTTTTTGAACACCTTTTTAGTCAGAACATAATGACAGTAGATCTGAAACAAATGATTACAACAATTTATTGGAGAGAAGTTATTTTGCGTCATTCAAATAATGCAAAAAATGCCTATCACTTATTAATATTCAAACATTTAAAGTGCAATCACATTTGTAAACTTGCTTCTGGTTTTTTAAATGTAAATCAATCAATCCACTGTTATAAAAATACCAACATTGCAATGAATGCATTCACTTTAAAGATATCTGGCCCAATCGAGCATTGTGAATGGTTACAATATCTACAACCCGAATGTAAGACGACCAACATTTTTCAGTCTTATTTCAATGCAAAAATCCTCGTCTTATATTCTGAAGACATTCCTTTGTCTATTTAAACATCGGTTTTAAGTAAAAAGTTACAACTTTTTGTCTGTCAGGTTGGAGAATGTAGATCTTCCTCCAGTGGGCCCAAAAGATGTTCTGGTTAAATTCCTGGCGGCTCCGATTAACCCGTCTGACATCAACATGATCCAAGGTGACGAGAATCGGAAACCAAACCGGCCGCACAAAAAGCTTGAGTTCTGATTCTTCGGTGCTATTTTCCATCCAGGTACGTACGCCATCCTGCCGGACCTCCCAGCCATTGGTGGCAACGAGGGCTTGGCCCAAGTGCTGGAGGTGGGCGGAAAGGTCACATCTGTCCAAGTAGGAGATTGGGTCATCCCGAGAGATTCCGGTTTAGGTAAATGTATTATTTTTTTTGCTAGTGTGCAACATTTTTGGTCGAAATAAATTTGCGGAAAACTACGTATTAATTGACGTGTATTTCGAACGGTTTAATGGCGCGCAGGGACGTGGAGGACGGCAGCCGTGCTGGCTGAAAATGACATCATCTCCGTCGCCGGTGACGTTCCCGTGTTAGCCGCCGCCACGCTGGGCGTTAACCCCTGCACGGCCTTCAGGATGCTAGCTGACTTTGAGACGCTCCGGCCAGGTAGCGACCAATCACCAAATGCTCACCCCAAGCCCCTTTTGGTTGTTTTTGACCACGGCGGTTCGCTTCGCAGGGGATTCCGTCATCCAGAACGCGGCCAATAGCGGAGTCGGACAGGCGGTCATTCAGATTGCAGCCGCCAAGGGGTTAAACACCATCAACGTCATTCGGGACAGGTGCACGCTTCATTTCAAATCTCAAAAAAATAAGTTCATTTGAAACGTAACGTACCATATTTATTCGCATATAAGCTGCCTGCGCGTATAAGCCACACCCTTAAAATTGCCTTAAAATGACTGAATTTGACAATTTCTCGCATATAAGCCCCCTGTGCGTAAAAGCCTCACCATTAAAATTGCCTTAAATGGTTGAATTTGACAATTTCTCGCATATAAGCCGCCTGTGTCTATAAGCCACACCCTTAAAATTGCCTTAAAAGTGTTGAATTTGACAATTTCTCGCATATAAGACACACCATTAAAATTGCCTTAAAATGACTAAATTTGACAATTTCTTGCATATAAGACCCCGTGCATATAAGCCTCACCCTTAATATTGCCTTAAAATGGTTGAATTTGACAATTTCTCGCATATAAGCTGCCTGTGTGTATAAGCCACACCCTTAAAATTGCCTTAAAATGGTTGAATTTGACAATTTCTCGCATATAAGCCGCCTGCGCATATAAGCCACACCCTTAAAATATTCTTAAAATGACAATTCCTCGCATATAAGCCCCCTGTGCGTATAAGCCGCACCCTTAAAATGGCCTTAAAATGACTGAATTGGACAATTTCTCGCATATAAGCCCCCTGTGCATATAAGCCGCACCCCTAAAATTGTCTTAAAATAGTTGAATTTGACAATTTCTCGCGTATAAGCGCCCCAGTATTCATAATTTTCACCTCCTTATTCATGGTTTTAATAGAGAGTACATATCTTAAAGAAAAATCATGTTACGTGGTATTTTTAATTCCAATTCTTTTGAACTGGGATGTTTCCCCACCAAAAGGCCGGATTTCCGCCAGCTCAGCGATAGGCTGAAATCCCTCGGGGCAAGTCATGTGATCAAGGAGGACGACCTGAGGAGGCCTGAGATGAAGGAAATTTTTAAGGTCGCAAAATAGAAACACTTTATACACTTTTGGCATTTTACAAATTTGTAAAATCTTTTTTTTTAACTCTTTTTTTTTTTCCAGACGTGTCCTAAACCCAAACTCGCTTTAAACGCAGTCGGAGGAAAAAGCGCCACTGAGCTGCTCCGTCACCTCCAGTAAGTATTTTGTATGTTTTGTATATCCGATTGCGTCATTTAAAGATGATCAAAATTGGGTATGTAAAAAATGTTTTTTTTTTTTTTTTTTTATAAAAAATGTATTGGTTTACATTTTTTTTAGGTATTAAGTAGATGTGCCTGATCAAAATTTATTGAAAATTGGGCTTATAGGATCAAATTGAGGTAAAAAAGATCCCTTTTTACAAAAAAAATGTTTTGCTATGGCAGTTCATGGATTAAAATAACAAAATGATCTATAATTATAATGCAAAAATGTATTGATATGCAGACTATTTTAACCCAATTGAAACAAACCTTTTGTAAAAAAATAAATAAAAGTAAATGTCCAACAAATCATAACTAAAATATCTCAATTTATGGCATCAGGTGACCAAATTTGTTCATGTTACAAGTTTGTTTATGTAAAATGCATGATTTAAACAATTTATTTTTAACCTTATTTTGTTGCTGCACAAAAAGGGATTTGTGGGTGTTTTCTTCTTCTTTAACATAATTATAATTTTATTCAAATTGGGTGGACAAAAAATAGAAGACATTTGTTTAAAGTACTTTTTTACATTTCCTGGGAATCGGATCCAAACTGGTTCCAGCCAATCAGGCGACTCGGAGTCACGTGCCAATATTTCTATCGTATATAAATCTTTTTATGACTATTTATTGACATGTGCACTTTAAGGTGAAGCTTTAAATGTCATTGTACTTGCATAAAGGCATTCAATTCAATTTTTTTCCCTTTATTCGTGTTCTCCTCAGGGTCGGAGGGTCCATGGTGACGTACGGCGGGATGTCCAAGCAGCCCGTGACCGTCCCCGTGGTATGCGGCAGCCGTTGTGTACCGAAATGGGAAATGTTCTGTCTTCTGAAACCTGCCCACTTCTGCAGAGCGCGCTAATCTTCAAGGATGTGAAAGTTTTAGGCTTCTGGGTGACGCAGTGGAAGAGACAACATTCTCACGGTATGTGTTTATTACAACAGGGGTGTTGGAATAATGATTAATACCCTCCAATCATTATTAGTAATATTTAATTAAAATTGGAAGACATCTTTCACATATCTGGTTACAACTTGCAAGGAGGATACTCGTAACGCCGCTTCGTTCACAAGCATTCTGACGGGCAGTATCTTGTTCATTGTATTTCGTCGCGACAAACGGAAAACATTTCATGTCATCAAAACAGTTGCATTAGACAGTAGAATAACACCCTAGAACAGGGGTCGGGAACCTTTTTGACGAAGAGAGCCACAAACAATTCATATTTTCCAATGTTATTCCTTGTGAGCCATACTACGAATTTAAAAGTCAAAATACATACATGTAAATGAGTGCCTTTTCAATTTTTTTTTGTAATTTCACCACTTTTAAAGTGGAAAAAACTGAAGATTTTTTCAAAGATTCTTATGCTGTTGCTAATCAATGAGAGGATGCATTCCAGAAGAGTCTACTGCAAAAAAAATGAAGATTAAAGCAGTTCTAGATGTAATATCTCAGTTCTGTCACCAGCAATTTCCATATTTTAGCTCACAGGTTAGCAACGAGCCAGATGCACCCATCAAAAGAGCCACATGTGGCTCCCGAGCCATAGGTTCCCTACCCCTGCCCTAGAAGGTTAAAAAAACAACTGTGTCAGAATTGCAGAAGTAAGCATACAAGTTGACCCGAGCCAAAACAACGGTGTAAGGAACTGCATAATATTTTCATTATAAGGTAAACAAAGCAAAGACAATTTATCCGGGGCTGGGGGCGCTTAACGACATGTCAAATTTTATATTAAAGCAAGAGTGTCAAACTCGGGTTGGTTCGCGGGCCACATTAACGTCAACTTGATTTCATGCGGGCCGGACCATTTTAGATATAATATTTAGTTTTTTTTTTTATATAAATGGATTAAAAGAAACCGGATTAAAAACCCTGAATATTCTTTTTTTTTTATAGATCTAAAACAATGTTTATTTTAGCTTTTTTTTACATACCGTATTTTCACGACTATATGGCGCATCATATTTTTAGCCGCAGTGTCAGTAACGAGTGCTATTTCTGTATTTTAAACACACAAAGGACGCACCGTTTTTTTAGACGCATATATATTATATATGGATGAACATCGAAACGCAATAGCGCTGGCTACCGGAAGCAGGCTATTTCCGGGTTCCGGTGCGCAGTGACTGCTGGGATATATAGTTCTTGCACGCTACACCCACACGCTAAAAACCCGTTTTCAAAAGGCAACGGAAGCAAAACTGAGTTCGGTTGTTGACTACTAATCTATGTTGACTTGTACTTATTTATTAGGTTGACTACTACTTATTGCTCTGTTGACTTCTACTTATCTATGTTGAGTACTACTTATCTATGTTAACTACTACTTATGTATGTTGACCTCTACTTATTTTGTTGACTTCTACTTATCTATGTTGACCTCTACTTATTTATTGTTTTGATTACTACTTATTTTGTTGACCTCTACTTATTTTGTTGACCTCTACTTATTTTGTTGACCTCTACTTATTTTGTTGACTTCTACTTATCTATGTTGACTTCTACTTATCTATGTTGACCTCTACCTATCTATGTTGACCTCTACCTATCTATGTTGACTTCTACTTATCTATGTTGACCTCTACTTATTTATTGTTTTGATTACTACTTATCTATGTTGACTTCTACTTATCTATGTTGACCTCTACTTATTTATTGTTTTGATTACTACTTATCTATGTTGACTTCTACTTATCTATGTTGACTTCTACTTATCTATGTTGACTTCGGAAGCAAAACTGAGTTCGTTTGTACTTTATTTAGACATTTTACAACTTACTCGCGTCATCATCACCCACAAATCCATCAAAGTCCTCATTTTCTGTGTCCAAATTAAACAATTGCCCCAATGAGTCTTCCAAAATGCCAGGTCCCTTTTCCACTGCTCCCATGCTGCTCGCAACTTTGCTTTGAAAGCCCGGTTGATGCCGATGTCCAGCGGTTGTAGTTCTCAAGCCTCCGGGAATGACGGCAAGCTCCGAGTTAATATATATTATATATATATATATAGTTCGCAGTCTAGCTTTGAATGGTCCGTTGACGCCAACATCTAGCGGCAGGATTTCTTTTGTAAATACAGCTCTGGAACCAATTAATTTCGTAAGTAGAGGTACAACTGTATTTACAATTTCCCCCTTCTCCAAAACTTAAAATAAATAAACAATCATTTCTTTTTTTTTTTTTAATATAAAATATACATCAACTTGTTTTTGATTCCCAATATGGATACAGAAGCATTCCGATTGATGCTGGACGAGCTGTGTTCCCTCCTCCGCCGGGGGAAGCTGAGCGCGCCAGCCTGTGCGGAGGTGCCGCTGAGCGACTACCGTCAGGCGCTGGACGCCGCCATGCGACCTTTCACCTCGGCCAAGCAGATCTTGATCACGGACTGAAGGCTCGCTCGTCACGGCCATGTCAGGTTTCAAGTTCTCTATTTTTTTTCAAAACTTCTAAAAGACTTTAGACTCGTTAAATCCATGCGTATCGATGACAGAAAGTGAAGAAATGCGGCTAGAGTTTTTATTTGTTGACTTTATTAAACAGAAAACTCAAGATACTATTGATTATATCATTTATTTCCGTAGATATAAACAAGAAAGCCCAAACTTAGTTTGTTTAACCTTGATTAGCATATTGGCCCAAATATAAGACAGTGTTTTTTTGCACTGAAATAAGACTGAAAAAGTGTCGGTCGTCTTACATTCGGGGTCCATTAACAAGGCTAGATGGCGCTAGATATCTCTAAAGATAATGCTGAACACTTTGATGGTTAATTTTGTTGTTTGATCACATTAATTAAGTTAATTTATAGATCAAAAACCAGAAGCCATTCATTTACAAATGTGATTAAACTTTTTTTAAATTTTCACATATTAAGATGTGATGGACAGTTTTTGCATGATTTGAATGAGGCAAAATAACATGTTTTTTTCTCTTCAATTTATTGTTATAATCATTTGTTTCAGATGTACTGACATGATTTTCTGTATAAAAATTGAATTTGATGTTCAAAAAGTCTAACTAAGTCAAACTTGAGTCTTGAAAAAGACCGGTCGTCTTATATTCGGGCCAATACCTAACATCGTTAAATCCTCATTATGCCTGCTGGTAATGTTATTTAAATCAAGTTACATTGCATTTTGGAACCTTCTTAAAGGGATACTTATGTTATAAATAAATTTTGTTGATACAAATATGTAAACAATGGGGAAAAAAAGCAACCAAATTCAATTATTTCAAAACCCTTCCCCAGTATAAATTTGACCTATAATACGCAACAACAACAACAACAACAAAAGAAAACCCATACAAGCCAGGGAAGAACCTGCAAACTCCACACGGTGTCTGGGATCGAACCCACGTGCCCAGAACTGCGAGGCCGACGCGTTAACCAGTGGTCCACCTAGTACTCGGTATAGTCAGATTCTCCAAATTGGGCGGAGTCACGTCCCAAAATATGCGACAAGGACTATCTAATCTCTAATTTCAACGAGAAGATTCTACAAAATGAAGCTAAACATGCAAGGGTTAAAAACAAAAGCTAACGGAAGCTAAGTGCTAAACTACGGCCACGCGAACGCAAACGAGAGGCTGACGGCCACGGCGAGGACGCCGAGCGGCGCCCCCTGGAGAGCGGCCGGCGCCGCCTCCTTGACCATGCAGCGCTCGTACCTTTGGTAGTCGACCTCCCGCGCCGAGCACACGTGGGAGGCCCGGCACGGCGGGCCGCACTGGCTCAGGTCAAAGTTGACCGAGTTGAAGCGGTAGTACTGCTGCAGGCGGCAGTTGTCCCGGGAGATGCCTTCAAGGACCTGGTGCATGGAAGTCGGAGAGGCGTCGGCCACTTGGAAGCTTTCGGTCAGACGGTACTCCTTCTCCCACTTGATCTTCCCCATGTTGGCGCGGCTCAGGTTTAGGTAGTACGTCACCACGTCCTGAACGCAAGGAACCGCATCACTTTTTGCCACTTTTCTACCTACATGATTATCTGACCACTTATTCATGTTGACTACTAATCTATGTTGACTTGTACTTATTTATTAGGTTGACTACTGCTTATTTGCTCTGTTGACTTCTACTTATCTATGTTGACTACTACTTATCTATGTTGACCTCTACTTATTATGTTGACCTCTACTTATTTTGTTGACTTCTACTTATCTATGTTGACCTCTACTTATTTATTGTTTTGATTACTACTTATTTTGTTGACCTCTACTTATTATTGTGTTGATTACTACTTATCTATGTTGACTTCTACTTATCTATGTTGACTTCTACTTATTTTGTTGACCTCTACTTATTATTGTGTTGATTACTACTTATCTATGTTGACTTCTACTTATCTATGTTGACTTCTACTTATTTTGTTGACCTCTACTTATTTTGTTGACCTCTACTTATTTAGTTGACCTCTACTTATCTATGTTGACTTCTACTTATCTATGTTGACCTCTACTTATTTATTGTTTTGATTACTACTTATCTATGTTGACCTACTTATTTATTGTTCTGATTACTACTTATCTATGATGACTTCTACTTATCTATGTTGACCTCTAGTTATATATTTGACCTCTACTTATTTATTGTTTTGACCTCTACTTATCTATGTTGACCTCTACTTATTTATTGTTTTGATTACTACTTATCTATGTTGACTTCTACTTATCTATGTTGACTTCTACTTATCTATGTTGACCTCTACTTATTTATTGTTTTGATTACTACGTATCTATGTTGACCTCTACTTATCTATGTTGACCTCTACTTATTTATTGTTTTGATTACTACTTATTATGTTGACTTCTACTTATTATGTTGACTACTTATCCATCTTAACTACTACTTATGTTCACTACTACTTGTTGTCATTTGTGCACTTGGATGTCTAGCTTTAAATCTCATTATACTTGACAATAAAAGCTTTCAATTCAATTCAATTTTTCATCCGCCCGCCCTGCTTTCGGAAAGAACTTTAGCGTCGAGCAAGAGGCAGATAGCATCTCAAATTGCCGTACCTGGACGAGGAGGCTCTCGGTGTCGTATTCGAAGATGCGGATGCCGGGATTGTTGGCGCCGTTGATGACGTCGGGGAGCGTCGTCTCCCACGGTGTCACCCCGGGGCTGAGAAACATGGTGCTGATGGGAACACCTGCAGAAACGGGGGGACACGTCCATTAAGACACGGTTTGTGAAAGAAAAAAACGGGGCTCGTTATGGGATTGACGGACATTTTGCCTTTTAAATTTTTGAAAAAAATAACCCTCATCTGGTTTTCTGCTACATATTCATCCATGTTGAAAGCATGATTAGCTTAACAATCTTTTTGTGAAAGCTAGCTATATTTAGCTAGCGGCTGCTGTTAAACAAGATGATAAAACTTTTTATAAAAAGGTTGAGAATTGTGTTTGTAATGGCCTTATTCTAATCATGCACAATAGGGTAGCAAATCCATGCTAACGTTAGCTCTTTCTCAAGGACAAATTTGCTTATATAAAGAAGTATTTTTTCTTAAATTGCCCTATTTGGGCGTTATATGCGAAACATTTAATCAAAGTGTTAAAAAATATGTAAAAATACAAGCGAGGACACATTTTTTTTGCTAGGTCTACAATGTCTTCTGTGTCTGTGTCTTGTGTCAGTCTTGCTACTGCAACCAAGAAATTTCCCGGAAACGGGATGAAATAAAGTTCTAATCTTATCTAATTAAAAAAAACTGATGATTGAGTTCCAGGACAAACGGATTTCATGCGGATTGTTTCAAATTTGGAGACGCAAAATGTCCTCCGATGGTGACTAAACCACTGAAAAGACGCACCCTTGGAGTTGTAGAACATGCGGAATGCGTCGGTGTGGTGGTGTCCAAAGAACTGTCCCAGGATGACGGCGTGGTGCTTCTCGATCAGCTCCTGGTATCGCTTGTTGAAATCGGGCCTGAACCAAGAGTGGCCACGCCTCTTCTCGAACATCCCCGGGGGAACGTGGCCGATGACGTACACCTGCATACCGAGGAATCCACGTAAGTCAACCGGGAGGGGGGGTGGGGGGGTCGCACCGGGATGCCCGCGGGTTGACCTTTTCTTTGTCTTGGGCCGCCTTTGTGAGGACTTCGTCCGCCCACGCGAACTGATTGGCCGGATCTTCGTCCTTCTCGGTCTCGAGGTTCTGCTTGTAGTAAAGGTTGGTGTTGAGTACCAGCATCCGGAAGCCTGTTTTATTGAGGAGCTTTTCCGTGTAGTACCCGCCTGAAAAGTCGGTCGGAAAAAAATCGGGGTAAGTCTGAGGACTGGTTTACCGTATTTTCTCGCATATAAGCCGTATTTTTAATTTTAAAAAATGATGACTGAATCCACGGTACGGCTTATATGCGCACAAGACTTGCGATACACTTTTTCACCAGTAGATGTCGGCAAAGTAACATTTACTATTTGTTGGTTATTTTCTGTTTTGCAGTAAGAAAACAACTGTTACTGGGTAAATTAATTTCTTATGATATTGACCCTAATTATATGCTTTTGATTTATACAGTATTCTTAACATTTTCCCTTCAAAGTAACACATTTGTACTCCTTATTAAAACCACAAATATGGGGGTGAAAATTATGAATCAGGGGGCGGCTCATACGCGAGAAATTGTAAAATTCACTGATTTTAAGGCGATTTTAAGGGTGCGGCTTATACGCGAGTAAATGCGGTAGGTACCGTATTTTCTGCACTATAAGAAACACTTTCAATGAATGACCTATCTTAAAATTGGTTTCATATATAAGATGCATTTGATTATAATATGTAGGAGTAGTAGGGAATTGTGTTATACATCCACTAGATGGAGCTGTAGCTAACCAGAGGGAATTTCATACAATGATTAATCAATATATTCATATTCATGAAATCCAAAGTTTATTAGTTGAATTGAATGCTTTTATTGTCATTATGCAAATATAATGAGATTTAAAGCCTCACCATAAAATGCACAATAACAACAAACAGACAAATAAATAATTGATAAATAATAACTAATAAAGAAATAATCGATACATAATAACTAATAAAGAAATAATCAATAAATAATAAACAAATAATCAATAAATAAGTCATCAACATAAGTAGTCAACATCATAAATAAGTAGGGAAAAGGTTGCGCCTTATAGTGCGGAAATACGCTAAGTCTTAAAGTGGGGGGAAAATGTCATTGCATTCAAAATTTCAAATATTGTAATATAATACTTTTTTCCCCTTTTTATTCCGGTAGAGATAGATTTTTTTAAATGAAATTTTAGTTTCTTAAAAGATATTTGTTCAATGTTTGCGCCTTATAGTGCGGAAATACGGTAAGTCTTAAAGTGGGGGGGAAATGTCATTGCATTCAAAATTTCAAATATTGTAATTAATACTTTTTCCCTTTTGATTCAGTTAGTTAGATTTTTTTAAATCAAATTTAAATTTCTTTAAAAATATTTGTTCAATGTTTTCTGCAATAACTTAATTCCTATCATAATAAAATTATTTCTGCTTACAAATGTATTACTTTATAAAGGAATTTGCACGACGTATTATCTTCAAATTGCGACAAAAAAAACAGCTTTTTAGTGGCATTTTGGTTGCACTTTCTCTAAAAATGGACAATAAATAATGAAATCTTGGAAATTATTAATGAATTCTTTTACAAAGTGTGTACCTTTGTTGAAGGTTTTCACGGATTTGGGCTCCAACCATTTTACCCACAGTTGGGCCGTTTTGTTGTACATTTGGTTCTCGTGACCGGGAAGCTGGTTCTTGGGGTGGTAGTCATGGTTACCCAGGGCAGAGTACACTTTGGTATCTTGGCGAGTGGCAAATACACAAAACATTTATGACACACACACCAAAAAAACCCAAAACAAACTTCCTCTTTTTCCCTGACGTACTTGGGAAAACGCCTTGTATGAGTTCCGTAATGTTGGCGATAATCTGGCGAACCTTTTCTTCGCTCAGCTTCGCATCTTCAACATGCGGAGTGTCGTCTCTACCGCCCCAAAAAACAAGAAACCTTTAAAAGTCATTTCATTTAAAACTCCTGTGTCCAATTCGTTTGAGCTGGGAAGGACGGCAGGTGAAGAGTTAACAACTAAGAAATTATGTTATGTTATTAGAGTCCATAACCAGATTTGGAGACTCTTTTTAATCAATCGAATTGTAATTATTTTGTTATTAGGAACTTTTTATTATCTTATAATTGTATTTGTTCATAATTGAATTTAAAAAAAATGAAACTGCCTAAGCAGACAAATTCAAAGCATCACCATATTTTGCTAAAAAAATACCTTCATTTGTTCTTGAATTATCTTCAACTCAAACATGCAGATTAAAATATAGCGAATATTTTTTTTAGCGTGGAAAACTGTTAAACTGTCTCATAAAAAGTACAGTTTGGATCAAAGGTCACCTACCGTTCGCTTCCTTATTTTTTGTTCCTTTTCAGGTATCGTTTGGACAAACTCAAAACTATTGGAAAAAAATAAATAAAAATAAATTTACAAAAAAAAGGCGTACCCTGTCCAGACGATGAAGTCCGGATCCGGGAGAATTTTCTTCATGGCATTGACGCATGACTGGATGAGTTTCCAGGGTGAATCGCAGGCATGGCTCCCATATGGACCCCCCTGGTACGCCTGGTTCCCATTGGACGACTCGCAAGTGACTTTCTTGCCATTTTCCACTTTGTAATTTTTGTCCCAGTGCAGGTCAGTGATGTGCCAAAAGCTCCCTGATGCATATAAAATGAATTATTTTCCAAATTTGTGCCATTTAAAAAACAAAATGATGTTTTATTTCCTATTGTTTTATAGGTTTACTCACCTGAAGTTGCAAAGGTCCCTGGAAAAATGAGGCAACACAGCAGCAAACTCTTTCCAACCATGTTGAAGCCACGTCCGTGCACAAATGCGTCTTTGTTCAAGGTCACTTTACACTTTACGAGGCCAGATGGTCGACATTATGTCACACATTTATGGCCTATTGTAATATTAGTCAATATTTCACCAGGCAAGGATGTCTATTTACATGTCACTTTTGCATGATGTGACTTACCTAGGCGATGTGTCGTCTCCAACGTAAACTGGAAGTGTGATAGACTTCCTCAAAATAAAGTAGATGCATTAAACAGACTACCATTTTTTTCAAGTGCATTGAAACAGTTGACTTCCAAATTATATACTTTTCTTCCCCCTAATTGATGAAACATTTGGACATTTTTGTAGGGCACGACACTTTATATTGTTTTTTCCAGCTGTTTGCAATGACTAAAATTTCCAAATTTTCACTTTGGTTGGGATTTTTGTGCCATCTTTTGGCTGTGAATTATTTTTATAGTGCAAAAAATATATAATTCTACAGATTTAGTGTTGCCTTCACGGTCAAACTCGTCTCGCTTAGAACACTGGTTTTTAATTAGGTTTTATATTCTGTTTACATTATAGTCCAGATTAGAGGTATGCTCTGGAATGTACCAATATATTTTTAAAATAGACAATACTCAATCGAAGGCCCGAATGAAGCAGAAATATAGTGATAACACAAATTACATTACGTTTCACTGCTCTCCTAAAGGCAACACAGTATGACGGAAAATCAACGGTATACCCTGAACTTTGTTTCTCAGGCGCATTTTTAAACGTTATATTGATTTTGAAATATAAAATAATCATCAATTATATCATTTTATTAGTTTTCAAACATATTGATATTCTCATATGGAGGTTACATTTGATTTTATAGCCTCAAATGGCCCTGACAAGCAAAAATGAGGGCTTCACTTTTAAGATCTCCTCGAGGACACGCGCGAAATGCAGTCGACGCATGCGCATGGTTGAATCCTCCGCGCGCGAGTCTCCGACGGGAAGAAGCTGGATTTACTTGTGTTTGCTGTCACTAGCCTTGCGAATTAAATATAGTTTAAACGACGCCAATTCGAGTACAATGTGGAACCAGGGTGAGTTTTTCAACCACAATTTTTCAACAAACTTGGTTAACATTAGTTATTTTGCCCTGTGGGGTGTCATTAGCTAGCTAGCTAGCCCAAATGTGCGCACGCTCTCTGTCATAGACAAAAACAAACATCCCAAAATGGTTGACGTTCTTTCTATCTGTTATATTTCTTTTAGGAGGAGGATACAACGACTCGAGTGCGGCTGTCGGTGGCTACACTCAGTCCCCCGGTGGATTTGC
The DNA here is from genome assembly GCF_051989625.1 of Stigmatopora argus. Classification (NCBI taxonomy): domain Eukaryota; kingdom Metazoa; phylum Chordata; class Actinopteri; order Syngnathiformes; family Syngnathidae; genus Stigmatopora; species Stigmatopora argus. The sequence continues at coordinate 21,483,234 of NC_135390.1, forward strand.
GTCGCCTTCCTTGTCTCAGGGTGGAGAGAAGAAAACGGTAAATTGTTCTTCGTGGTTCCTAATTGGCTGAATAGTTTACAGGTGTTTTGAATTATGAAACAAGGGTGGTTTAATCAAATGAATAGAAATATTTTATCATTCATGATTAATGTCGTTAGGTGAATAAGTTGATATTTGCAGGTGTTTTGGTTATGAGAGGTGTTTTTTATGATGCCAATGCACTTTGAACTAGGGATGTCCCGATTAGAAATCATATCGCGATTTATCGGAAATCGGGCTTAATCGCGTCTTTTTCAGACGTTCCGAATCATCTGAAAAGACCGTTTAAAAAAAAATTATTTGCTGTGTCAGTTATTGATTTAAGGGAAAAAATATCCTTAATTGTGATGCAATAAAATATGGACTATTTTGTCACTATTGAAACAAACCTTCAAGTAAAAAAACAACAACAAATCATAAATAAACTAGCTACATCTGTGGCATTGGCTGACCAAATTTATTTGCGGTATGTTTGTTTATGTAAATTACATTTGTATACAATTTGTTTCCAACCACCATGCTGCACATTTGAAAATAGGGGTTTGTGTTTTTTTTCATAATATTTTCCCAATTTCTCACAGCACACTTGTTAAGTTTCTACGTCGTTTGTATTTTTATATATTTTTTATTTACAGAGAACCCGAGCCTCCCAGATCATCCCCTGCACCGTATCCCAGCTAATTACCGCTAACCACGTGGATGAAATCTTCAAAGTGGGCGAAGTGGAGGTGTCGCAGGTGACGTGTCGCATTTGACCTCTCCCGGCAACTCCGCTTTGATTGGCCAAATCCAAAGATCTGATAAACCTCATTCAGGTGACCATCGTGGGCGTCATTCGGAGTACGGACAAATCCATGACCAACATTCAGTACAAGGTGGACGACATGACGTGCGCTCCCTTGGATGTGAAACAGTGGGTGGACACAGAGGTAGGAATAATATTTCTAAATTGATATCAGCGCAAAAAATTGGCAACTTGTGTCTTCCATTTGGATTGAAGGACCCCAACGTGGACGGCTCGGTGCTGCCCCCTAACACGTACGTCAAAATCTCCGGAAGTCTGCGCTCCTTCCAGGTCAGTCTCCGTTTTCTGCAGCAGGCGCATCTTATGGAAAGATAAATGTAAAAAAAAATATCAAAGAAAACATTGGAATGATATCTTGTTGTATATCATGATTTGTTTAAATTTGGAACATCCAGAATGGTTTGTTGTATGGTAAAGTGATAACTAGGACTGCCACGATCAATCAACTACCGTATTTTCTCGTATATTGGCCGTATTTGACGCTCAAACAAATGATGACTGAATCGAGGGTACGGCTTATATGCGCATAAATTAGACTTATCATGCGCGAAACGCCATAACACATGACAGTGTGGTCGATACGGTCATTTATTTCAAAATAGAGAAAAGATAAACAGATAAAACTCTTAACCAAATTGTATTTTGATTTCTATGAATAGAATTCAAGAAAAAAATAAACCGTATCTTGCATAAAATGTGAAAAAACTGACTTTTAGCTGCCATTGCTCGCTCAGGGCGACACCATCTTACCTAGCGATGACAAACTAGACCGCTACGGACACACTTCCTGGTTGTACTGCTCACATGACTTCCTTTTTGAATTTGTCTACGTGTAGGCAATGTGCAATCCAGCAGACGATCCTTTCGATTCATACAGTATCTCAGAAATACCACGTGACTTCGATGATTTTTCTTCAGATTTTGCCTTCAAAGTAACACATTAGTACTCCCTATTAAAGACATCAACGTGGAGGTGAAAATTGTGAATCGGGGCGGTTTATACGCGAGAAATTGTAAAATTCAACAATTTGAAGGCAATTTTAAGGGTGTGGCTTATACACAGAGGCGGCTAATATGCGAGAAGATACGGTAATCATTTATTTTCTGAACCACTTAACCTCACAAGGGTCGTGGAGGGTGCTGGAGCTTTTCCCAGCTAACTTTGGGCACCAGGTGGGGGACACTGAATCATTGGCCAGCCAATCGCAGGGCACCATGAGACAAAGAATCACTAATAGCTAGAGGCAATTTAGACAGTTAGCCAGCTAGCCTAGCGTGCATGTTTTTGGGATGTGGGAGGAAACCGGAGAAACATGAATGTTAAGTGTGTGTTAAAATGACTTTTTTGTGGTTGTGTTCAGAATCACAGGTCGGTGGTTGCGTTCAGCGTGAGACCCCTGGAGGACATGAATGAAATCACGTCGCACATGCTGGAGGTGGTCCATGCGCACATGGCGCTCAGCAAGGGTCAAACTTCGGTGAGCAGTAATTCAATAATTCGCTATTCATTTTAAATGCAGCTCATTTGCATGCTGTATTTTTACAGGCTGAAGCCAACCACTCAAGTAGTTGTTGTTCTTGTGCAAACTCACCTCGAGTCCGACTCCTCCGTTGTTCGTGAGACAAACGTCTCGAAACGTGCTAGCTACGTAGCATGGGCCAATAGCTATCGATCCTCGGAGCCCGATATTTACGTTTCTCTATCAGGACTGATTAATTCTTTGCGGGTTTGCATTTTTTGTTTAACGCGAGTCGGCTCGGAGAGATCGACGTCGCTTTTCGTCACAGCCTTCAGCCCGTCGTGTGCTGTAGCACCCTCGTGCTGGTTCAGAATGTTTACAGTAAGTTGCAGCAGCCAAGGAATGCGGACAATCGAAGAAGAAAATAAGTGCAAATGGAGAATAAGTTACATTTTTTGAAAGGCATTCGTTTTATGATAGACAAAAACAAACATAGCAAGCTAATAGCAATAAGGCTAATGTTAGCTATGGAGAGCAACAGGTGAAATAAGCTTTTTTAAATGTAACCTATGAACAGCTATTCAAAAATATCATAGCTTAACACTACATTTTTTTTTAAATCTTTAGCATAATTCCTGACTGAAGGTTGTTTTGCGTCCAGGGTAGCGACGCCTCATCCGCGTCACACCCCGTAACCGGCGGCAGTATGGACACGGGCTACACGGGCGCGCGTGACCTCACCAACAACAATTTAAGCGCCCATCAGAACCAGGTAGGACCCGCTTACGTTCCCCAAGGTTAGCCTAGCATGACGCCACGTAACATGTTACGACTTCCCGGTGGTCGTCCAGGTTCTGAGTTTGATCAAAGGCTGTCCGGACCCGCAAGGCATCAGTCTTCAAGACCTGAAGACCAGACTGAGCAACATCAGCTTGCCGGCCATCAAGTAAGAGCGGCGCGTTGTCGGGCGACCATCGCGTGTCCGTAGTGGATGACCAATCCGTTTAGATCATTAGGCATTCTCGCATTCAAAATTGATTGGACATCCATCGCCGTCAACGGTACGGGAAAATTTTTCATTAACTACTAACCGTCCAAATTGAAAATTCGGTATTTTCTAGCATATAAACCGCCTCCGCGTATAAGCAGCACCCTTTAAATTTCCTTAAAATCGTTGAATTTTACAATTTCTCGCGTATAAGCCACACCTGATTCACAGTTTTGACCTCCATACACATGGTCTTGTAATGTTAATCTTACTGCAAAACAGAAAATAACCAACAAATAGTTTACGTTAATTTGCCAAAATCTACTGGTGAAAAAGAGTATCGTCTTGTGCGCATATAAGCCGCACCCTGGTTCCAGTCATCGTTTTTTTAGTTGCAAATACGGCTTATATGCGAGAAAATACGGTACTTCTCTAATGCCATTGGTGGCAGCCAAGGAGTTAAAAATAGCAAAACTCAAGAGTGAAGGTTTCTGAGGTGGGAGTTTATTTTGTTAACATTTTGATGCTATTATGGCAAACATTCATACATTTCGCACAAAAGAAGGTATGGAAACAATAGGACGCCGTCTCTTACAAGGATGCTCTTTATCGCCGCCCCGCAGGCAAGTGGTGGAATTCCTCAGCAACGAAGGTCACATCTTCTCCACCATCGACGAAGACCACTTCAAGTCAACTGACTATGAGATGTAGCCATCGTTGCTTAGAAGGATTTCCGTTGCCCCAGGCGCTAGTTCGTCCATGTCAAATTCATTTTTTTTCTTTTTTAGATACAAACAATCGAATAAACAAAATCATATTTCCCTAATCTGGTTTTATTTTTCGTGCATAGCGCTCCAGTATTCCATTTCCCCCCCCCATGTTATTTATTTTAACCTTTTTTTTTCAAGCAAGGTGCTGCTATATAAAAATAATAATAATAATACAAAATAAAAATAAAAAAATTAAATATATATATATATAAATATATATATATAAATATATATATATATATATATTTTTTTTTTTTTACTTCAGTGCTGAGTCCTAGTAGCAAGCAGACGACAGGGGAGTGGCTTCCGCATTTTTATGAACTTACAAAAAAATTAATTTAAAAAAAAAAAGCGAAAATTGAAGCCGCGATATCCGAGGGATTACTGTATTTGGTATTGAATAGCAGGTATGTTGGATTGATTGGAATTTAATGCTTTTATTGTCATTATTTCATTTATTACAAAATCTTGCAGTGCAGGAGGAGCTTTGTGTTGGAAGATTTTTAGTTTTTTTGTTTGTTTGGGTTTGGTTTTTGAATCTTGTCATTTGTCATCTAAGATTTAATATTGCTCATATTTTGCATTTACCCTCATAGGTCAATATTAACAACACACTCCTCTAATAATACACGATGGTCTCTTTAGCTTTCTTCAGCATTTCCGACAACTCCTCAGTTTGTTCGTAGACGTCCTCGCTCTTTTCCACCGGCCCTGAAAGCGTAAAGCGATTGGTCGCCAGCCGAACAAGAGCTCACGTCAGTGGTTCCCGTCATTCAAAACTTACCTTTGACCTGACTGCTCATTCCCACGTACGGGTTGCTTGTGTAGCTCCTCTGTGAGGTGTGAATAGTGGTGGGGAACTTGCGCGCCGGTGGTGGCGGTGGCGGTTCATGCCTTACATTTGGCTGATGGGTAAAAAAAAGGAAGTCAGTCACTTGTGGGTTTGAAAGTACAGTATGTATTTTTTTTGGTATCGAGTTCCAGAGAAGATGCTTTGGCTAATTTAGCATTGGTTTTGAAGGGAACGACACAGTCACCTCTAGAGCCAGTCCTTGTTGACAAGTTGGAATTTTTTGGTACAAAATCTTGCAGTGGAGGAGGAGCTTTATAACGGAAGATTTTGTAAACTAAGGTGGCATCTGCATATTTAATAGTTTTGTCCCTGTTCAGGCGTTTGTTGTTGTTTTTTCAATATCTGACAGTGGCGGTGCGTTCTTGGTTTTTTGTCCGATACTTTCAGAGCTTACTTTTTAAATGGTTTCAATTGGTTTTCGTGTCGTGTCTTGTAGGCCGATGACCAACTTGTTAGACAGTAAGTCTTGTGTGATATGATCAGTGTCAAAAAACAGTTTTGCTGACTAATTGAGCTACTCTTTACGTGGTGCCTTGTTTTTTCGAATTTCTTAGACCTCGATTGGTTAAAAAAGATGCAGTTTTGAAGATGTGATGTCAGTTTTACCACCTGAACGTGGGTACATTAAAATCTGGGTTTTAGTGACGTAACGGGGAATCCGGGACGCTCACAATTCCGGTTAAATCCAAGTCGAATGTTGTGAACCTTGATCGGCAACTTACCGTTGGCGGCAACGGGGAGGAGCTTCTTCTATTCCACAACGTCTGGTTGTTAGACCCTTTGCTTTTGGCGGCTTGCGGCACGGATAGGTTCCTTTTCGGAGGTCTAGGAGGGGGATTTGCGAGAGGAGCGTTCTCGTTTCGAAACTCCCGCAAGAACTGATCCGTAACCTCTATTACGGGTTCCACGCTGCATTTCGGGCTCTGGTTCGAGGACCACGGTAGAGGCTGTTGGCTTCGAAACAGGGTCACGGAAAGCCTGTGAACCGGGATCAGGAAGCAGAGCTCAGGGGTGTCCGGGAAGCTAGCCTGGATCGTGGCTTCTAGCGTTGTCCCCTCAATCCGTAGACAGGAGAACCCGACTAGAGGGTCGTTTTCCAGCTCGGGGTCCCGAGTCACCACCTTCACGTCCAGAAGAACCTTATTGCTCAGGACCTCCAGTGTGTACTTCTTGTTGTCGCGCAGCAGCTCCACAAATTGCCCTTGCATATACAAAGGCAGGTAAACGTGGTCTTCCCGGACCCCCTCGCCGTCCGGATCCTCGTCTTCGTCGTCGTCCGAGTCCCGGAGGCGTCGGCAAACGAGGGTTTCCGCTTGGCCGCACGGGAGTTGAACTTGTTTCTGGCACCCAATGACCTCCAGTTGCTCCCCCAGGGCGAGCCCGGGAAGGCCCTCCTCCTCTACTTCCTCGTGGTTGCTCACGACGGAAAGCTTCAGTCCCGGGATTTGCGTGGAGGCCTCGTAGAGCTCGTAGGTGGAGTCGAATCTCCTGGGTCGCTTGCGGAAGCGCCCCCCGTACCGCTCGGATACCAGGAAATACTGCCGGCTTTTGCGGCCGGTGGAGCTGGACAACACGGTCATGGAGGAGGTGGACCTCTGGTGGAGAATCAACGTGGTTCCCTTCTGGAGCTGCGCTAGCCAACTGCACTTCAACAAAGCGGAGGTCTCAGGACCCTCCAGGACCTCCATCGTCATGGGGAAGGCTTGGTCCGGTTGGGAGTGAACCTCTGGCAGGGTTAGGGGGGTCAAGAAGCTGAGGTCTTGGCACGTGTCGGTGATGTCCACCACGTCCACTGCCAAGCTGGAGGGGAATCGCAACAGGTTCTTCCTCACTGCCGGCAAAACGGAAGAGACATTTCGATCGGGTTATCGGATTCACGACTTCCCAAACGAGAACGCCTGGAAGAACTTACGGTTCATGACCCCGCGGATCTGGTACACGGGGCTGAGGATCAGGGCGTGATTGCCGAGGGTGGCGTTCTCGAAGCAAAAGCGCTGACTGCGCAAATGCGGCGATGTCGCGATGTCCCTGGGGACGAAACGCTCTTCGCCCTGGTGGACATAGAATTCGCCGCGGGTACTCAGTGGCACGGTCACCTCGGCCGGGGGCTGGTCTGGCCCGAGCCGGACTCGGCAGCGGCAGCTCTTCTCGTCCTCCAGCAGCGACACCACCGTCAGGGTGGCCCCGGCCCCCAACGCAACGCCATCGAGGGTCAGCTTAGAGTGGCTAGCGAAGGTTACGGGTAGGCAGGAATTCAGGCCCAAGGGCCTCAGCTTGACTAGCTCCTCCACCGTGCTGTATGGGGTTTCCTCTGGGATCACTTTCATCAAGCCTGGGGAGAGGGGGAACTTTTAGTGGGCTGACTAGCGTGGACGGCGGGTCTTTTGGACTGGAAGGGCCTGGAAAATGTCCAGTTCTTCCAGTTGGAGTCGATGTTCTATTTCACTGGTCTACAAGCAAAATGCTTTCCAACTAAGTAAGAATTGACTGAATTTAGGTTGCTAAAAAAAAGGGGAATTAGCTGGAGATTTTGAGATATAATATGTGGCCGAAATAAGTGAAACTGTGGTTAGAACCTCTGCCTCACAGTCCTGAGGTCGAGGGTTCGATCCCAGGTGGGTCCTCACTGTGTGGAGTTTGCATGTTCTCACCAGGCTTGCGTGGGTTTCTTCGGTTTACTCCGGTTACCTCCACCTTTCCAAAAACATGCATGCTAGGCTAATTGATTGGTTCTTTGTCTCCGATCCCTCCAATTTGGCGTAGAATGCCATGTGAAGATTTTTAGTTTGCGTCAAGTTGTAAAGAAATACAAGAGCTTCTTCAGCGCAAAGTTAAAACTCTAATAAAACGCTATGGACCTGACCACTAAATAGTTTTTCTCCTGGATTTAACCAATCCATGCAAAGCCAATGTCCACCTAAAGCGAAACTAACTGAACCGTGGATGAATCCAACCTGCCATCTTCCCTTCCTTAACGAACGGTCAACAGTAACCTATCGTGACAACCCCCAAAACAGCTTGCCATCTAAAAGTCTGGTACCTGTATGATCCACGGGTAGCTCGAAGGTCTCGTCGTTGTCGACGTCATGACAGCAGATGGACGAGAGTTCCATGTCGGTGACCTTGACGACATCGCCGGTGGAGAAGCTGACTTCGTTTCCAGAGATCTCGTAGACGGACCCTTCGAAGTAGCCGCCGTTGAGAAGACTCGACTCTGCGAAACCAGAACCAAAAAGCCACTTACCTTGGAAGTAGACCCCGGAGCAGACTTGCAGGATTCTTGGGAGACAAGCGTTGTCCAGGGACGCCATGTACTCCTGGAGAGGGAACGACATGGTAGCCAACGGTCGGAACGGGCCGAATGAAGCGAGTGAGAAGGTTCCCTTTGCTATCGAGACCACAAAAAGGAAGTGACACAGACGTCTGAGCAAAGTTTGCAAACAACAAATGTACCGCAGGAGACTTTGCAAATGTCAAATTTGCCGTTTGACATCCAGTAAAAAACAAGCAGAAAGAGAGAGGTAAGACTTTTGGATTTTCACTTGCGAGGAGGACAAACGTTGAGGACCGGTCTTCTACCCTGTCTTTGCTTTTGTCCATTTTTATTATTGTACATTGACGTCCCAACTCTAAAAGGACCCCTACGGTTTCGCCATGTCATCAATGAAGTCAAAGCAGAAGGCACAAGACGTCACGGCGCATTTTGTCTTGAATAAGGACAAACAAAATGTCCGGCGTTGTTGGCATAAAATGAAGGACCAATATAGTGTTCAAATTAAGCTTTTACTAAATGTCGCAAATGTATGAAAATTGATGTTATGCGCATAACTCCAACAAATCTTTTTGTTTTTGTTTTAGTCAGCCTCATTTTATTCCATTTAAAATGGCAGGTAAACTAATATTTATCTTAGATTAAAAATGGCACATTCCTTTGAATTTTTTAATGAAATAAAACTTCCCCGAGTTGCAGACTCAAAATTGGTTGTCTTCTCTTCCTTTAAAAAAATTATATTAATAAGGAGAAAGCACTTAAAAGCCTTAATCTTGACTATTTATATACAATTTTAAACCTAGTGCATGTCCAGTATAGTTCAAAATAATTGTTAATAAATTTGCTGTCAAATTTCTTTCAATAACAAGCTAAATTAGCCATAGCCACACAACACAAACACTTAAAATCAAACTCTATTTGATATGTTAACACAATCTTAAATGTTCCTGAAAACAGGCAAATTGCTAAAATGCTAAAATAATCTGCGCCTGGATTACCAAAACATTATTAACTTAGCTGCTAAAATGCTAAATTAATCTGCGCCTGATTCCCAAAACATTAGCGTAGCTGCTAAAATGCTAAATTAATCTGCGCCTGGATTCCCAAAACATTAGCGTAGCTGCTAAAATGCTAAATTAATCTGCGCCTTGTTTCACAAAACATTAGCGTAGCCTTCCTCGCTAAGTGAAGCGCTATTCCAACTGTTTTGAACCCGTGACCCGTAGCCACACAATTACCCGCATGCATTATTCATACCTGGGTATCCCTTACTAACCGCACTAAAGGACGAGGAAGAGGAGTAGGAGGAAGGTTACAAAGGGAGCATAAAAGTGTGATCGAGCGGGAGTAGAGAAGATGTGTCAAAATTCGATATGAAATCACCCGAAGACGACTTTCAGGTAAGAACTTTTGCGGGTATTTTCGGGACACCATCCCTGTGTTAACATGCAAATGCGGGCTTTCAGGTCCAAACAGGAAGCGGGGAATTTTCTTTTCGACACTGGTCGTCGACATGCCGTCCTCCAGAAGCTTCCTGTGACTTGAAGAGCGTTGCATCCTTGGTTTCGCCCACCGTGGGGGCGCTGTTGCCTCCCCCGCCGCCATCTTTACGGCCTCTGGGGGACGGATCCATTAACGTGGTGCTAGCCAAGGAGCCGCTAAGTGAAGAACCAGGTAAGCCGTCATTTTCAATCATTTTTACGGAGGGTGCTGGAGTCTATCCCAGCGAACAACGGGCACCAGGCGGGGGACGTCCTGAATCGGTGGCCAGCCAATTACAGAGCGCAAAGAGACAACAAGCAATCACGCTAACACAATTTTCACTGTTAGCCAGCTAGCCTAGCATGCATGTTTTTGGGATGTGGGAGGAAACTGGAGTACCCACAGAAAACCCACCCCAGCACAGGGAGAACATGCAAACTCCACACTACAGTGTGGACCCACCTGGGATCGAACCCTCGACCCCTGAACTGCGAGGCCGTCATGCTAACCGCTTGCCCACCTTTTTAAATACAATGACAGTGTTTTATTACCCTTTCCTTCAAAAATAACTATGTTCAGCAAAAAAAATGACATTTAATTAAAATACTACAGTAATCCCTCGAATATTGCGGTTAGTGTAGACATGGTCGCAATAATTGAAAAATTGCAAAGTAGGGTCACCCCTATTATAGCATTTAATTATTTTATTTTTCTTCTTATAGCAATTTTTCACATTTGTATTACCTTAAAAAAAGTTTTAGAAATTAACTAATTAATAGCAGAAAAAATTGTGAATTTGCAATAAGTGAAGTCGCGTTAATCGAGGGAAGACTGTAATTCAGTCTTAAAGACATAAAAAAAAATGATTCCCCTGAAAAATATGACTTGAATTACTGTACTTTAAACTTGTAATGCTACATTTCAAATGCTTTACATTCCCAAGATGATGCCCTTTTATGTAAAACACTTTTTATTACGTTGTGATTCAAATCTCTTACTTTCCAACCACCAAAACCGCCAGAAAGCAACATGGGCAGCATCCATTTTGTACTGCACGTTCCATACATTAAAACACATGAAAACAAAGTTTCAACAATTTGCGTGACCGTGGACAGGAAATATGCCACGTGACACAAAACCTCACACAAAGTGGGCGGAACCTGAAAAGATGCTTTTTCATTATCACGTCACTTACCAGAAATTTAGTTTCAACTAACACATGTCTCATGATGCCTAAACTGCAAATAATCGAAATATTGCATGTAGCTGGCAGCCATTTTGGGTCGAGCCACCTGAAAATACTGTTTACAAATATATATATTTTTGTTTTTCATCCATTTTTAAAAAAATACCAACTCATGGTTGGAAAATAACAAACTTTAAGCTTGTAATATCACAACTAAATTATTTCTTGATCCATATTTTTACTTTTTCCAACCAAAAATGCTCTTAAATTATAATTTTTGCCTTAACAAAAAAAAATTAAAAAAAAATCACTTTTTTTCCCTGGGAAAAACATAAACAATTTTTCTTACTATAAAAAAATACTGTATTTATTCGAGTATAACGCGCACCCATAATTTGTGACTAAAAAATTGTATACATTTTTATTTCCTTTTTTTGTTTTTCTCAGCCATACTACCAATATAAACACTCCTCAAATGGAGTTTACAATTTTAAATCCTTAAAGCCTTAAAACTTCCCCGGGATTCGTGTATAACGCGCACCCGAACTTTGCTTCCGTTTTTTGCTACACATTTTTGCGGGTTATACTCCAATAAATATGGTAATAGATAATAATTTCCTTCAAAATTCTGTGTTTTTTTTCCCCTTACATTTTTAATATTTGACTGTTCACCTGTCTTTTTCTTTTGTCCACATATTCACGATAACTCAAGAATGAAGTAAGGGATTATCATCAAAATTGCAGATTATCATATTTGTATCAAACGTAGGCTGGGATTCCATTTTGGAGGACTGAGGTCAAAGGTCTCAAACTACACCAATGCCATTTTTGGGTTATTATTGTCCTTTTTTCACGGTCAGACGCCCAAGCCTGTTGTTCTCGCCAACTGCTTCTCATCGTGAGCTTGTCCTTCGCCGTCAAACTTGTCATCACCGCCGCTCTTTTAGGTAACTCCGCCTCCTGCAATCCTTCAAAAGATAACATTTTCATTCATAATCTCACTTTACTGCTCATCTCTCTCCACCCGATAGTGAAGTTCCTACTTTTTCCGTCGGAGTTAAAGGCCTCGTTGCCGCCGCCTTGTGGTACCAAAGGCAACTGCAGCGTGCCGACCCTCCAGCCGACTCCGCCGAAGACCCCCGTTCACCACATTGTCAACGTTACGGCAGGTATTCGTCGCTTTGTAGTACGTATAAAATGCTCCTTTTCCATGATTTAAGCAATAGGGCAGTTTGGTTCAGGGACCAATTTATTTTTGGCCCAAAAATTTCATCTACTGGCCGCCATTGACAGCTCTAGACGTCCAATCAATTTTGATGACACTGGAAGATATGCATCCACCGCCAGTTTAAGTGAATTGGACACCTGTGGTTGTCAATGGCAGGCAATTAGTTAATTTTGCGTCACTTTGTTGCCATTTAGAGTACTTGCAATAAATACCTCTACTTACAAATGCCTCGAGGTACGAACGTTTCAGGTTACAACATTTTTCTATGCAAATTGGTGACTCGAGATACGAAAGAGATCCAAGATACGAAATCCCCCAAAAAGTAAATGCATTTCCTTATCCATTATTTTATTTTGAATCCCCCTGATGATAGATCTAAAAAAACAACTTAAGGAGCAGGTTAAGAAAGAGTGAGACCAATTTAAAGAAAATAGGTTTATTACCAGACTGCAGAAATGGGGGAGAGCTCAAACAGCGTGATCGCTCAGTCTGTTGTCCTTGCAGCTCTCACTGAATGACCAGTGAGTGAGTCTTATATACCGGCAAAACTGACAGTTATCAGCAGGACTTTGAACAGATACGTTTCAGTCATTTGCAGGGCAAAAAGTAATTGATCAGTGTCGGACAGTTGAGTATTTGTGCTGACCTGTCAACCCAATCACAAGACAAAGATTGATTATTCAGTCAGACTGTTGAGTTTTTATGCTGACATGTCAACTATTTACAGTTTGTATGAGAACGCTGCTTTTATACTCACAAAAACTGATATAATCTTACACCTTATTAAGCGATTAAAAACTACAAAAGCAACGTGGCACATTTTCACACACACACACACACACAGGGCACACATAAAAGTCTAAAATTTACTACAAAAGGGACAACTTTCGGCCCTGGTAGTACGGACTCTTGCCGCCCGCCATCTGGCAGACAAATGCGGGTAACATCTCCCGTTATAGTGGCCGCGAAGGGAACTATTTCAGCAGCGCAGGGCAGATTTTCATATGCGTTATTTATTTTAAGACATTAATAAATCATTTCCTTATAATTGTCTCTCATTTTTGTGTGTTTCCTCACGTTTCATACAAAATTGGGACACTTTGACCCATTTTAAAGGGTTTGGTTGGTAGTTGTGTGAGGACGAATTTGAGAATTTACATATAAAGTACAGTTCTACTTACGAAATTTTCAAGTTACGAAAAAAGTCTTGGAACCAATTAATTTCGTAAGTAGAGGTACGACTGGATTGGATTATTTCAAATTGATTTTAGGAAATATCCGGGCTGCTTCGTTTTCGATGTCCGCTTTCCGCTAATTTTTTAGGCACTTTAAGGTTCCTTGTTAACTCATTGGTTGCCATCGAATTCACCATTTGGCCTGCAGGGGGCGGAAGAGGGTGATTGTGACTTAGGATAGAAAATTGGTGCACGCACTCGATCACACAACTAGTTTTAAGGCACCCAGGTTGAGAAAATAAATGCATTGTATTCTGTATGTACAGTAATCCCTCGAATATCGCAACTTCACTACATTGTGTTGTTTTTCTGGGGGGAATTTTTGGGGGGTAATTATTTTTTTTTAAGTTTTTGTAAATTCATAAAAATGTGAAAATCCACTCTGAAACTTGCATCAGGCAGAACAACTCCCGGGCCGGATTGGAGCCCTTAGCGGGCCACTTTCGGCCCGCGGGACATATGTTTGACACCCCTGCCGTAGACTTACCGGATCTTATTTTATCTCCAGACTGCCCGGGTTTCGCCAGCGATGGCCGCCGTATCGTCGGAGGGACGCCGGCAGCCGCGGACGTTTGGGGGTGGCAGGCTAGCTTGCACTGGAGAGGGAATCACATCTGCGGGGGCGCCGTCATCTCGCCACGCTGGGTCATCACGGCAGCTCACTGTTTTGTCGAGTAGGTTTTCGAGAGGAAGTCAATCGCTGTTCTATAGCGGATTTGACGTTTATCGCCGTCAATGGCAGGAAGTAATAGCAAGTGTTCACCGTCCTGCAGAGACAACATGTCGCAGGCGGGCGACTGGCTGGCGGTGGTGTCGACCGTCAACGTTGCCGAGCCGGACCTGGGAGAGCGCTACCGAGCGTTGCGGGTTCTCCATCACCCTCGATTCGACACGCGCACTAATGATTTTGACATCGGACTTATGCGCACCATCGTGGAAATGCACATGAGCGGTGAGATATCTGTGTCTTTCTATCTCGTATTTCGTTCAGCCCCAAAAGAGCGTGAATGGTTTTTATTTTGAAATTCTCGCTCTTATTTTCCTATTTCCTGTACACCAAAGTACATTGGAAATGACAAGATCACTTTTTTTCATGAACATTGTAATCAAATGAAAGCAACACAATGCCATACGTTGATATGGTGCCTGGTTACCATGGTTACCAGATACATACTGGTGATTGGTTAGTACAAAACTGCATACTTATACTTAAAATCATGGTACTTTTTGCTGTACTTCCAACACTTAGCTACACCTAAAATGTCAATTATAAATAAGAAGTGATAAAACACAGATGAAAATCTACATTTTTGGTGTCGTGCAATTTTAGCGGCAATATTTTGTTATTAATATTTATTTTATATTATCATTTATTATTTATCACTGTCATCATCCTCATTATTATTATCGTTATCACCATCATCATCACCATTATCATCATTATTATGATGATTATTATTATTATTAATTCATGTATTTGTGTATATTTATTTTGTGGTAATATTTTGGTATTAATATTTATTTTATATTATCATTATGATTATTATTAGTATTATTAATTTATGTATTTGTTAATTTATTTATTTATTTTGTGGCAATATTTTGTTAATTAATTTATATTATTATTATCACCATCATTATTGGATTGGATAACTTTTATTCATCTCATATTCGGGAAATTTCATTGTGACAGTAGTTATTATCAATATTATTATTGATGTATTTATTTCTGTATGTATTAATTAAATAATTAATTTATATTTGCTTATTCATGTTTTGTCTGTAGGCAGGGTGCAACCGATCTGTCTTCCCAGTCCAGATGAGTCCTTCCCTCCCGGCTCACCCTGTTGGGTCACGGGCTGGGGGTCCGTCCGGGAAGGAGGTGTGTTCCCCCGGCATCATTTACAGCCAATAGCAATGTCAGGGGCTGTACTTGCGTTTTATTTGCTGTCCTCAGGTGTCGTGTCAGATGAGCTAAGGCAAGCTCAGGTGAAGGTGATCGGCGAGTCCGTCTGCCGCCGCCCCAGTGTCTACGGCGTGCAATTGACGCCTCGGATGATCTGCGCCGGCGCCCTGGTGGGCGGAGTGGACTCCTGCCAGGTATTGCAGAATTATGATGCTATCGTGATATACAAGGAAATGTGTGTATGTATACATGTTGACCGTGCAATTTTAGGGTGACAGCGGGGGTCCCCTGGTGTGTAAAACGGCCTCGGGGGAGTGGAGGCTGGCGGGGGTGGTGAGCTGGGGCGAGGGTTGCGGTCGCCGCAACAAGCCAGGCGTGTACAGCCGGGTTACCGCGTTGCTGGACTGGGTCGGACAACATTTGGAGGTACAGTCAACGTTGGTGTATTAACGTTTTAGCAGTTATGCTCAAATCATTAGTTCATTTTTTTTTGGAACCGTTTACCCTCACAAGGGTCGCGGGGGGTGCTGGAGCCTATGCCAGCTAACTAGGTGGGGGACAGCCCGAATGGGTAGCTAGCCAATCGCAGGGTACAAGGAGACAAATGACAACCAATCATAGCTAGGGGCAATTTAGAGTGTTAGACAGCTAGCCTAGCATGCATGTTTTTAGGGAGGTGGGAGGAAACCGGGGTACCCGGAGGAAAACCCACGCAGTGAGGACCGACCTGGGATCGAACCCGCGATGCTATGTTTAATGACTTTATACTGTTAGCTGAAAGTGCTAGTCTTTATATAGTATTTGTTTATTCAAGGGTTACTTATGGGAAATAAATTGACTGAATAAGAAACATAATAGACTGAAGAGTTCAATATTGTTAAATAGAACTTGTTAAGACTAAATTAATGTAAAAGTAGAAGCTTTTTTGAGCAGATCTGTCACTTAAAGTACCAAAAAAGGTCAAATTACTCGAAATATTCACTGAATTAATGTATATTTTCCTCTTTACTTTACAACCTGCTTTTCATGATTGCATCGATGCTTTTTTAAAATGATGCAGCTGCAAAAACCTTTCCTGAAAGGCACATTCTAAACCATATGATTAATTTTAAAATGTATTTCTTTCTCCAGCAAGATCAACCGAACCATTTGGAGGATTCCACTGGATCATAACAACAATAAATGCAAACAAAATGTATTTTTCCAAAGTCCAACTTCTCATTGAAATTATCTTTATTTATTCTTTTATTTCATAGAATAACACTGTATACTGTGATATTACATATAATCTAACTGGCACCAAGTCCCGTCTAAAAGGCGAACTTTGGAGTCCAAGTTAACTTTTTAAGCAATATTTGATTATAATCAGAGAAGCAGTCTGCCGCCTCCGTGAATCATCATGACGGGCTATATTTTGCAAAAATCTACACCACTTCTCTTCCGTCTTCGAGCGACTTTAAGCCCGCTAGGTCTCGGGGAAAAGCCGACAATGTGCTCGAAGATAACCGCGATGGTCCTGGTTCGACGACGCCTGGAAACGGCACTCATTGGACACCGGTGCTACACCGAGGGCTCGAGAGTCTCGGAAGCCGGGAATAGGAGCCTGAGCTCGGGCGTGAGGGCACGCCACCTCCCGCTAGCACGAGTGAGAACGTATTCCTCCGGGACACGGTTGAACGACGGGCTGCTCTTTAGACAGGTAATATTCGTCGTGTTACGTCTAAAAAATGACGGTGATAATGTTTTTTTGTGACTTTGTTTCTTTTTGTTTCACCTGGGTTGTCGACACGGTAGCATTAGCAGAATTAGCTTTGGGACGTTTGTTTCACCTGCGTTGTTTTGTAGACATGTTAGCATTAGCAGCGTTAGCTTTGGGACGAGGTGGTAAGGTCACGTGTAAATGGAACCAAAGTTGTCGTCGAAACTCGTTTTAAGTCATTCACTGACATTGTCGATTAGAGACGTTGTAATCAATTTGATTGGTGGCCAAGGACGAATGATAGTGTTTTGGAATTATTTCGTAAAGGCATAAATTGGGAACTCAGTTTTCATATCTTTTTTTCAAGTTATTTTTTGTTCTTGTGCGTTCTACAAATCTCACTGAACTAGTGATGGCCATTTTTATTTCAATAAACAATAACTGAAGTTATGGGGAAAGATGTCAGATATTCTTTGGCCCATTGACACAGTGACCCGTTTATTTTTGTGACCTAAATTAGGATGAATTACAGTGCATTTTAAATGTTTTAAATCACCTCTCAGTCAATTCTTTTTTTTAAAGAACATGTCATGTAGTTGACATAATTGTGTATTTGACATCATTTGGACCAATATGGCATGACGTAGCATTATATAGTCTTAACAGAGCAGAGCAAAATCATATTTCAGATACAAGTAGTAATAAAATATGCTATGAACAACCTCACAAGGAAAATCAATTGAACTCATTTATTTAATTTTTCATCATCCATTACCACTTGCACAATCACAAATCAGGTTTTCACAAGTGCCACATTTAAGAAACGAGATATTAGGAGCCTGAAGTCGTAAAATAAAATACAATATTTCATGAAAAATGGTTTTCTGATTTTCAGATATATCAATAATTCTAATATTAATTTTAAAAAATTGAGTTGTAACTAGCTTAGACGTAGTACTACTTTTGCAATGTAGTATTGTTAACAACAAGCCAATCTTTGTGTTTTTCAAGCTCTTCGAATCAGAGAGCAGCACCTACACGTACCTGCTAGCCGACGCCGTCACCAAGGACGCCGTCCTCATCGACCCCGTGCTGGAAACCATCGATCGGGACCTCAAGCTAATCGACGAACTGGGCCTCCAGCTGAGGGTAGCAGGTCTGTAGCGCAAAATCTCTCGATTGAAGTCTTCCCGTGAATTAACGTTGCCATGTTTCCAAGTGAACACTCACTGCCACGCGGACCATATCACCAGCACGGGGCTGATGAAAACGAGGCGGGCCGGCCTGAGAAGCGCCATCTCCAAATCCAGCGGCGCCACGGCTGACATCCTCTTAACCGAGGGAGACGAGATCCTCTTCGGAAAACAGGTAGGAAAACACGTCTTAACTTTTAAGCGACTTTTGTGAACACTTGGTTGTTTTCATGACTTTTTTTTATACCTTTTCTTTTTTATTTTATCACTTTTTAAAATTTTCTTGTTGTATTGCTTTCCCTCGATTATCGCGGTTGATGTAGACCAGACATGGCCGTGATAAACAAAAAAAACGTGAACCCATATTATTATTTATTTTTAATTTTTTTTTATTAGTATTATTATTATTATTTTACTTCAGTGCTGAGTTCTAGTACCAAGCGCAGGACAGGCAGTGGCTTGAGCTTGCGAGTTTTTGCGTGGATTTTCACATTTTTATGAACTTGAAAAAAACAAAAAAACTTTTTTTAAAATTGTTTTTTTGATTAAAAACTTTTTTTTGACTTGCGAGTTTCAGTGTGGATTTTTATGACATTACAAAAAGTAAAAAAAATAAAAATCTGCGATGTAGTGAAACCGCGATATTCGAGGGATTACTGTATTTTCTATTACTATGAGTTATTCAAGCTTTATTTATTCATTACTTATTTATTATTATTTACTGATTTATTTATTAGTTGTTATTATTTATTAATTATTTATTTGTCTGTTTGTTGTTTGGGCACTTTCTGGTGAGACTTTAAATCTCATTATACTTGAATAACAAAGATAAAAGCACTCCATTCAATTCTAATTCAATGTTGTCGTCTGCGATTGGTCAGAAATGTCAATTGAGCGTCACTCCCTTGCAGCATTTGATTGTGCGAGAAACACCGGGACACACGGACGGCTGCGTGACGCTGGTCACGTCAGATCAGTCCATGGCGTTCACTGGCGACGCGTTGCTCATCCGAGGCTGCGGCAGGACGGACTTCCAGCAAGGTTGGTGCTTATTTTCTTCTAGAAACTCAGTCTCAATGTTTTTTCTTAAGATTTTCCCTTCAAATTAACACATTTGTACTCCCTATTAAAACCATAAATATGGAGGTGAAAATTGTGAACCATGAGGCGGCTTATACGAGAGAAATTGCAAAATTCAACCATTTTAAGCCAATTTTAAGGGTACGGCTTATACGAGGGAAATTTTGAAATTCAATGATTTTAAGGCAATTTTAAGGGTACGGCATATACGAGGGAAATTTTGAAATTCAATGATTTTAAGGCTATTTTAAGGGTGCGGCTTATACGAGGGAAATTTTGAAATTCAATATTTTTAAGGCAATTTTTAGGGTACGGCTTATACGAGGGAAGTTTTGAAATTCAATGATTTTAAGGCAATTTTAAGGGTACGGCTTATACGAGGGAAATTTTGAAATTCAATGATTCTAAGGCAATTTTAAGGGTACGGCTTATACGAGGGAAATTTTGAAATTCAATATTTTTAAGGCAATTTTAAGGGTACGGCTTATACGAGGGAAATTTTGAAATTCAATATTTTTAAGGCAATTTTAAGGGTACGGCTTATACGAGGGAAATTTTGAAATTCAATATTTTTAACGCAATTTTAAGGGTACGGCTTATACGAGGGAAATTTTGAAATTCAACGATTTTAAGGGTACGGCTTATACTGGGGAAATTGTGAAATTCAACGATTTTAAGGGTGCGGCTTATACGCGGAGGCGGCTAATATGCGAGAAAATACGGTAAATTTCGAGCCAAAATTCACTTCATAGTAACGTCCAGAAAAAAACTTTGTTTTTGTAATACTTAAATACGACCACAAGAGGACAGTATTGTACCTTTAGCTTCAATTTTCCAAACCGTGACCACTCTGCGTCTTATCAGGTTGCTCCAAATCGCTTTACAATTCCATTCATAAGAAGATCTTCACCCTGCCCGATCATTGCCTTATCTACCCGGCGCACGACTACCGAGGTAAACCCACCAACGCTTTTGCACGCAACGTTTCAATACGAAGTCGTAACATCGGCGGATCCTCGCCGTTCCAGGTCAGACGGTGTCGACCGTCGGCGAGGAACGCGCGTTCAACCCTCGCTTGACGAAGAGCCTGGACGAGTTTGTGACCATCATGAACAACCTAAATCTCCCCAAACCTTCCAAAATAGGTCCGTAAAATTTCAACCAACCACAACACACGAAATTTTCCACCGCTTTACATCTGACTTAAATATTATTATCATTTTTTTTCCTTTCAGATATTTCAATGCCTGCAAATCTGGTTTGCGGAGTTCAGCCTATTTGAACAACTTGTCTTGTTAACTTACTATTCAATTATCTGTTGAATATATAGATAGTATATATATTTTCGTATCAGGTGCCATTTTATTGTACATTTAGTCAAATGGAAAACATGTTAATCGTATACACACATTTTTTTTTTTCACCTCAAAGAACATTCTTTACCGTATAACAGAAGACGTGGCTCTCGAGCCACATTCCCGGCTAAAACGCTTCTTAATAAATTTTGGATATAATGTAGCTTTCTACCTGCTTTCATGTTTCTCTTATTCTTACTCTCTCTTAAAACACACAAATTATTAATCAAAACATTTCATGTTTAGTTGTTGTGCAAAAACACAAATTACAGTTTGTGTTTTGAAAAGCGAAGTAAAAAAAAGTAACAGAATTCCCTCGCAGCTTTTCAATAGCTTGATATGAAGTAGGAAGTCCTTTAACATAAAATACTAATTCCGTTAGCAAATTCCATCTTTTCCAAAGTGCTTTCTGGGGGACGTGGCGCTCGCCATTCCACGCGTTTTAGGTCACGCAATGAGGGACGACATCTTGTTCGGGTACGCTTTGGGGCAGTATATTGGCCTCGGGAGTGCTCTCCTGGGAAGCGGACTCGGTCACTTCGGCGTTGAGGCCTGTCGTGAGGTAATTCAATCCAAAATAATTTGGTTTCATCAGAGTTCCGCCTGGGCTTATTTTAGGAACTCCAAGGAAAAGCTTTTACTTACCAACTGACGCATATTTGGCTGCAAGCAAAAAACACGAAAAAGTTAGTCGCCATCGACTGAAAAAGCAAACGTCCCTCACCTTTTCTCCATTTGTAGACGATGGCGGCGACGATCACGACGGCCACAACGAGGACCGCCAACGCTACGGCGAAGGCCAGCGCCGTCTTCCTCCTTTCTTCCGCTTCACAAAGCGACGGACGTCACGTGTGTTTCGGACGAGGACGGACGGACGGACGGGCGGAGGCGTGCAGCTCACCTTCGATGCGCTCGTTGCTCAGGAGGACGCGGTCGTCCAGCGGGACGACGATGTCGTCCGGGACGCCGGCCAGCTGGAAGACGCACTCGTATCGGGCGCTGGGGTCCGCCGCTCTGAGGTGGGCGGAGACCTGGAAGGTCCCGTCGTGGTTGGGCAGGATCTCTTCCCTCTCCACGCCCTTGGAGAGTTTCTGGCCGTCCTTCTTCCAGAACAAGATGGCGTCCCTGGGGTAGAAACCCGTGGCGTGGCAGGTCACCGGCGACCACGACCTCTTCTGCAGCAGGGACGCGCGGAAGCACTGCCGTGTGGGCGAGGGCCGAAGAAGAGGGGAGGAAAAAGTTTTGGTCGGAAAGAACGTCGCTTGGCTAAGATTGTACTACCTGTTCTCGTGAGGAAGTCCTTCCCGTTGCTCACATGGATCTTCAAGTAGTCTGGACAAGTTTCAGTGTAGTAATCCTTTACATATTGAACATATTCAAATCGTTCCCATTTGTGTTTGGTGTTGAGCGCTTGCGGCTTGAGCGCAAGCCATCTCCGTTCCTTCAAGTCTAACGATATGAAGTCTTCTCCGTCGTAAGCGTGGTGTTCCCAACCGTCAACCTTGCCGGTCTCGTCGTCCCATTCGCAGCCAGATATTTGCTGGATCGTGTGAACGCCTGAGAGAAAGGAACGGAAATAAGGCGACGTTTGCTCAAAAAAGGGGACCGGCGACTGAATGGTCGCAAAAACGCTCCAAAGCAGGACGGCAACTCACCTCCGCTTTGGTTGAAGCGCTCATTAACAGTTTCAAAGTTGAGTTTGGAGACATGCTGATTGTGAATACAGACCTCCGTGTACCTCCTCCAGTAGTCTGGATCCTGGGCTGTAATCTTGTTCACCCAATCGTGTTTGGGACTTGATTTCCTGCTCTTGCTGTCGTAGTGAGTGATCGGCACGCCGTCAACGTAAACGACGATCAAGTATACTGGGAAGTTTGGAATTTGAGACGACGCTGTTTCGATAATCTCCAGCGTGTGGAACACTGAAAGAAAAAGAAAAAACATTTCTTGATCTAAATGCCCAAATCTTGTCCTCATCCCATTTTCAAAACTGCGCACTTTTGACCGAGTTGACCGTCATTTTTCCGCCTTTCATTTGAAAAACGGACATCATTGCACAAGCAGATATTTGGGAAATGCAAAATACCAACTTTTTCGACCAGCATAGAGTTAATGTTAGGACGTGGCTGCCATTGACGACGCTAGACGTCCGATTCCTTGAAACTGCTGGAAAATCCCACAGACACCCAAGTGATTTCTTTTGACGACTTCTATCTTTTGAAAAGGTCTTTGAATACAAACCCCGTCCCCCGGCAAAAGACGACACTGGAGCTCTATTTCGATACCCCCTTTGTCCTGAAATCTTGAGGGGGCACTTTAAAGTGCGTGACAGTATTTGAAGACAAAGTTTAGGAGAAAATTGACTTACCGGGCTGGACACTTTGAATGTGGAGAGCCACAACAAATAAAGCTGCCATCTCCAGCATCTTGAACCATGTTTTTTTTCTCAATTTTGAAGCCAACGTCGCGTCTCAAATGAAAGACAAGTTGGACAAGCTTACGTGAGTGGAGTTTAATGAAGTCGGATGGACAAACTTCACTGCGGGAAAATGCACCAACCGCCACTCCTTAAGGGAGGGCATCTCGGAGGTTGATGTAGGCGTGAGTTAATAAAAAGAAAAAAAGAAAAAAAACATTCACTAGCTGATCTCAAAAAGTACTTATCTGTTTTTTATGGCTTCACCTCATTGGACTATGACCTCCTTTCGACGTAACTAAAAACACTCAATTCCAAATATCTCATGTCATTTTCTCTCACAATACCCGCATTTTGAATGAAATGCAGGGCGACTCGGCAGATGCGCGTTTAGAGCAGGGGTCCCCAAACTTTTTCCTGTGAGGGCCACATAACTTTTCCCTTCTCTGATGGGGGGCCGGTGTCAGTTTGTAACAGAAAAAGTGTGACGATCATAGGGGAGATTATTTTTTTTTTATTGTTTTCCAGAAAGCCACATATAACCAAATAACCCTTTCCAGGTTCTTTACAGAAAAAAAGTCAGGAAATAAATTATAACACTATTAATGAAATAAATAATAACTAAATAACCCTCTCTGAGTTCTTCACAGAAAAAAACAGGAAATAAATAACACTATTTATGAAATAAATAATAACTAAATAACTCTCTCTGGGTTCTTCATAGAAAAAAAAGCCATGGAACATTAACTTTCTGTTGTGCCATGCACAATCTTCTCCCTTTGCTCTGAAGTTTATGCAGGACACCACAACCGTCATTAAAGAATCCCACGTCAACATTTTGCAGCACAGTGCTTGGTGGTGAATTAGGCAGTGGACTCATAGCGGGGCGGTGAGACCCCTTTTTTCCAACTCCCAGTTCATGCGTCCCATTATTAGACCGCGAGTTTCGGCCACCATGCTAGGAGCCCCGTCAGTCGTGATGCTAGCTAGCTTTGACCAGTCCAGGTCCAACTTCTCCATGGTTTGGCACACTTTGTCCAAAATATCCTCTCCCGTTGTAGTCCCTTTGAGACTTTGTAGGGCTGCCAGATCCTCGCAAATCTCAAAGTTTGCGCTAACTCCACGAATAAAAATGAGCAGTTGCGCTGTGTCTTGCACGTCCGTGCTTTCATCCAGTGCTAATGAAAAAAAGTCAAATTCTTTTGTCTTCTGCTGCAGCTGGGCATATACATTACTCCCGATTTCTTCAACGCGTCTGGTGATTGTACTCGCCGACAGACTTACGGCATTAAATGCATCTTTCTTCTCGGGACACACTTCCTCCGCGACAACATCCATACATTTCTTAAAAAACTCTCCGTCAGTGAAAGGCTTACCGCTGCTTGCTATCAGTTTAGCAACCCGAAAGCTGGGCCGAACGGATGCCTGCTTCAGCTGAGCTTGGCGTACAAATGTATTCTGCTGAGATAGTAGTCCACTTTTTAGCTTTGAGAGTTTGTCTGCTCGTATTTGGCCTTGCAAGCTATCGTACTTGTCTTTGTGACGGGATTCATAGTGTCAGCAAAGATTGTATTCTTTGAATACCGCCACCGTCTCTTGACAGATGAGACAAACAGCCTTTTCTTTGCATTGAACAAAAAAGAATCATTTTTCCACTGCAGGTTAAATACCCTGCATTCTGAATCAATTTGTCTCTTACCTAACTTTTTCGCCATTATTCTGTTCTCTCTTTGACAGGGCCGGGCCTAGGATTTTTTTTTTCTGGAGGCCAAATAGGAAAAAAATCTGATAGCGTCTCTGGTATTGTTCAGAGGGCCGGGCCAAATGTGCTGACGGGCCGTATCCGGCCCGTGGGCCGTAGTTTGGTGAGCACTGCTCTAAACGCTCATCTGTCGGGTCGCCCTGCATTTCATTCAACATGTGGGTATTGTGAGGGAAAATGACATGAGATATTTGGAATTGAAAGTGTTTTAGTTAAGCCTAAAGGAGGTCATAGTCCAATGAGGTGAACCCATAAAAAAAACTGGAACTAACTCGCAGACCTCAGATCAGCTAGCGAATGTTTTTTTTCTTTTTTTCTTTTTTTTTATCTCATTACAAGCAAGCGACCTTTGTTTCCCCACACATTTTTCCGCCTCGCCCGTGAAACTCCGAGATGGCCTCCAGAAAGATGGCCATCCTGGACTCGTTGGAGAACTTGTCCAAGTATTGCTACGAGATGTTCTGCATGGCTCTGGTGGACCGGCGCGGGGAACGCAGGGTGCCGTTGTCCAAGGTGGAGAAGCAGTCGCGGGTGGAGGTCACCAACGTGCTGGTGTCCACCTTCACCGAGGCCCAAGCCCCGGCCGTCGTCTCCGAGCTCTTCAGGGTCATCCGGTGTTTCGACGAGGCCGAGGACCTGGGTAGGAGCCGGGATTTTTGGGGGGTAGTTTTTTTTTTTTTTTGCATGGGGATCTGGAAATGCTGACTCGATTACTTTCGCTTTGGAATGTGTACGCATGTGTGTGTGTGCGCGCTTGTGTGAACTTGTTCACTTGAGCTTGTTTTTCAGCCTTCCTTCAAATGTTTCATACTTCTGTACCGTTTATTCTCACAATGGTCGTGGGGGGTGCTGGAGCCTATCCAAGCCAACCATGGGCAGCAGGTGGGGGGCAACTGGTTGACAGCAACAATCGTTGGGCACAATGAAACGGGCAAAAAGACACCGACTGTTTCTTGTTATTTTAAATGTTGGTTTGGTTTGTTTTTGGTTTGGTTTGTTTTGATTTAATCTGTTTTGTTTTGGCTTGTTTTATATTTTTTTATTTTATTTTATTATTATTTTTAATTTTTTTATTATTATTATTTTTTATTTTTTTTATTTTTATTTTGTTTCATTTTGTTTTAATTTGTTTTATTTTGCTTTATTTTGCTTTATTTTGTTTTATTTAGCTTTATTTTGCTTTGTTTTGGTTCGTGCCCAAGAAGTTAGCGGGGATAGGCTCCAGCACCCCCCGCGAACCTTGTGAGGATAAAAAAAATGAATGAATGTTGGTTCATTGTTTTGCAGATGAAAAAATCTCTAAAATTAAAAGAAAGGCAGCTCGTGAGAAATGTAAGTCACTTGGTTTTTATTTCTATTTTGTCAACAATCACTTCAAGCTATAATTTTGTTTGTTTTCTCAGCACGCTCCGACGCCGATCGGCGATCCGCCCGGGGTGAAGTCGGCTCTCCGCCCAGGTCTAGCCGGGATAGGGACCAGCGAAGCGAGACTCGAACCAGGAACCGCGAGAAAAAATCCAGAAGCAAAGAGGCTTCCAGGGCGGAAGAACGTCGATCCGAGACTCGAACCGGGAGTCGCTGTAAAGAATCCAGAAGAAGAGAAGAAGCTTTGGCGATGGATGAATATCGTCGATTCGAGAAACATCTGAGGAGATGTGGGAGAGAACACGGAAGAGAAGGACCTTTCGCGATGGAACGACATCCATCTGAAATGAGCTTTGAGAGTGACTACAGAAGAAGACCACACTGTCCTCCTGGAGTTATGATTCTCACCGACAGAGGTCCCGTTTGTGTCCGGGACTTTAACGGTAAAATCCTAAAAATCCTAAATAGGTCAAATTGTCCTCACCCTTTCAGAATGCGCTTCACTCATTCGCTGCCAGTCAGGTCATAAAGTAGACCGTATTGGCCCGAATGCGTAGACCGTGTTCTTTTACCTTGTTTTGTCGCCGGTCTTTTGGTCGTCGGTCTTTTGGTCGCCCGATGTTGCGATCGGGGCGACCAAAAGACCGCAACCAAAAGACCGGCGACCAAAAGACGGCGACCAAAAGACCGGCGACCAAAAGACCGGCGACCAAAAGACCGGCGACCAAAAGACCGGCGACCAAAAGACGGCGACCAAAAGACCGGCGACCAAAAGACCGGCGACCAAAAGACCGGCGACCAAAAGACGGCGACCAAAAGACCGGTGACCAATCGATCGCACACGGAGAATACAGACCCTTTTTTTGCATTGAGATAACATTGAAAAAGTGTGGGTCGTACATTCAGGGTCTGGACATCAATAGACATCCCGCTAACTCAAAAAGTTGTTGTTGCCATTGTTTTTTTTGCAGCGCCACCACCGTATGAAATGAGACGTTGCAATCCGATTTGTGAGGAAGATGACAGCGATGAAGACAGTGACGAAGACAGCGACGAAGACAGCGACGAAGACAGCGACGAAGACAGCGACGGTGACAGATGTGAAGACAGACATCGGGACCGACATTGGGACAGACATGGGGACCGACATCGGGACAGACATCGGGACAGACATGGGGACAGACATCGGGACAGATGTGAAGACAGCGACGAAGACAGCGACGGTGACAGATGTGAAGACAGACATCGGGACCGACATCGGGACAGACATGGGGACAGACATGAGAGCAGACATGAGAACAGAAAGGATTCTGACAGCAGTGAAGACCTAGTTGAGGCCGTTGCGTCGTTTTGTCGGAAGAAGATCAAGAAAATGTTAATCTAGGCCACCAACAATGGCTAAAGAGTCATCCAGGATGCAATCTAAGGTAAAAAATGGGAACAATAACAACACACACAAAAAAGAAACAAACAAACGCAAAAAGAAAAAAGACAAACAAAAAACAAAATAACAAAAAACAAAAACGCCAACTAAGCAAAAAACACATAAAAAACAAACAAAGCAAAAACAAAACAAAAACAACAAAATACAAAACAAAAAACAAATGCAAAAAACAAAAACAAACAAATGCCGAAATAAAAACACATGCAATACAATACAAAAAGAAAACACCAACAAAACAAAAAACATAAATATAAAAATATAAATATAAAAACACAAATATAAAAACACAAACAAAGCAAAAACAAAAAATACAAACAAAACAAAAAACAAACATGCAAAAACAAAACAAAAATACTAGACAAAAACAAAACAAGACAAAAATTAAACAAAACAAGACAAAAATTAAACAAAACAAGACAAAAAATAAACAAAAACAAATCAGGACAAAAATTAAACAAAACCAAGACAAAAATTAAACAAAAACAAAACAAGACAAAAATTAAACAAAAACAAAACAAGACAAAAATTCAACAAAAACAAGACAAAAATTCAACAAAAACAAGACAAAAATTCAACAAAAACAAGACAAAAATTCAACAAAAACAAGACAAAAATTCAACAAAAACAAGACAAAAATTCAACAAAAACAAGACAAAAATTCAACAAAAACAAGACAAAAATTCAACAAAAACAAGACAAAAATTCAACAAAAACAAGACAAAAATTCAACAAAAACAAGACAAAAATTCAACAAAAACAAGACAAAAATTCAACAAAAACAAGACAAAAATTCAACAAAAACAAGACAAAAATTCAACAAAAACAAGACAAAAATTCAACAAAAACAAGACAAAAATTCAACAAAAACAAGACAAAAATTCAACAAAAACAAGACAAAAATTAAACAAAAACAAGACAAAAATTAAACAAAAACAAGACAAAAATTAAACAAAAACAAGACAAAAATTAAACAAAAACAAGACAAAAATTAAACAAAAACAAGACAAAAATTAAACAAAAACAAAACAAGACATAAATACAAAAACTACAATATGTTTTTGTAAACTATAACATTTGCCTGGTTAAATTTGTATTTTTACATTTCATTACTTTCATTTCATTTTTAAAAAGAGATATATGAAATATTTACTGTGCCAAGGCTGTATTTTTAATTGATGCTTGAATTTTGAAACTATTTTTAAATAGTTTTTATCACTTCATTTTCATCTTGTATGCAATTGCAGTATTTTTTATTTTTGTCATGATTTTTTTTCTTTTGTGTACTTTGTTTTTTTTATGTTTGTCTACACTGTCATTGTCCATCATACTTATAAGTTCTTTATTAATTTTAATGTCATTTTGTCTTTGTTTGGTTATTGCATTAGAAAAAGCCTCATTCATTAAATTTGATTTATTTGAACATTTTTAACGCATTATCACAGAACTTGTTTTTTTCATTTGACGTGTACTCAAACAGTTTTCTTTTTTATAGATCATGTTCTTTCATGCTTATTATTGTTGAGTTTTTAAAATAATTCATTTTGATTCAATACATACGTATATTATTCCGACATGGATGTTTTAATTTAATTTCAGGATTCTATTTTTTACTTTACGTAAAATGGCCGTTTGTTTATTTTTCATGTACGTTGTGACTCACAAATCATTTTTTCTATTGCTTTTTCAAAAAACTTAGTTTCTATCGTGCTTGTTGGTTGTGACGTACTTCATCTTGGGACTGCTCTTTACGCTGTTCTCCAGTAGGTGTCACCAGTGAACTTTATTTTATCAACCGCCGGTGGAAAAGAAGCAAACGAAGAAGACGCAGGAC
The DNA here is from genome assembly GCF_051989625.1 of Stigmatopora argus. Classification (NCBI taxonomy): domain Eukaryota; kingdom Metazoa; phylum Chordata; class Actinopteri; order Syngnathiformes; family Syngnathidae; genus Stigmatopora; species Stigmatopora argus. The sequence continues at coordinate 21,512,602 of NC_135390.1, forward strand.
AAATAACAGGAACCACGCTGACTGGTAACCTATCTTTCACCTTGTATTTGGTAATGAATGTATTCCAGTTTACACGAAGTAACATGTGAATATAAACAGTTTACGTCGAAGGCGGCGTTGATAGCGCGTTCTTTTTACAGTGAAGAATATAATCTAGCTAACTTTATTATTAGCTACTGGCACGCGTCATGCTGCGTTCACGTGCGTAAATTAGCATCGGGTATTTGGCTATAGTATGTAAATTTCACATTGACCCATATCTATCCCGTACTGTTTGTCTATGTTTTGAACATATTATTGTGCTTCTAATGTAAGATATAAATTCGAATGCTGGGGAATAAACGGAATTATTAGGTTTAGTCCCTTTTTTGGGGGGCCCCCGTTGTTATTGTTGGGTTTGGACTTTACGGGATTTTTTTTGGTGTAGGCCACGTTGTTAATGTTGCGTTTAGATTTCCAGGATTTGGGGGGACCACGTTGTTATTGTTGCGTTTGGTCTCTCCAGGATTTAGTTTTTTTTTTGTGGGCCAAATTGTTATTGTTGCTTTTGGTCTCTCCAGGAGTGTGCACTTAGAAATGAGTTTGCATCTCCTGGCGTCCTTCAACTCGTCGCGTCACGGATCCTTTCCCGTGATCCGTCGTAGCCGGGGCCTGAGCGGCAGAGCGCAGATCAGCGCTAGGCTTCGAGAGAGCTACCGGCTCCTGCGACTGCCCGAAGGCGAGCCCGTCAGTCCCGAGCGGGCGAAGGAGTCGTACCTACGCCTCGCCAAGCTCTATCACCCGGACTCCGGTGCACCCACCGCCGATGCGGCCGCCTTTGCCCGCGTGGAGGAGGCCTACCGCTCTGTGCTAGCCCAGAGTCGGGATGTGGCGCGGGACGAGGACCGGGACCGGGACGAGGACCCGTTCTCGGGCGAAGCCCCTCAGCATCGCCACTACCTCACCTACGAGGGAGTGGGCTCGGGCACCCCCGGCCAACGCGAGCGCCAGTACCGTCACTTCCGCGCCGACCGGGCCGCCGAGCGAGTTCTGGACTACCGGCAGAAGGAACACGAGAGGGAGGCGGCGACGGCCGAGGGGGCGCTAGCGGAACGCGACGTGCGGCGGCGCAGCAGGGCTGCGAAAATCACGCAAGCGGTGGAACGGCTGGTGGAAGACCTGATCCAGGAGTCCATGGCCCGGGGGGACTTCCGCAACCTGAGCGGCGCCGGAAAGCCGCTGGACAAGTTCCGGGACGACCCTTACGCCGACCCCACCGCGCATAACCTCAACCGCATCTTGGCGGACAACGGCTACCAGCCGCCGTGGGTGCTGGCGCAGCGCGAGATCCGGGAAACGGCCGCCGGGGTCCGCGCCGGCCTGCTGGACGGTCGGGTCCGACTGGGTCGCGCCCTCGGTCCGCCGGAGCGCCTCCGCTGGGCGGAGCTTCGCGCCCACGCCGGCGAGGAGCTGGCCGAGCTCAACAAGAAGGTGGACGGCTACAACCTGATAGCGCCCATGCTAAAGATGCAAATGGTGCACTACGACCTGGCGCGGGAGGCGCGGCGGGCCGAGGAGGCGGCGGAACGGCGTGCGCTGGAGCGGCGGCGGGCGAGGAAGGAGGAGATGAAGAAGATCAACGCCGCTGAGGTGGCCTCCAAGTCTGTCCAGGCCGAGCGGGGACTCGCCTCGTGGCTGAAAAGTTGGCTCGGGTAAAAGATGGCTGCCGTTATTTTCAACCACAAAGACCCAGAAAACCAGATCTAGCCACCACGGAAAAAGCCTCCATTGCATTAGCATCGTTAGCTCTGGCTGGAGAACGGCTGGGTTATAGGTTCTTCCATCCACGTGCTTGTTATCTGTTATGGAGGGGTTTTTAGAAGACAGACAACATCTGATATCTTGAAATCTTTTGGGGGCAGGCAAAAGTGGGCGTGGCTCAGCCGAGGGCAACCCCCTAAATAAGGAGAATGAATTATGAGTCCTGAGATAAGTGTGGAATGTGTAAGACAAAGGAATTCTTGTGTGGGATTCATATACATTTTCCTTCATTTGACCGACCTACTTTTTATTTATTTATATTTCTGGACCGTTTATGCTCACATGGGTCAATAAAACCTTTTACTTATTAATGCAAAGATTTCATGTTTCCTTCCCTTTTGTCTTGGGGTATCAAAAAGTAAAGACACGAGGCAGTCCATGTTTTTTAATGTAAAAAATGTACAAAAATACAACAGAAAAGAGAATATTCATCTATTGGAGACGGCAACAAAAAAATGGAATTTGGAGAATTTTAAGGTCAACAACTATGAACATTTGACCATCAAAATCCTTTCTCATTACCCCCTAAAAAACCACCCAATCTTAGATTTAACAATGTATACCAGGTGTCAAAGTGGCGGCCCGGGGGCCAAATCTGGCCCGCCGCATCATTTTGTGCGGCCCAAAAAAGTAAATCATGAGAGCCGACTTTCTGTTTTAGGATCAAATTAAAATGAAGAGTATAGATGTATATTACATTTCCTGATTTTTTCCCCCTTTTAAATCAATAATTGTCATTTTTTAATCCCATTTTTTCTGTGTTTTTAGTTCAAAAATCATTTTGTAAAATATATTTTAAAAAGCTCAAATAAACATTGTTTTAGATCTATAAAAAACGGAATATCCAGGTTTTTTTAATCCAGTTCTTTTAATCCATTTATTTAAAAAAAAAATCAAAATATTATATCTAAAAAGGAACCTGAAATCAAGTTGGCGTTAACGCGGCCCGCGAACCAACCCGAGTCTGACACCCCTGACGTATACTATTAAAAACAAGCCTTTTCCCCCCAACATTCACCCAACTTATAAAAATGTGAATTAAAACCCCTACTTATGTATTTATTACATATTTATCTGTTCGTTTGTTGGTCTGTGTTGTCATTAGTTTTTATATTGTTGACTACTATTATGTTGACTACTTATTTATGGATTGATTATATATATTCACCTGTTTTGATTGTTTTAGTCATTCAATTTAATTCAATTGACGTTGCGGTCTTTCTATCCCCCTCCGTCGCCGGGTTACAGATGACCACCGACGCCGACTCCGAGGCCTCCACGACCCGTCGAGCCCGAGCCAAGTCCTCCGCGGACAGCGCCCTCTTCCGGCTCCAGTCCCGGGCAATATACTGTTGGTACGGGTCCTGGGAACTCTCCAACTTCCCGGAGCGGATGAAGCTCAACATGACGGCGAAGGAGAAGAAACTGAAAAGGCCGAGGACCAGGAAGATGTAAACCACGTCCAGACTCGGGCTGGCCGTTTCGGTGTCGTTCTGCGCCGGGGTTCTGTTCAGGCAGTGATGGACCAGAACGGGCGCCGTGGAACTACTACTGCTGCTGCTGTTAACCAGAGACATTGGCGCCCTCTGCTGGACACTCTGGCAACTGCGAGGTAAGTACGACAATGTCCCTTTTTCCACTTGAGGATTGATTGGTCGTAGACCCACACAAACTGTGAAAAAAATGCGATTTATAGCCCATAAAATACGGTATCACTACTTATATTGTATTTAGATCATATTTTATACGTTATATACAATATATACTTTGAAGATGCTAGTCACTTTTCAATTCAATAATGCAAAAGCAACTAAAATTATGCTTGTAAATGACACATTTTCTCACAAAACGATATTGAGTATTTTTTTTTAGCTCCCAACAACCAGTACAGTGTGGGATTTTTTTTCAAAACCAGAAAATAAAACAATACCACCTTCATTAAAAATAAAAATAATACTAAAATGACTGCGCACCCACTTTACTGCAAAAATAACGGCTTGGTTAGAAACTGCTTAACTCATTGGCCGTGTTAGACGTCCAATCCATTTGTAGCAGGAGAGTGTCAGCAAAAAAACAAAAATATATAATTCTAGAAAATAAATAATAATTTTACAGTCAAATTTGTCTCCCACCAATATACTGCACATGCATACATTGCTTTAATATGAGATATTATACATTGTAGGAGAATCTTACCTGTCTGATGCCTTTACTTGTCCTCGTATTTTTGAACGAATTTTAAATATTAGAAAAAAAGATATATATCCTCCCCCCAGATTTGAAAACTCCACCTATAGCACGCTGTCAACACGTTTAATATGACGCGAGGACCCCATACCGAACAGCCCGTCTAATTAAGACCAGTGTAAAAAGACGGCAGGACAAAAGCTTCAGTGTGCCTGGTCAGCATTGCAACCTCCAAGTGTCCTTGAACGCACCTTTTGCCGTGCTAGTCGACATTATCAACTTGTTTACCGACATTGTTCACCTAAGAATTGTGCAAATCCTCACGTTTTTTTGTAAAACAGTAACAAAATAAGTCATAGTAACGTTCTTATGGGGAAAACAAAATTCAATTAATCAATTTTTATTTCAGAAAGAATAAAAAAAATCGTCGGCCTCACATCGCAAAAACATTCATGCTAGGCTAGCTGCTAACAGTATAAAAAGCATCTAGCTAGGATTGGTTGTCTTTTATCTCCGTGTGTGATGTGATTGGCTGGCTACCATAGTCACTTGGGATAGGCTAAAATGCTGAAATGAAAACACGATAGTTGGCTGTCCAACTAAGTTGAGCTGGGAGAGTTGGTAGCAATCATTCCAATTGGCCTTCTTCTAAACTGACGCACTCGCCTTCCAGAAGTCTGCAAACACAATCAGAAAATGCACATTTTTTTACATTGGCATGGACGTCAACCGACGTCCAAACCGACAGCCCCGTCGGAACCGGTTGGACGTCTATGTCCGTCAATGGCAGCCGAGCAGTGAACCAACGGCGTCAAATATTTGGACGTACGCCGTACGCTCTTTGAGCGCCGCACGAGCCTGGCGAGCCTCCGTGTCGTGGGAAATCTTCTTGTAGCAGTAGACCAGAACCACCACCAACCACAGCTGCAACAGCACGATTAGCGTGCACATGATCATCTCCGACACCACCGCCGCCAGATGACGGTTAGCTTAAAAATAAACAAACAACAACAACAACAACATGATTCTTAAACAAAATACAGTCGTAAGTGTAGGAACAAAAATACAAAAATGAGGGGAAAAAGTCACGATTATTTTACTGGCCAGTAGTGGGCAGTGTCTATCATTCATTTTCTGAAACGCTTATCCTCACATGGGTCGCGGAGGGTGCTGGAGCCTATCCCGGCTAGCCAATCGCAGGGCACAAGGAGAAAAAGGACAAACATTCATTCATACTTAAGGAGAATTTAGCATGAATTAGCCTAGCGTTCATGTTTTTGGGATCGGGGGGTGCCGGAGCCTATCCTGGCTAACGACGGGGACCTGGCGGGAGGGGGGGGGGGGGGGGGGCCTGAATCGGTGGTCAGCCAATCGCAGGGCGCAAGGAGACAAACAAACAATGACTTCTAAAGCTAGGGACAGTTTAGCATACAATTAGCCTAGCATGCATGTGTTTGGGATCAGGGGTGCTGGAGCCTATCCTGGCTAACGACGGGGACCTGGCGGGGGGCGCCCTAATTGGTGGTCAGCCAATCGCAGGACACAAGGAGACAAACAACCAATGACTTCTAAAGCTAGGGACAGTTTAGCATACAATTAGCCTAGCATGCATGTGTTTGGGATCGGGGGTGCTGTAGCCTATCCTGGCTAACGACGGGGACCTGGCGGGGGATACCCTGAACCGGTGGTCATCCAATCGCAGGGCACGAGTAGACAAGGGACAACTGTTCACGCTAACACAATTCAGACTGTTAGCCAGCTAGCTTAGCATGCATGTTTTGGAGATATGGGAGGAAACCAGAGTACCTGGAGAAAACCCATGCAAGCCCTGGGTAGACCATGCCAGCTGCCCACCACCAGGACCCAACTGGGCTCGAACCCTCGAGCCCAGAACTGCGAGCCGGAGACGCTAACCACTTCACCAACGGTCCGCCATGTAAAAAACGAGTCCACCAAATAAGCGTTCCTCACCGACGTCCACCACGCCGAGCTCCACCTCCTTCTCCACGCTGACGCGTGGCCGGAAGCCCGCCAGCAGGAGGGTCCGGCTAAAGGTGCAGCGGTACGTCCCGGCGTCGTCCGAGCGCACGTCGCGCAGGGCCACGGCGCCCGTTTGGACGTCCTCTCCCGCCGTTCCCAGCCAGTCCAGACGTCCCTCGAAGGCCGCGGACACCACGTGGGCCGTGGGGTGCCGGTAGCGGAAGATCTACGGGAAGAGGTCGGGCGGTGAGGAACCGGTCGGTCGGTCGTTCAGGAATGGACGTCGGAGGGGGGCCCACGTGGGTGAAGTTTTCCCGTCCTCGAGCTCGGAAGTGCCAGTCCAGGGTGCTGACGGCGGATACTTCGCCCCGTTTCTTACAGGAAATGCAACCCAGCACGAAGGCCTGGCCTCGGACGGCCTCCGTCAGCGAGTCCACCTCGGCGCAGCCTCCCGTACACTCGCACGCTGCACAAAAGCACGAAAAAAATAGGAACAAAAACCACAATACAGTGGTAGCTCGACCTACGATCAGCTCGTGGTACGACGAAAATTTCGATCGAATAATTCGCCCGCGATACAATCAAAATTTCGAGATGCGACCAAGCCAGGTGGCCATGACATGAGAGGCTGTTTATCATTGTAGCGCACTGTCTTTTTTGCCGCATCTCTTTCGTGTATAACATATCTACGAGCACTGAACGGTTTATTCAGACGAGTTTCGACCAGGAAACGCACAACGCGCATGCGTGGCCAAAAAGAGGGCTTTCTGGGTAATGAAGTATACTCGTGCACACAACACCGATAGCCAATGGCACCCTTTCTCAGAATAAAACTTCATTACACACAATCAATACGTGGGTAGGAGGTTGCATTTCCTGTTTCCCCCCCTTAGCATGTTAGCTCCCGTTGGCAGAGCGATCGCTAATTCAAGACTACTTCTCGTTGGCAAGTGGTCGTGCGTTATCTTATTGTGAGGACATTTGTGTGCATCATTTTCGGAATATTTTGAAGGGAATACAACAGCAAACAGCCCATCGATAGCGAACGTGAGGGTGGAGGCGTGGCAAACCGCTAACCCGGCCAGAACGAAGGTAAAAAAATTAAAACAAAATTAGAATTCAGTTTTGTGTAAAGTTACATTAAACGTATGTTTGAGTGTCTGTATCTATTTATCCAAGTTAATTTAAATTTGTTAGTTCGTTTACGAGTGCGTTGTTGCCGCCCTCTGTCGTTGTCTCGCCCCTCCGCGAAATGCGTCTAATTTTACATCTATTAAACACATTTTATGACTATTAAACCACTCGTTATTTATTACTTTGTCAATATATGGCAAATTAGAAGAAATAAAAAAAAACATTCCAATCCAAGATCCTGTTTTTGGTGTTTTTTCAGAGGGTTGGAACGAATTCATTTGTTTTCAATTCATTTCAATGGGAAACATTCGCTCGAGTTACGAAAAGCTCGACATACGATCGATCTCAGTCTCAGAACGGATTACGATCGTATGTCGAGGTACCACTGTATTTCCTACAGAAAAACTGCCATAAAAACTCACCAAACAGACCGACGACGACAAGAAGAGACAAGCGAACGTGCGTGGCAGCCATCGAATAACATCCACTTGTGCAGGTCATCCCGCCTCCATAAAAGCCGCGCTTTATTTTGAAAATAACCCCCTAATAAACGGCATCGCCACTAAAAGTCATTTAGCGAGTTGTTTTGTCGTCTCTCGGGATGGCGACCGCTCCCACTTTAAGGAGGTTATATTTAGGCGTTGCGAATAATCCGGAAAGCCGGCGGGCAACTTGAGATGACGGCAGTCACGGCACCCCCATACGACGTCTCCATGACACTTTTATTTAGTACAGAAAATAGCCATAAATAAATAAGTGGCCTTCAAAAGTGCCCATGTGCTGGTAACGACTTGGATATTTTGGATTATCCCCTTGATATTCCAGATTAATCTCATTACGTGGCCCACTTATTACCACATTGGGCTCCAGAGACCCTAACGAGCTTTAATGAACTTTGATTGACGTGAAGAAATGTGGTCATTGGGAAGCTGGGAACTGAAAATGCTCCAACGTCAGGGTTAGTGTACTTTTTGGGGGTTTTATGCAGCCCTTTGGAACATGAATGGTTTGGAGTTAGACTAATCTTGAACCTACACATGAGATTTAGAGATATTAACCTGAGATTTTGCACCAACAGCTGAGATTTTGCAGCTACACTTGAGATTTTGAGATATTACCTGAGATTTTGCACCTACAGCTGAGATTTTGCACGAACAGTTGAGATTTTGCAGCTAAACTTGAGAATTTGCAGCTAAACTTGAGATTTTGCAGCTAAACTTGAGATTTTGAGATATTACATGAGATTTTGCAGCAACATCTGAGATTTTGCAGCAACATCTGAGATTTTGCAGCAACATCTGAGATTTTGCAGCAACATCTGAGATTTTGCACCTACACTTGAAATTTTGAGATATTAGGTAACCTAAGATTTTGCATTTACACTAGATTTAGAGATATTAACCTGAAATTTTGCACCTACAGCTGAGATTTTGCACGAACAGTTGAGATTTTGCAGCTAAATTTGAGATTTTGAGATATTACTTGAGATTTTGGACCTACACTTGAAATTTAGAGATATTAGGTAACCTAAGATGTTGCACTTACACTAGATTTAGAGATATTAACCTGAGATTTTGCACCTACAGCTGAGATTTTGCAGCTACGCTTGAGATTTTGCAGCTACACTTGAGATTTTGAGATATTACCTGAGATTTTGCAGCAATATTTGAGATTTTGTACCTAAATTTGAAATTTAGAGATATTAGGTAACCTAAGATGTTGCACTTACACTAGATTTAGAGATATTAACCTGAGATTTTGCACCTGCAGCTGAGATTCTGCACGAACAGCTGAGATTTTGCAGCTACACTCGAGATTTTGAGATATTAGGTAACCTGAGATTTTCCACCTACACTTGAAATGTAGTGATATTAACCTAAGATTTGGCACCTACACTACATTTAAAGATATGAACTTAAGATTTTTCCACACCTACGCATGAGATTTAGAGATATTCACCTGAGATTTTGCACCAACAGCTGAGATTTTCTGCGCATTCACCGAACCTACTTCAGTGTAAAACAACCTATATATTTTTTTCTAATTCAACATGCATAAACCCAGGCTAAAAACCACAGCTCCAGAAATCCTAAAACAGCAAAAAATATCTTAAAAACATCAACATTTCACTTTTTAACGACCCATATGCGAAAAAACGAATAATCACAGCCTGTGCTAAAGTGAGCCGAACCCATAAATGTTACCCCAACAAAGTCAAATAAACCCGCAACATTTGCAGGCCTTGAAAGCCGCCATGTTTGTGTTTGTTTACGTACAGCGGGTGCAAAAGGGGGTCAGGGTTGTGATCACGTGACGCAACTACCTGACAAGGGTGTGTTGATTTAGTCGCCTCATCTAAACGCCAGTGACATCATAACCTTGGACTCGAGGCCATGTTGACATACGTGTTGTGGCTTTTTACGGGCGCCTTCCACGCCGCGTTTCCTTTCGTTCTTCCGCCGCGATCCCACCGATCTTCCTTATTTTTAGCCCAGATCGAGTTTCCGCGCCCCCCCGGCCCCCCGGCCCCCCCTCCTCGGCATCGTGTAGCAACTCCCCGGCGTTTGGCAGCCCGGGCCAAGCAGGCGGCGGGAACGGACGGACGCCAAGGGGAAGTGCCAAGTCATTGTTCGGGCTTCGTCTCCACTTGGAAAATGGCGCCGTGGCAGGTAAAGGTGATTTTTTTACGGACCCAAATGCGGTGAAATGTGTAGTTATCTTGCTGTTTTTGACGTTTTGCTTTTCTGATAAGGTGAAGTGATGCGACGGCTGGATGAAGGTGAGGAGACACTTTTTTTTCTTATAAAGTCCTCCACTGCTCGTTAATGGAAGTTAGGAGAATTAAATAGTCTTGGATGAAAAGGGAGATTTTTTAAGGTTATTTTGTGGCATTTTGGGGGAGTTTTTTCTATGCAAATCTAAAATATGGGGTAGAAAATAATTTTAGAGTCAACATGGCTACAAATGTAAATGCTTTTGATTGTTTTTTTAAAAAATCTTTTTTAAAGTTTTTTGCAATTTTGAGGAAATCAAATAAATCTAAAATATGGGGAACAAAAATTAGGGAGTAATTTGATTTTATAGTCAACATGACAAGTTATATAAAAATCTAAAATATGGGGTAAAAGATAATTTTAGAGTCAACATGGCTACAAATGTGAATGCTTTTGATTGTTTTTTTAAATCTTTTTAAAAGTTTTTTTTTGCAATTTTGAGGAAATCAAATAAATCTAAAATATGGGGAACAAAAATTGGGGGAAATTTTATTTTATAGTCAACATGACAAGTTCTATACAAATCTAAAATATGGGGTAAAAAATAATTTTATAGTCAACAAGGGCACTTTTTTTATTTTTTAAATCTAAAGTTTGATTTTTTTAAAAAGTTTTTTTGCATTTTGAGGAATTTTTTATATAAATTTAAAATATGGGGAACAAAAATCGGGGGAACATTTATTTTATAGTCAACATGGTGAAAATGCTTTTGATTGTTTTTTAAAAATCTGACGTTTGACAAAATGCTCAATTTTTTAATAAACTTCTTTTCAGTAAAGAATATTTTATTTGAAAGGTGTTTCAAGAAACCACTCTTTAATTTCCGATAATAATAAAAATATTAGATACAAAAAACAATGACTTATTTAGCATACTATAGCAAGTGCAACGTTTTCCTTTATTAAAACACTACATTTAAAAGTTGTTTCTCTGAGGTTGTATGAATTGTACGACGGCATTAAAGGCATTGTCACACCACAGTGTTGACATTTAAAAAGATCCGTGTGTATCACAAATAGACTATTTATGAAGATCTGTTCACGTGGGATAGCAAATGTCCACTACCACGTATTCGATTCACATGACGAGGATCGCGATTACAATATAGTTTTTGCACTACAACCGGTTGAGCTCTAGGGGTCGCCATTTTACTTGTAAAACTACTATGAATCGCTATTGTGCTGCTATTATTTCTCAACGTCTTGTCTTTCAAGTAATGTTGAGGAGTAAAAACACATGTAAACTACAGAATTACTACATTGCATTTTTAAAGGATTTAAAGGTGCCACATCTCGTTTAGTTTGAGTTCGAAACCATAACGTTGGTAAAATAACTATTGGAAACTGTCATGGTTTGCTGCGGACTGTTATTTCCCGGATCGAACCACAAAGTTCACGAGAGGGGTGTTTGCGGTCGTCATGTGCTTTTTACCTGATCAAATGTCACATTCCGTTTTAAATTCACGGGGATGTAATAATATATAACTGTACATTAATTTCGTTGATTACTAAAAAATATATACATGGTGACTAAAGTTAACAAAAAAGTGGAGTGAATATTTATACACAGTTGAGTCCCCCCCTTCACAAACGTTTAAACTCGTCTTCCTCGGCGGACAGTTATTTTCCGGGCCAAACCATAAAGTTTTATCAGAGGGAAGATAGTTTTCTCGTTTCGCTTTTTACTGTATATAATGATAAAGTATCGATCCCTAAAACGTTTGAGTAATCAAATAAATCTGTCTCGTATTAAAAAATATAAATGTGGCGAAATACTTTCAAAACAAAAAAAACGTAGTTAATCCGTCCTCTTAGCGTTCCCCCTTCTTTACCGCCAGATCTTTGAATGAACTCTTCCACCCCCTCCATTTACCGACAACAATAAACCCCCATCCATTTAATTCGGTACTGTTCTCCGTTTTTTCGAATTAGCATCTTTTATTTATAGTTTTTAATTGTAAAGATGGTAGAAGCTAACACCTTTTAGTTCGTATTCCGTCTTTAAGCTGGTTGGGAGAACGGGACGGCGTGCTTAAGAAAGAAAGAAGTCGACGGACTCGGCGTCTTCGGAGAAGAAAAAGTTGGCCCAAACTTTCGCTGCGTGTTGCTCGGCGAACGTTTAAACACCGGCGGATGCGCTCGTTTTCGCCGGGCCGAGCGTCCGCACCACCATGTTGATGTGCTCCGTGGAGAATCTGGATTTTAACATCACCTCGCGAACCGTCGCTCGCCTCGTCTACGAGGCCGAGAACGACCACCGGAATGGGGGCAACTCGTCCAACGGCAGGTAGGACCAAAAAAAAAGTCGAGTTAAAATCTGAATTTAACGCCCAAAAAAAAGTCGTGCAGCTTGTGTTTAATGTTCGTTGATTGTAAAGTCTATTTGCTAGATTAGCCTGGTCAAACAAGTCCGTGCTAAGATTGTTCTTGTTCAAACACGAGAGCAAACATTGTTGCCGTGTAGTGTCCTACAGTTGCACGCATGCATACCAGTGGCCCTTTCATAGTTATTTAAGGTCAAATAAATCAGATGAAACTTAAAGAACCTTTTAAAAGGCAAAGACAACATCTTGATGAAGTGATCTTGTGAGAAAAAAAAAAATAGCATTGAAGTATGCAAATGACAGGTTTCTTCGATTTCTAGCAATATAAAAAAATAAAAATACCCTCGCGTACCCACGTACACATCTTGTGAAAAGCAGTGGCGGTCCGTGCATTTTCTCGTAGCGCCTTCAACGAATCAATCCAACCCTCAACAACTATTTTATGGCTATAAAATCTCGACTGCAGCTACAGCTGCGACACAAAAAAATCAAATTAATGCACAAAAATGTGGTAAAATCCACTTCCTAGCAGCATTTAATGATTAAATGCAAATACTGGAGCTTTTCAGACATTACAACCGAGCCAGGGAGGTGATTTCCCCAGCAAAAGACAGCGATGGACGTCAATGGCGAAATGGCAAAAAAATGCACTAAAGTGGGGTAAAATCCACTTCCTAGCAGCATTTAGTGATTAAATACAAACACTGGAGCTTTTCAGATATCAGAACTTGGCCCACAATTGAAATATCATTTAGGAATATAGCCATATTTTACTCACCAAAAATCCTTTTTAACTGTACACAATATCCATCCTCCTTTCTTCCTTCTTTTCTATCGCCATCGAAGCTAATGCTAAAAGACGAGCCTGTCCTGTCGTATTTCCGGCATAGTCCGTCTTGAAAATGGCTTTAAATCAACACAACAATATATTTGCTTGTGCAGCCCGCTCCAGATACAGTTTGGTAGCTCTGGCTAATCACTAGCCAATCATAGTTGGTGAAAGCGATGACGTATCCCTACGCCCGCGACAAGGCATTGTGGTGTTGCCAACTCGAAATCTGATTGGTTAAAGCAACAGTCTTATCGACTCTTGTTTAATGCAGCAGAGCCTGCAGAACTGATTGTGAAGGCCTTGAGGCAGATTTCTGACCCTGGCAACAAATAATGGCTGAAATGTGATTGGTTAAATGCTTCAATATGAAAACACACATCTGGAAGCAGTGCAACCAGGGGGAAAGGAAGCTAACAGACCATTTGGAATTATTTAATAACTATTGATGGACAAAATATAATATATGATTCAGATATTTCTTAGGCCAGCAGAGAAGGCCTTGAAGGCCTTGACGGCCCGCCACTGGTGAAAAGGGGTAATTATGCCATCAAGAGGAAGGGGAAGGTGACCACTTCCTGAAAATACTGGTTTTTGTTTAGTGTGTTCAGGAAAAAACTATAAGATTGTAAATGATCAAGGTGTTGACTATATATGGATGTTATTTTTTTGAATTTTAGACAAATAATGACTCCCCCCATTTTGTAAAAAAATGATGTTGAAGTTTAAATGCTTGGATATACAGTGGCGTCTTGACTTAAGAGTTTGAGTCGTTACAAAGGCGCCGTTTGTCACTTGAATCTTTTTCATTGAAATGCAAATTAATTCCAACTTCCTCAAAATAATGGCAAGTTTCGGAGATTTTAAAAGGTGCCTTGGATTGGCTTTTGTGTAGAAAATAAAATCAATTCGAGTTACTCATATTTCGAGGTCATTTTTTTGCCCTTTTTGGAGCGTGTGGCGTCCATTGTTGGTGTCTTTCAGAGACATTTGCTTTCTTCTGCCGGAATGTTCCGCCGTGACCTTGCGGAGCTTTCTCCCGCATCTCCGTCTTGTTTGGAATGTCATCAAATGTTATTTAATACTCACAACAGGAAGTGGGCGCTCTCAGATTTCCCCTTTTCCCGCCATTAGGCCCCCCGAGGCATGTTTTCATGCAGGAAAAAATAAATAAATCAATGTTGTGCTGCTGACAACCTCATTAGAAATCAGAGGAGGATTATGTTAAGGGTTAAAATGCTGTAAGTGTTATTTTTAAGTTTAGCTTTAAAAGAGAAGTGAGCGTCAGGTGGTGTTGCGTTCAAGTGCCGTCCGGTTTCATACAACCTCAGAATGCTGGTTTATTAGTAAGTGTAAGCACTACAAATGTAAGTCGACAGCCTCATGACGGTATGATATTATAAATTCTCTTACGAATCCATTTTAAATGAGAATTAAATAGTCTTGGATGAAACGGGAGATTTTTTAAGATTTTTTTTTGGAGTTTTATTCTATGCAAATCTAAAATATGGGGTAAAAAATAATTTTAGAGTTGACCTGGCTACAAAGAAAATGCTTTTGATTGGTTTTTTTTAATCTAACGTTTGATTTTTTATGAGGTTTTTCGCTATTTCAAGGAAATCAAATGAATCTAAAATATGGGGAACAAAAATTAGGGGGTAATTTGATTTTATAGTCAACATGACAAATCATATAAAAATCTAAAATATGGGGTAAAAAATAATTTTATAGTCAACAAGGCCAAAAATGTAGATGCTTTTGATTATTTTTTTTAAACAAATGTTTTTTTTTTTAAAATTGCATTTTGAGGAAAGTTTTTTTGTGCAAGTTTTTACAAAATGATTTTTGAACTAAAAACGCAGAAAAAATGATTAAAAAATGACAATTATTGATTTAAAAGGGGGAAAATCAGGAAATTTAATATAATCTATACTCTTCATTTTAATTTGATCCTAAAACAGAAAGACAGCACTCATGATTTACTTTCCCGGGCCGCACAAAATGATGCGGCGGGCCAGACTTGGCCCCCGGGCCGCCACTTTGACACCTGTGGGTTAGACTAACACTAGCTCGATGGTGCGTGCAGTGGAGGATTTTATTGACAGTTTCATTCTAGCAAGTCAGACGTCAGCTGACCTTTTTGACCCCTCAGGTGTCTTACCGCCGAGCATTCTCATTTTTTCTCCGAGATGACCACGTCCTCCCCTCGCCCCGTCCCGACCCTGACCATCCTGCCCCCGTCCTCCGACACCGAGTCCTGGTCCCGCTCGCCGAGCCCCCGGTCCCCCCGCCCCGGCTGCCACCCGCGCCTCTACCGCGGCCGAAGCCGGACCAAAAAACGGGCCGCCGACAAGCGCCCGGCGACCCCGCAGATCGTAATCGAGGAGGAAATTAGCTCCGCCCTCCCCCCTCTCGCGGACTCTGATACCAGGAGGGAGGATCCGGGTCAGGACCTCCTTCTGCCACCTTCTCGGTCTTGGCCACGTAGTCCTTCTCCCAGCCGACGCTCCCGGTGGTCCCTTAGGAGCCTGCTGGGCAGGGATTCGGACTGGGAAAGCTGCAGGTTAGTGCGCTGGACTACCGTAGCAAACCGTTAGCCTAGCGGCGTCCAATCCGTTTGAACCGAGCGATCTGTCCAAATGGATTGGATGTGCACGGTTGTCGAGGAATGAGTTCATTTGGGAATATTCTCCCTTTTAGTTGTCTTCAACAAATGCATTCTCAATCGGATTCAGATCAGGGGATTCACCATCGTCCTTCTGCATACTTGTGAATGAAAAAAAACAACATTAAATGACTATTTTTTATCAAATTAATTGACAACTATTTTGATTGACTCCTCAAAATTGTCCAAATTCTCCTTTTCAGCATGTTAGTAGTAAAAAGTCACCTATTTATAAAAGCATTTTTTTTTACCTTTTATGAATTAAGGAAGAGTGTAATAGTAAATAATATCAGCGTGGATTTTACATTTTTTATAAACATTCTTTTAAAAAAAATTAAATTTAAAGTAAATCCCAGGAAAAAAAATTGTTGACACCTCAAAATTGTCCAAATTCTCCTTTTCATCATGTTAGTAGTAAAAAGTCACCTATTTATAAAAACATTTTTTTTTTTACCTTTTATGAATTAAGGAATAGTGTAATAGTAAATAATATCAGCGTGGATTTTAACATTTTTATAAACTTATTATTATAAAAAAAATTATTAAATAAAAAAAAATTCGCAATGTAGTGAAGCCGTGATATTCGAGGGATTACTGTATCTTTAAATTTTTTACCAAATCAGATATTTGCAAACATTTGCTTTTCCTTTGAAGACTTCAGATTTCTATTTCATTTTTTTTGGGCCGTGCTTAGTTTTCGACTAAAATATAAAAGTTTAGAATAAAACAACAGGAACACAACATTTATAAATTAGCCAGTTAATCGACACCGCAAAAAGGAACTACTGACTAGCCGCTTTTCAAAATAATAGTTTTCGCAATCATATAATTCGCCCAATGATTTTTATTCCCTTTATGTTCTTGAAAAGAATTCCAATTTAAATGCAATTTTGGGCCAAGAGGCCTTTTTTAATGCTTTCCTGTGAAACATTCCCACCGTATTAGGATTAATTTAATCTTAATTTATTCGGATAGCGCTTCTAATTGAGCAAAAACTCTTAATCTGTTTAAAAAAACAAAAACAAAAACAGCCTGGATTGAGAACAAAATGTAGTTGACCAAAAACTCCAAAGAGAAAATAAATCCGACGTGGTATCGTCTATCAAATGTGCATCAATACCAATCTGCTAATCCCATTTAATCCCAACAACACGCTCTGTTATTTTTGACCGTCAACTCAACCGAGCCGTCACAACATGCCGGGAGGCGGGGCTCCCGCGCTCCCTACTCGCCCCGAATCATGACATCACCCTCGGCCAATGGTATTCCGTCTCTCGCCCGATGATGTCACAAAGGCCCAATCAGAGGAGGCTCTGCGTGGCGAGGGTGATCTCCCCACTTCTCTTCTCTTCCTCAACATCTCAGCTTGCTTTTAATGTTGTCACAGGCAACATTTTGATGGACTTCCTGCTCCAAGACCACAGGAAGTCCTATGCTACTTTAGCATAAACCCAAATTAGCATATTAGCGGCCACTTTTTACCTAAAATGCATGGAAAAAATTGACAATTTGTCCATCCCTGGGCAAGATGTTCGCTTTTTGGACACAATTTAATGTTTTTTTAATGCGTAGGGAGGAAGAAGCGCTCGTGATTTCCACGTTAGCTTGACGCAACGCTAGGCGCGCGGCGGGGAAGAAGATAAAACATCGAGATTGAGGTTACTGGATTATGATGTGAGCTCTAATCCCGGGATCGGGTGGATTCTAGTGTTGATGTGCTGCTCTCTAAATTTCACAGATGATTAGAAGAGTTGAATTGATAAGGCGGAAATAGGAACTCATTGGTTGCCATTGACGGATAAAGACGTCCAATTAATTAAATGTTTGTTGCTGTCAATGATAGCGATGATTGACAGGCAAGCCGTTGTCATCAGATTTATTTTTTTTGACCAAAGTGAAGTTAGAATATTGAGAAAACGTCATACAAAGATTTTCCCATAAAAAACATGCAAGAGGTCAAAAAGTATAGTATTTATAAACATGAGTCATCTGAATTCACTTGAATGGGAAAAGGTCATTTTGAGAACCATGTCACAATATTGTGAGAAATTTAGCAAGTCAGTGAGAATGATCAATAGGGGAAAGTGTTTTATTTATATCAAGATTACAGTTGTCAAGATGACGCTAGTCATATTTTATATCTTTTTTTTGTTCCTTACAAGGTCTAACTCATTCACTGCCATTGACGACGATAGACGTCTAATAAATTTTGACCTGCAGGGCAGCCAATTTGAACCCTTTTTTTCCGAGCTCCCTTGAAATGCACTCTTATCTATGCCCTCCAGCCACAGTTTGTTTTATCTGAAACCCACTCCCTCCCCTCCTGGCATCCAAATGCACCCCCTCCCCCATCTGCAAACCGAGGGGGGATTACGGATGGACGGCAGGCCGACGGCGGCTCATCCTATGCAGCCAGCCGTCGTCTGTCCGCGATGGTCCGATTCTAGCATCCCTCTCGTCCCCGCTGCAAGATCGCTTGAGCTCGGGTACATCGACGAGGAGACGCGCGGGTCTCGTATGTTTATTTTCGGACTCTCGTTGGGGACCACGAACGCCCCATGACATGTTCGAGTAAGTCATTCGACGGAACGTTTATCTTAATAATCACCTTTTTATTCTTTCGAGGCAAGTACAATTACGATTTAGCGAAACATTTTGATTCAATTTCAAGACAATCTCTTTTATTTGAAAAAAAAACAGTAATAATAATAATAAACGAGGGTGATGCGTTCATGTGTATCCCGGTCGCTCAGCGGTCATCCGGTCACAATCTCCCGTCGCTCGCTCCCTCCCTCCCCGCCGAATAAACACGACAGCCTCCGTACACCCACAACCGGTTGCTTTTCAACCGGGGACGTTCAGAGCTCCATCCGCGTCGCCGTGCCTCTTTCTCGGCGTGTTATTTGCTAGCTTGTCGGGTCTCCGCAGCTTGACGAGATTGATGCTAAAGTAGCCACGGTGCTAACTTGCTAGCCGTCGTCACGAGTTGGCTACAAATGAATGAGTTTACGTGAAAAATGGATATTAAATAAGATGAATTGTGTGATATTGGCAGACATTTATATATTTTGTTGTTGAATAAGACGTTTAGTTTCACTGGAGGTTGGAACGGCTTGTAAACAAACGCTGACACAGATTCTCATCACTAAGCCCATTTAATAGGCTAATGCTAGGCACCGTGGTAGGATTCGGTCATTAGTGGCTGATTATTTCCACTTAACATAGCGTATTTAGTGAATAAGGTCACCATTTACGCAGTCGAATACAATAATAAACATTGTTTTCTTTTGTGACCATGTGGTCCGAAAGCAGCTTTTGTTTTATTGGACGGCCGTGCTTAATATTGTGTCCAATTTGGTTATTATTTCGTTCAAGTCAGAAAGTTTAACCTTTTTCTATGGCACGAAAAATCTTTTTATTAAAAATGGAATCACATTTGAGGGAAACATTTGCTAAAATTGGAGAACCTACTGGAACCAAAACTGAAAATTAAAAGGATTTACTTTTACTGCCATGTTAAATTTTGGTAGATTAAACCTGAACACGGCTATGCATCTTTATCAAAGATTGTTAAAGTCCACACTTTGTGAAGAAAATATTGTTTTACAAAATCTGAAGAGCCAACAATAACAAATTTTATTTAGAAGTGTCCCCAAATGTTTGTATTCAGCTGCTACTTTTTTTGTTTTTAAGTGTTTTGTACTGGGAAGACGTTGTACCAAAATAGATAATGGAGGCCTGTGTACCATATTATTGTTTTTGTTTTGTTATTAAAAAAAGAATGCTAGCGCACGGCTACGTGGCTTTTTCAGCGAGGTTCCACCGTAATATTCGACTTTTCAAGCAAGGTTTCATCGTAACATTTTCCATATTTTCAACCTGAAAAGTTACTTGTCCCTTTTCTTAAAGAAACACATACAATTTCTACAAATGATACACATGTATAAGAGTGATTTGTTATGACCGTTATCAACTGTAACCGAGGCCGACTGCTTTATCGGTCAAAATTGGTTCAAGCTGATATGGCGGCCTATCGTTTTGTTTGTCTTTCTAAAAGAAATACAAACATTTTGTCCCGTCTTTTTGCAGCACGGCCAGTAATTCTCCACGCAGCACTCCGGGCAGCTCGCCTTCCCTGCGGCGACGGGTCCTGGGCGGCGGCCGGGCGAGCGAACACGATTTGGCGGGCGAGAAAAGCAGCGGAGGAGGCGGCTCGGACAGCCCCCTGCCGTCCATTCCCTCGGCGTCCTCGCTCTCGTCGGCCTATCCGATCGCGTCCCGCCATTTTAGGAGCAATGCCAAGGTAATTCCACCGTTATTGTCAGCATTATTTAAGTCTACACTCTGCCATTGTTTTTTTGTCTTTTCAGAAAATGCAAAGCTGGTACAATGTGAGTATTTGTTTTAGATTGCTTCATTCTGTGGTGCTTTTTGGGGGGGGTTTGATCTGAGGTTTTTGGTATCCATTTTTAGGTCCTCAGCCCCACGTACAAGCAACGAAACGAGGACTTTCGTAAAATCTTCAAGAAGCTTCCAGACTCGGAGCGACTCATCGTGGGTAAGTCAATTGAATTCAATGCTTTTTTATTGTCATAACTAGCCTGGCGCTGCCTGCCACCCTTCGTAAAGCTTGATGTCGATGTATACAGACCACAATCCATTCGCGAATAGTAGCTAGCTAGTAGCTAGCGTAACTTTTCCAACGCTGCTTTCCATGCTTCGTAAAGCTGTGTTGATGCCGATCGCCAGGCCACAATCCATTGGGTGTATTGACAAAAGAACTATGTATCCCAGCAGTCACTGTGCAGTACTTTTTATACGGGGAAAATAGTAGAGTCGGGGGCGGCTTGCCGTAGTTGTGAGAGCTGTAGAGGATGGCATACCCTATCGACTGATTTATTTTATTTTATCGTGATAAATTTTTTAGTATTGGTCCATATATAAAGCGCACTGGATTATAAGGCGCCCTGAAAATTTAAGACTTTTATGTGCGCCTTATAGTCGTGAAAATACGATAGTCAACATAAATAACTAGTAGTCAACATAGATAAGTAGTCACATGAATAAGTGGTCACATAAAAAAGTACAGTCATCCCTCGATTATCGCGGTTAATGTACACCAGATATGGCCGCGATAAACGAAAAACCGCCAAGTAGGGTCACCCCTATTTAAAATAAATAAATAATAATAATAAATAAATATAATAATAAAATAATAATAATAATAAATAAAAATATTTTTTATTATTAGTTTTTTTTTACTACACTGCTGAGTTCTAGTAGCAAGCGAAGGACGGGGGAGTGACCGCCGCTTGCGAGTTTCATCGTGGATTTTCACATTTTTATGAATTCCCCCCAAAAATGTAATTAACAAAAAAAAAATTCCCTCCAGAAAAAAAACCGCGATGTCGTGAAGCCGTGATAATCGAGGGATTACTGTAGATACAAACTGACTAAAGTGGTTAGCAGCCTATGGAGCTTTAGTGCAAGTACAAGATATGAACTTAGTCTAGATGAGGTCCTCCTAAGCGCAGAACTTGACTTGAGTACGGTGATGGCTTCTTGGCAGAAACTGTCCTTGAGTCTGTTTGTCTTGGCTGTCATGGCCCGGTAGCAGCTTGAAGTGGTCAAAGCCGTGATGTCTTTTATGCCGAAGATTTGGATGTTTGTTGTTGATATTTTGTCTTTTTTTTTCAATGTATTTATTTTTATATCTCCATAGATTACTCGTGCGCTCTGCAGAAGGACATCTTGCTCCAAGGCCGCCTTTATCTGTCGGAGAACTGGCTTTGTTTCTACAGCAACATATTCCGCTGGGAAACCACGGTGAGCACCCGATTCGTGCTAACGCTCCTCATTCATACATTCGTTGACAGGTTGACGGGTATGATTTCAAAATATATCGTATTTTCTGGATTTCCAAATAGCTTTCCATGTGCTTTTGCAGATCACTATCCTGCTGAAAGACGTGACCTCAATGACCAAGGAGAAGACTGCCAAGCTCATTCCAAACGCCATCCAGATAAGCACCGACAATGAGAAGGTCGGCCATTTCACACACACACACACACACACACACACACACACACACACACACACACGCACACGCACACGCACACGCACACGCACACGCACACGCACACGCACACGCACACGCACACGCACACGCACACACACATGCACCCACACACACCCCACAAACACAAACACACACACACACACACACACCACACACCACACACACACCACACATACACGCCACACACATACACCACACACACACACACACACACGCCACACACACACGCCACACCCCACACACACCCCACACACACCCCACACACACCCCACACACACACGCCACACCCCACACACACCCCACATACTAGAGACACACCACACACACACACACACACCACACCACACCACACACATACACACCACATACACGCCACATACACACCACATACACACCACATACACACCACATACACACCACACACACCACACACACCACACACACCACACACACCACACACACACCACACACACGCCACACACACGCCACACACGCCACACACACGCCACACACACGCCACACACACGCCACACACACGCCACACACACGCCACACACACGCCACACACACGCCACACACACGCCACACACACGCCACACACACGCCACACACACGCCACACACACGCCACACACACGCCACACACACGCCACACACACGCCACACACACGCCACACACACACACCACACGAACCACACACACACACCACACCACACACACACACACACACACACACACACAAATTAACTAAAAAAAAACAATAAATGAGCTGACTTGGCCACATTTGTCTGTTAACCATCCCTTTTCTTCCTTCCTTCCTTTCCATTGAAATTCTCAGCACTTCTTCACTTCTTTCGGGGCGCGGGATCGCAGCTTCATGATGATTTTCCGCCTGTGGCAGAACGCGCTGATGGACAAGGTGAGATCCCGCGGCGGCTAACCGGATAATAATAATAATCGGACATAGGCTTTGTCATCATCATTGACTCGACAAAATCCTAATTGTCATCATACCCAGAAACTGCGTATGACGAAATTGGTAGTGCTTCTCCATAAGGTGCATTTTCCCGGCAAAAGGCCCAAATAAGTGAAAATAATTTCAGACTCGTAAGTTGGCATTCTGCCGTGATGGATACATCGCATCACCCCTGAGCGGATCACTTACCTCTCACTGTCTTTCACTTACCTTCAGTCAGCCAGTAGGAGGCAGATCACCGCCCAACGTCTTTTCATGTTACCTCACCCCGAAGTTATTACACAGAAGGGATCGTGTGTCGTGCTACCGCAAGTTTAGAGTCCTGATGGATGTGGGAAAAAACTGTCTTTAAGCCTATTTGTCCGTCCTTTGTGAGACCTGTATCGCCTGCCATAGGGCAGCAGCTGGAACAGATTGTGACCAGGGTGCTATGGTTGATAATGACACCAATCATTTTCTCCCCGTACGTTTTCAGTCCTTGTCCCCCAAGGAATTGTGGCACATCGTGCACCAATGCTACGGCACCGAGCTAGGCCTGACCAGCGAAGACGACGACTACGTCTCGCCGACCGCCGAACACATGAACGGCCTGCTGTGAGTGGCTGGAAACTAAATGCCGATTCCGTCGCTTTTTGAGTATCGGGTCCATTTACTTTGAGCCATTCCGCCAGGCCCGGAGAGGAGTCCGTGTCGGTCGGCGACCTTTTGGAGCTGAGCTCGACCTCGCTCCCCTCCTCGGGGAGCTCCCCCCCGCCGCCGCTGGTGCCCTGCGGCCAGCCTAGCCCGCCCTCCACGACCAGCGGCGCGGTGGGTTCGTCCCCGCCCGTCTCCAGCGTCTGCCTGCCCATCGAGGTGCCCTCGGCGTCGGGTCGCCGCCTCAGCTCCGACCCCCCGGAGCCCAGCCCGACCAACTCTCACGGCTCGGCGGCGTCGGCCGCGCCCACCAACGTCTCCTCTGTGAGTTGTTGGGATCGTGTCGTCGGTGGGGAGATGTGATCGTTCAATCCGCTTTGAGCCCTTTAAAAACAAGAAACATTGAATTGATTTGACTTGAATGTATTTCAATTGAATGGACTTGAATTGAGTTGATTTGAATCAAATTTACTTGAATTGACTTAAAATGAAATGACTTAAATTGACTTGACTTAAATTGACTCGAATTGACTTGACTTGAATTGACTTGACTTGAATCGAATTGACTTGAATTGACTTGAATCGAATTGACTTGAATCGAATTGACTTGAATCGAATCGAATTGACTTGAATCGAATTGAATCGAATCGACTTGAATCCAATTGACTTGAATCCAATTGACTTGAATCCAATTGACTTGAATCCAATTGACTTGAATCCAATTGACTTGAATCCAATCGACTTGACTTGAAACGACTTGAATTGAATCGACTTGAATCGAATCGACTTGAATCGAATCGACTTGAATCGAATTGACTTGAATTGACTTGACTTGAATTGACTTGACTTGAATTGACTTGACTTGACTTGAATCGAATTGACTTGAATCGAATCGGCTTGAATCGAATCGGCTTGAATCGAATGTGTTTATTTTCATTACACAAGTACAACAAATTTAAAGCTTCACCATAAAGTGCACACATCAATCGGCTAAAACGTTTTCTAGACAACTTTGTGTTATCATCAGATAATGATCAAGAATATGCTTATAAATAATGTGTTCAACAATAAATCGGTGACCAGATTTTTAGTAGGATTATTTGCGGTAATAAAATCAGACGGCAGATAAAAAAATAACCGTGACCGTACATCGTTTTTAAATTCACGACATGCATAGACTTTTCAATTAATAAGGCTACAAATAAAACAAAACCGTGCTAAAGTTCTTTTGCTTCGTATGGGGAAACTAGTATATTGCTAGCCACGGCTCGCTAATTCCTGACCTTAGTGAAAAAATGCAGTTTTATATGACAATGTCATTACTTTTGGTTGATGTTTGCATCTATATATACAACTCCCATCCTTTTAAAAGTCACATGACCACGGCCTGACTCCCTTTCCCACCAGAACCCGGAGGAGGGCGGGGACAGTCCGTTCGAGCTGGCCAATCACACGGCGCTCCTGCCCAACGCCAGCCTGGGGAATCTCTCCTCACTGGACGTCACCAACGACGAGGACCTGCCCACCGACCCGAGCAACTCGTCCGACACGCAGGAGGAGAGTGAGTGTGCGGCAACCAATGGGAATCAATGGGAAGCGTTACGAGATGAAAACTTGACGTCATGGCAACCTTCAGGTGAGGTGGAGTCCTTCTGCGCCGACCTGAACGGGCGGCTGCACGTCAACGCTGCCGTGCGAATGAGCGTGGACAAGCTCCACGACCTGCTCTTCTCTGCCGACACACATTTTATTCGCCACCTCTTCTCGCAGCGACATTTTACTGGTATGCACACACACCCAAATAAATCCACGAAGAGCCACGGTGAAACATTTACTGAACCCGATTTAGGTTTTTTTTTGCTTTAGTTGCAGATTTTATTTTGGAGGGGGACACAATTTGTCATGTTTTGAGATTTATTTGAAGTATTTTGAGAAGTCTTTTTTTTTGTTGAGAATTTGTGAGATTTTTTTTTTTACAAATAGAGTAAAATTTTTCTGCTTTTTGACAGAAAAAAATGTACTTGAATGAATGGATTTTTACCTTTTTTTATTTTTGGGGAGAGTTTGTTTAACTTGATTAAATTTGTTGCTTGTATAGAATGCATAGAACCTGATAAAAGGTTTTCTGTATATTATTTTTAAAATGTATGTCTGTGTTTTAGTTTGCATTAGAATGAGAAATGGTTTGACTTTCAAACGTCAACCATGAAAAGATTTTTAAAAACATGTCTTGCATAAAATACGAAAACAGAAAAAAAATCATCATTTTCATACTGAATCTCTCGCCAGAATACATTTTCTCAACTTTTTTAGCTCCAAAACAAACCCCAAAAAGTTGCAAATCCAGACTGTCCCAAAAATGTGGTCAAATTGGATAATTTA
Organism: Stigmatopora argus; assembly: GCF_051989625.1. Taxonomy (NCBI): domain Eukaryota; kingdom Metazoa; phylum Chordata; class Actinopteri; order Syngnathiformes; family Syngnathidae; genus Stigmatopora; species Stigmatopora argus. Next base: position 21,538,364 of record NC_135390.1, read on the forward strand.
ACAACATTAGTCCTTTTTTAATTTGCACTATGAACCAAAAAAATCCTCAAATAACCAGCCCTAAAACAACATACATTTTATCTGTCCCCATTTGTTTCGCGTTCTTTCAAACGAGGACACCATTTAGCCAATGGGCATCAACCCCCGTTGCTTGGCGACATTTCGCTGCACTAATTGGGGGGCTATTTGCCCCCTTTTTCCGCCCCCCTCCAGTCCCTTTTTCCTTTCAAAACTCGCCAACATCTCACTGTGGCTCGATTCTTTCAGACCTGGCGGTGGGCGAGTGGCGGCCCGACGGCGGCGGGAGCACCAGTCGCGTTCTCAGCTACACCATCGCTCTCAACAACCCGCTGGGACCCAAGACGGCCCCCGTGGTGGAGACGCAGGTGAGCGCGAGTTCGAAACCGGTCACCGGTTTCCGCCAACGCCGTCGCCTGATTTTTGTTGTTGTTGTTCCGTAGACGCTGCACAAGAGCAGCGCTCAGGGCGAATGCTACGTGGTGGACTCGGAGGTGATCACCTCGGGAATTCCGTACCAAGACTACTTCTACACCGTGCATCGATACTGCCTTACTGCCATCAAGAAGAACAAGAGCCGCCTCAGGTGACATTTTTCTTGTTTTCGCCATGTTGTTAGGATTGAAGTACCGTATTTTGCTGTTTAATATATCCAGGTATATTAAACAGCAGGGATATATTAAATGGCACACAAACGGGAAGGTACGATCCACTACGCCAGGGGGTCAGATTCGGGATGGTTGGCGGGCAGCTTTAACGTCAACTTGATTTCACGTGGGCCGGACCATTTTAGATATAATAGTTAGATTTTTTTTTCTATAAATGGATTAAAATAACTGGTTTAAAAGACCAGAATATTCTGTTATTTATAGATCTAAAACAATGTTTATTTGAGCTTTTTTTTAAAAATATTTTTAGATTTTACAAAATGATTTTTGAACTAAGAACACAGAAAAAAATGGATTGAAAAATGACAATTATTTATTTAAAAGGGGGAAAATTAGGGAATTTAATATACATCTATACTCTTAATTTTAATTTGATCCTAAAACAGAAAGTCGGCACTCATGATTTACTTTCTCGGGCCGCACAAAATGATGCGGCGGGCCAAATTTGGCCCCAGGGCCGCCACTTTAACACCTATGGTCTAAGGCAAGGGTGTCAGACTCGGGTTGCTTCGCGGGCGGCATTAACGTCAACTCGATTTCACGCGGGCCGGACCATTTTCGAAATAATACTTATTTTTTTATTTTTTATAAATGGATTAAAAGAACTGGATTAAAAGCCCTAAATATTCAATTTTTTATAGATCTAAAACAACCTTTATTTGAGCTTTTTTTTCTTAGTAAGGGAAAATTTAATCATTTGTTTTTAATTGCGAAAGTAAACCAAATTTTTCTTTAATTATATGCCATATTAAAGTGGAAAACAGAAAATATTTTTATGTATTTTTAGATTTTACAAAATTATTTTTGAACTAAAAACACAAAGAAAAAATGGATTAAAACATTGCAATTATTGATTTAAAAGGGGGAAAATAAGGAAATATATACATCTATACCTATCATTTTAATTTGATCCTTAAACAGAATGTCGGCACTCGTTATTTTATTTTCTCGGGCCGCACAAAATGATGCAGCGGGCCAGATTTGGCCCACGGGCCGCCACTTTAACACCGGTGATCTTTTTTGTTCGTTAATGGTGACATTTGTGAATTTTAGAACGTAAACTCGAATAGCCAATTTTGGCTTTCCCATTCTACATTTCGCCCTCACCTTTCGAACTTGAAATCGATGAAACAAAATGGCGCCATATTTGAACCCTTTCCCTCCCACTTTCGCTCTCCAGAATTTCATCCGACATCTGCTACAGGAAGCAGCCGTGGAGTTTGGTCAAAGCTCTGATTGAGAAGAACACGTGGAGCGGTATCGAGGAGTACTACCGTCACATGGGTGAGGATTTTTTTTTCCTGGAAAAAGCATCCCAATCCGCCATTTTCATTCAAACGTCTCCCCCAATAGAAAGCGAAGTGTGCAAATTAGAAACGCTGCTTCAGTCCGAGGTGACCGTGGTGTCGGCGGGAGGCGCCGGCGAGGCCGCCAAGCCGTCCCCGGCCTTGCGCCGGCGCAAGCGCACCTGCTCGCGGCGACAGGGGGACCGCGAACGGGAGGCGGGGGGCGCCGGCGAGCGAGGCGACCGAACTATCGGGGAGGAGCGCGAACGCAGGGATGCCGGTCAGTGTCACTTTTCAAAATAATCATTGGAATTTTTGAAGTTTTGAGTCATTTTATTGATTTATTTTTATTTTTTAATTTGTTTTCATAGGTGCTCAGTACATGAAGCTGGGAGAGCGCGCGCGGGGGGCCGCGCAGAACAGCGTCTCCACCATCCTACTCATCGTCAGTTTCATGTAAGTCACAAAGGGATGGATTCCATCTGGTTAGCTAAACCAATATAGCATATCACTGTCAATAATATAGAACATTTTCACTTAACGTATTTTCTCGCATATAAGCCTTATTTGACCCTCTAAAACAAGGGTGTCGGACTCGGGTTGGTTCGCGAGCCGCGTTAACGTCAACTCGATTTCACGTGGGCCAGACCATTTTAGATATAATATTTAGATTTTTTAAAATAAATGGATTAAAAGCCCTGAATATTCAGTTTTTTTATAGATCTAAAACAATTTGTATTTTAGCTTTTTTATATATATTTTTTAGATTTTACAAAATGATTTGTGAACTAAAAACACAGAAAAAATGGATTAAAAAATGACAATTATTGATTTAAAAGGGAGAAAATCAGGAAATTTAATATAAATCTATTCTCTTCATTTTAATTTGATCCTAAAACAGAAAGTCGGCACTCATGATTGACTTTCCCGGGCCGCACAAAAGGATGCGGTGGGCCAGATGTGGCCCCCGGGCCGCCACTTTGACACGTGCACTACGCATTCTTTATGCCACTGATGTCAAAGTGGCAGCCCGGGGGCCAAATCTGGCCCGCCGCCTCATTTTGTGCGGCCCGAGTAAGTAAATTATGAGTGCTGACTTTCTGTTTTAGGATCAAATTCAAATGAAGATTATATATGTATATTATATTTCCTGATTTTCCCCATTTTAAATCAATAATCTCAATTTTTTTATCCATTTTTTTCTTTTGGTGTTTTTAGGTCAAAAAGCATTTTGTAAAATCTAAAAATAAATATAGAAATTTATATAAATATAATTAATGATATGCATACAAATTAGACTCGACATGCACGAAACGCCATAACGCAAGACAACACGGCCGATATGGTCATTTATTTCCAAATAGAGAAAAGATAAACAGATAAAACGCTAAACACAATTTATTTTGACATCTATGAAAGAAATTTAAGGAAAAAAATAGTGTATCTTGCATAAAACTTGAAATAACTCACTTGCGCCTGCCATTGCTCGCTCAGGGCGCCGCCATCTTACAAACGAGACCGCTACGGACACACTTCCTGGTTGTACTGGTCACATGACTTCCTTTTTGAATTTTTCTATGTGCAATCCAGCAATCGATTGATACAGTCCCTCAGAAATAGCACGTGCGATGATTTTTATTAAGATTTTCCCTTCAAAGTAACACATCCCTATTAAAACCATGAATATGGAGGTGAAAATTTGAATCATGGGGCTTCTTATACGAGAAAAATCGTAAAATTCAACGATTTTAAGGCCATTTTAAAGGTAGGGCTTACACGCGAATGCGGCTAATATGCGAGAAAATGAGTAATAGCAAGATACAAACTCTTCCAATCCACACATGCTCAAAGTCACAAATATTACTGTAACAAATGTCAAAAATGTATTTTGCAAGCACATTTTGCTCTTTAACACCTTGCCTGCCATTGACTACTATAGACTGTCAAAATGAATTGGACGTCTCATGCATTTAATGGCAGCTAGCATTGGTTGAATACCGTATTTTCCGGACTATAAGTCTCACGGGTTGCTTTTTCTCGCCATCTTTTCTCCCTTTGTGGCTCCTCGGACTCCCCTTTTTTGCGTAGGATCTGTATCAGGTACGCAAACCAAAGGCTTTTTACTTCCTGCAGCCACACTTTGTTACAGGAAACGTCTCACTTTGTCTCATTGGACTCTCGGTGCAATTCAACCCAAATGTACTTAGAGTGGCTAGTGCGTCAGCCTCGTGGTTTTGGGGTCCTGGGTTCCAATCCGGGTCAGGCCACCTGTGTGGAGTTTGCATGTTCTCCCTGGGTTTTCCCCCAGTACCCTCTGGTTTCTTCCTTCAACCCCCCAAATGTGCGTGCTAGGCTAGGCTAGCTGGTTGAACACTCTAAATTGCCTCAGCCTAGCTATGATTGGTTGTCCTTTGTCACCCTGCGATTGGCTGGCCACCGATTCAGGGTGTGACCGCAGTTAGCTGATAGCCTCCAGCACTCCCTCGACCCTTGTGAGGATAAAGCAGTTCAGAAAATGAACAAATAGTTAATACTCCGGTCTAATCCCACAACCCAAAAACATGCAGGCTAGGCTAGCTGGCTGTTCAAACACTCTAAATTGCCTAACTCTAGCTATGATTGGTTGTCCTTTTGTCTCCTCGTGCCCTGCGATTGGCTGCCCACCGATTCAGGCCTGGTGCCCGTAGTTAGCTGGGATAGGCTCCAGCACCCCCTCGACCCTAGTGAGGATGAAGCATTTCAGAAAATGAATGAATGAATTAACACTCCCGTCTAATACCACAACCCAAAAACATGCATGCTAGGCTAGGCTAGCTGGTTGAACACTCTAAATTGCCTAACTCTAGCTATGATTGGTTATCCTTTTCTCTCCTTCTGGCCTGCGATTGGCCGGCCGAATGAATGTACTTGATTTCCTGTAAGGAAGTTCCACTGTGACACTGACATGTTTGTGAGCCTCTTCCTTGTCCAATTACACTCATCGCACTCGTCACCTTTTTTTGTAAACGTCGACGACAGCTAGCATTTTGTAAGCTAACGCCCGTTTGTATGTTTTCTGAGCAGCCTGGTGGTGCTGGTGGCCCTCAACATGCTGCTATTCTACAAACTTTACTCTCTGGAGAGGGCCGCGCACACGCTGGAGACGTGGCACTCCTTTTCAGTGGCCGACAGGTGAGTCTCGTCTACGCCGTGACACAGTGGATGCTAAAGTAAGGCTAGCGGATGAGCCTGTGGCTAGCAGACATGCTAAAGAGGAGGCCAGGTCGCGCGCTTTGTTAGTTAGCCGCGTGGTACATTTTGGATTTCGGGGGGAAGGTGGCTTAGCATAGTCGGGGAATAAAACGCACCTGATGCTAGCTAGCCCTGCCTGCTGATTTTCTTCCACACAATATAAGCGAGCGGTAAATATTGGGAGGTACGCGGACGTTTCGTCGAAAGACGTTTGGTAGAACGGACGTTTGGTCGCCGGGTTGTTACTGTTGAAACCAGCTCTCAAAATTATAATCATGAGAGAGAGGGTTTAATATCTAAATATCTAATATCAAAATATCAACAGTAAACTCTCTGTCACAATTTGACAGCGACCGAACCCGGCGACCAAACGTCCGTTCTAACAAACGTCCGGTCGACCAAACGTCTTTCGACGGAACGTCCGGTCAAGGTGGCTTAGCATAGTCGGGAAATAAAACGCACCTGATGCTAGCTAGCCCTGTGTTGGAGTAATCATTATTATAAATGTGTTTGCAATGCTTATTTAGGAATATAAAGCCTTATAATATACATGCTTACTATGATATACTGCTGATTTTCTTCTACAAAATATAAGCGAGCGATAAATATTGGGATGTGGATCGGATCATATGATTTGTGGGTACCCGGGCATTTCGTCGACGGACGCTTCGTCCCCGGACGCTTCGTCCCCGGACGCTTCGTCCCCGGACGCTTCGTCCCCGGACAGTTTGTCGACCGGACACTTGGTCGCAGGACAGTTTGCCTAACTTTAACCACTATTAAAAAGACAAAGAAAATTCACATATTCTTTATTAAAGAAAATAAAACAGCAAAAACTGGCTCGACAACACAAACACTAACATTTGGGCGTGTGCAAATACTAAATGTGCTCGTCTCTAAACACGGTTCCTATGTTGAGTGCTCCACGTTTGGAAAGACCCCAAAAAGAATCAACGTGACATAACAACTCAGATGTCACGTTGATTCTTCATAACAAATAGGGAGACATCTTGCAACAGACCAGTTCTCGGGGGCACTGAGTGACTCCACTAAATTACTATAACTGTTTGGTTTTTAATCGTGAATTGATGTGGCTACCATTCTGACTGGATGCTGATATTTGTTGTGAAGTATGCCAAAAATACTGCATCTCTGACTTAGATATAGACCACATGTGTCAAAGTGGCGGCCCGGGGGCCAAATCTGGCCCGCCGCATCATTTTGTGCGTCCCGAGAAAGTAAATGATGAGTGCCGACTTTCTGTTTTGGGATCCAATTAAAATGAAGAGTATAGATGTATATTAAATTTCCTGATTTTCCCCCTATTAAATAAATAATTGTAATTTTAAATCATTTTTTTGTTTTTAGTTCAAAAATCATTTTGTAAAATCGAAAAATATATTTTAAAAAAGCTCAAATAAACATTGTTTTAGATCTAGATACAAAACGGAATATTCAGGGATTTTTATACAGTTCTTTTAATCCATGTATATAAAAAAAGTAATTCTATCTAAAATGGTCCGGCCCACATGAAATCGAGTTGACGTTAATGCGGCCCGTGAACCAACCCGAGTCTGACACCCTTGGTTTACAGAGTTGATGTTTTTTTTTTTTTAAATCAAAAGCCTATAAACTAAATTAATAAAGTGAAATGTGCCTTTTCCCTTCTCAGTCCTCTTCCACAGACGGCGGGGGAGTGGGCTCAGGTTTTGCAGCTGCAGAGACAATTCCACCAGGCGCAACTTGGCAAATGGCAGCAGATCCTGCAGTCGTCCGTGGCTCTTCTAGACCAGGTTTGTGGTTTACTCATATTCCCCATCCTCCCCAAAAATGGGGCGACACTTTTTCGCCCTAGCCATGGAAAAACTGAGCTCAGCAGGTTCGCCAAGTTGCAGGTTCGTGCATGTCTCTGTTTTTATGCGCATATAAGCCGTACCCTCGCACTCATCCTTTTATTATTTTTGTCCGACAATAGCGGCTCATATGCGAGTAAAATATGGTAATTTGTGCGCGTATAAGATGTACCCTCGATTCAGTTATTTTTTTTGTCCGACAAAAGCGGCTTATATGCAAGTAAATATGGTAATTTGTGCGCAGATAAGCCGTACCCTCGATTCAGTCAGCATATTTTTGTTCGACAAGAGCGGCTTATATGCAAGTAAATATGGTAATTGATGCGCGTATAAGACATACCCTCGATTCATTCATCATTTTTTTTGTCCGACAGAGGCGGCTCATATGCGAGTAAATATAATAATTTGTGCGCGTATAAGCCATACCCTCGATTCAGTTATCATTTTTTTGTCCGACAAATGCGGCCTATATGCGAGTAAATATGGTAATTTGTGCGCAGATAAGCCGTACCCTCAATTCACTCATAATTTTTTTGTCCTACAAAAGCGGCTCATATGTGAGTAAATATGGTAATTTGTGCACGTATAAGCCGTACCCTCGATTCAGTCATCATTTTTTTTCCCGACAGAGGCGGTTTATATGCGAGTAAATATGTTAATATATGCACACATAAGCCGTACCCACCATTCATTTTTTTTGTCCGACAAAGGCGGCTCATATGTGAGTAAATATGGTAATTTGTGCGCGTATAAGCCATACCCTCGCACTCATCATTTTTTTGTCCAGCAAAAGCGGCTTATATGCGAGTAAATATGGTAATTTGTGCGCATATAAGCCGTACCCTTGATTCTGTTTTTGGAGTTACGCATGCGGCTTATATGCGAGAAAATCCGCTACCTTTCCTTTTACCGATTTCCAAAGATTGGACTGTTTTTTGATCTTTTCTTTTTCTTCCCCCGCTATTTCCACAGATGAAGCAATCCCTTGAGAAACTCCACCAAGGCATCGCCGTCCCGGACGTCCACCAGGACGAGCCAACCGACACGGACACCTGAGCCCCATCTGTACGGTACCGCCCACTAATTCACAAAAACCCACCCACCCGGCACGGACGGACGGCCCCCACCGTTCGAACACAAATCCAGCAAAATACACGCCAGGGAACCTCATTACCCACAATCCATTTCTCACCTGTTTGACTTGAAACTCGGCAATAAGAGCCGGCCGGACGGCGGCCCAGGGGGCGGGGCCTCCCGAAAGCCGCATCATCCACACTTTTTGGGTTTATTTTTCCTCCGACATTTTCACGCCGCGTCTCATCGGCGTCAAACTTTAGGTTTTTTTGTTAAAAAAAACAACAACAAAACAAAAAACGAAAACAACAGTATTTATTCCCTATGGACGTCCGTCCTCGTGCTCTGATTGGCTGTCGAGAAACGGCCGCCACGGACGCTAGCGATTGTTCCTGAATGTTTCAAAGTTGAATCTAACGTGGATAATAATAATAGTTATGATGATGATGCGTGTTCACAAAGAGTCCGCGTTACATTTCCGATGTTTTGTATCGTTTTTTTTTCGTTATCGGAGACCTCACTTCCTTGCCATTCAAAAAAAAAATTACAAAAAAAGGACCAATCGAACTTTCTAACAGCGAAAGAAAGGGAATATCTTGTATGTCATACTTCTTTTTCTATGGTTTCATTTTGTTTTGTTTTTGTTCACCTAAATCCTTTAACCCCGCCCACCTTCACCACTCCACCCCGCCCCCTTTGTTACGGCCCTGCTGCGCAAGGCCACCCGCACACGACAACAAAAGGGGTGTATTATTTATTTAGGGAGGGGCACGGAGACGAGAATGTACTGTGAAAAAAAATTTTTTGATTGTGCACACGGACGGAAATGGAAACAAAAAAAAATGAAGAAAAAAAATCCCCCAAAAAATGAGGTTGTGACTCTTCTTTGTTTGGGCGTGTTTTTTTTATTATCTTTATGACAAATGGGATCAAAAAGGCTTTAAAAAGTACAATTTTGATGAGTCATTTAATTGTATAGTATATAATTAAATGAGGAAATATGAAATTCAAAATTAAAAAATTATACAATTTTAATTATCCACTCTTCATGAACAAATGCGTTAAAAAATATTAAGTCATTTATTTACTCATTTTTTAATATATTAAAATCAACACTAAGAAAAAAATTCAATTTACTAAAATATACAGTTACAAAGCTGTGTAGTATAATTTATTTAATAAATAAATATTGTTAAATTTCCGATGAACAAAAAATAAGTTATTTTCCACTTAATGAATTTAAAAAAATATATTTTTGCCAGTTTTTGAGCGTTTACGTAATTACATTTTTTTAAAAAGGGATGTAAATATTAAATGTTTCTGTATTTGTAAAATATTGTCATTATTAAACAAAAGTTGGAATGAAGGAAACACTTTGAAAATGTTATTCAAAACTCATTTTATTGTTGGTTCAAACATATTCCTCCAAAAATGTCCTCTAGACTTCCAAATTCAACCAACAAATATAAAAAAATATACTGTATGTTAAAAAAATGATTATTTTTGTCAATCGTACATAATAATGGATGTAAATAATACATTTTTAGGAATTCAGAAAGCTGTTAAAATGGGGTTTAATAACAATTTTGAAGTACAAATTAGTTAAAAATGTAAACAAATGTATTTTTAATTAGTATCCCAGTAAAAACTACATTGTTGTAATAGTAGTACTTTTTTAAAGTACTGTAAATATCATCAAACTTTAATAATGTCACAAATATGTGAGTTTCCAATTACAGTAATCCCTCATTTTTTGCAGTTTAAAGGTTCCAAGACCGTCCGCAATAGGTGAGTACATTGTTTTTATGATATCTATTTAATATAATTTGGACTTTAAAAAAAAAAACCTCTGTACTTTTTATCTCCTGAATCTAGACACGGCCCTCTAGTGGTCAGTGAAATCATCTCTAATTGTGACTTGCCTTTTCAGTTTGTTACTTTTAAGCTTATTTTGGAGGGGCTGTAGATATATTTTTATGATTGTATCCATAACTCATATTGAGCTTTTTCTTTTGTAACAGTGTCCCTCGTCGTCGATTGGTCCGCCGGTGCTTCGTCACCCCCTTCCGCCTCGGCGCGCTGCCTCGGGGGGGATGGCGGTTCCGAAGGCGGATGCGAGAAGCCGTTTCTGCGCCAGTACTTGCTCACTCTGAGGTAAAAATAAATAAATAAATAGAATAACAAGGCAGCAAAAAAAGTCCATGATTATGATATTTGTTCAATTTTCCGTCCGTTTTTGAGAGCGGGAGGGTCGGCGTGGGTTGGAACGTACCAAGTGGGTTAACTACTCTTCCACCTGCACAGCGGCGCAGTTGTCTTTGTTTTCGGGCGCTATGGCTAAATACTCGGCCCTGGTAGGTAAGAGGAAGAGGAAGAGGAAGATGAGGAGGAAGAGGAAGAGAGGGCGAGAGTCAAAAACAATCTGTTTTGACTCAGCAGAGTGCCAAATTTCAATCAAGAGTCATATTAGGAGGGCCAAATTTCATTCATTCACTTATTTTCCATAATGCTTATCCTCACAAGGTCATGGGGGGTGCCGGAGCCCATCCCATCTGACTATGGGCACCAGGCGGGGGACACCCCGAATGGGTGGCCAGCCAATCGCAGGGTTTAAGGAGACAAAGGACATACAATTGTAGCTTAAGGGCGGTTTAGATTGTTAGCTAGCTAGCTTAGCGCGTATGTTTTTGGGATGTGGGAGGAAACTGGAGTACCCGGAGAAAACCCATGCAGGAGCACAATCTCAGAAATGTGAGGCTAATGGGGTGGTCACCCGACCACCAGGAGGCGCCCTACTTTTATTTTTAAAAATAGTTTTTTCCTGTCATACGATAAAGCAATTTAGAGTGTTTAACTAGCTAGCCTAGCATGCATGTTTTTGGGATGTGGGAGGAAACTGGAGTACCCGGGGAAAACCCACGCAAGATCACAAACTCAGAAATGTGAGGCTAATGGGCTAGTCATCCGACCACCAAGGGGCGCCCTACATTTATTTTAAATTATGTCATTACCTGTCATATCAATTTAGTGTTCAACCAGCTAGCCTAGCATGCATGTTTTTGGGATGTGGGAGGAAACTGGGGTACCCCTAGAAAAGCTGTGCATGCCCAAATAAATTCTCAATCTCAGAACTGTGAGGCTAAATAATTAATTATAATAATTATAATAATAATTATTATTTTTTAAAATGAAAAATAATACTAATATTAATTTTAATAAAAAAGGAAATTAAAATAAATAATAATAATAATTTTGAAAAATGTAAATTAAAAAAATAATAATAATTTAAAAACAATTTGAATGACACATTTTCAAGATCAAGTCATTCTTATTTTGTCATTTTACTTTTTTTCAACTTTTAAAAATAATTAATTAAAAAGATATTAATTTAAAAAAAAGTAAATTAAAATAATAATTTAAAAAAATGTAAATTAAAAATTATAATTTAATTTTTAAATAAATTGAATGACACATTTTCAAGATCAAGTCATATTCGTAATTTATGTCATTTAACTTTTTTTTTCAAATTTTTGGCCACTCCTGGTCCTCCATAGAAGAATGCTGAAGATAAGAGCTAAAGGCAAAAAACATACTTTAATGTTCAAAAAGTATGTCGGGAATAAAAAAAAAAAGGAAAGAGGACTACGACCTATCGGCTAATGTTACCTTAAAAAAAAACCTTTTGGACTTACGCGTTCTCTCTCAAGGCCTCCTCGCCCGCCGCCGAGATCTTCCTGTAACAGTAGACCATCTCCACCAACAGCCACAGTTGCAGGCCCACGATGGACACGTACATCATCACCTCCGACAAGATGGACGCCCACCCCCGCGTTTCTGTCCGGAAGAAAAAGACGGGTGAGTCATGATTCCCAGCGTTGAACCCGGTTTAAAAAAAACGCCGTACTTTTAGGCACCACGCGCAAATTGATGGTCTTGCGAATGTGGGTGTGGAAAGTGTAGTCGTTGTAGAATAGCACGCGGTAGAAGATGCACGCGTACGTTCCCGCGTCGTCAAAGGTCACGTTGGCCACGTAGATGGAAGCGTCCTGCAGGTCCCGCGTCGACGTGCTGCCGCGCCATTCCACGCGCGACTCGAAGCGCTCGTCCGTGATGGAGCCCAGATGCTCCTCAAAGTCGTAAATCTGGGGGATTTCAACATCAAAATGGAGTTTTATTTAAAAATAATAATAGTATCGTGTTTCCCACAGTATAAGTTGGTCTTTTTTGTAGTTGGATTGGGCCTGTGATTTGTATCACAGTTTTGAGCTGCATTCGCTTGCTAGCTTGCAGTTTGCTAGCTGTTAGCTAAAAGTAGCTGGGCTTGGTTGTCAAAATTTGTATGGATAGCGTTGTTAATGCATCAACTCTTTAAAGTACCGTATTTTCCAGGCTATAAGTCACACTTTTTTCATAGTTTGGCTGCACCTGTGACTTATACTACAGTTTTCAGTCGCAATCTCTTGCTAGCTATTAGCTAAAAAATAGCTGGGCGGTTAAACCACCAACTCTCCAAAGTACCGTATTTTCTGTTGCGTTTTCTTGCAGTTTGCTAGCTGTTAGCTAAACGCAATTGGCTGTCAACATACTACAATTTTCATTCGCATTCTCTTGCTAGCGATTAGCTAAAAGCTGCTAGGCTTGTTAAACCACCAACTCTCCAAAGTAGCATATTTTCCAGACTATAAGTCACATTTTTTTCATAGTTTGGCTGTGCCTGTGACTTATACTACAGTATTCAGTCACATTTTATTGCTAGCTATTAGCTAAAAGCTAATTTTATAAATAAATAAAAGCTATTCTTTTATATTTTGACTGGTCCTAGGAGTCATACAACATTTTTCAGTCGCATTCTCTTGCTAGCTATTAGCTAAAAGCTGCTAGCCTTGTTAAACCTCCAACTCTCCAAAGTAGCATATTTTCCAGACTATAAGTCACATTTTTTTTCATAGTTTGGCTGTGCCTGTGACTTATACTACAGTATTCAGTCACATTTTATTGCTAGCCATGAGCTAAAACCTCATTTTAAAAATAAATAAAAGATAAATAAAAGCTATTTTTTATATTTTGACTTGGCCTACGAGTCATACAACATTTTTCAATCACATTCTCTTGCTAGCCTACTTGCTAGCTGTTAGCTAAAACCCAGCCTTGCCTCAGTCCTAGTAGCAAGAGGTGGATTGTCACTGTTTTATGAACTTTGAACTAGGAAAATTCCCTCAGAAAAAAATCCCCCGATGCAGTGCAGCCGCCAAAATTGAACGTGGGAAAGTGGAATTTGCGTCCGACCTTGTAGAAGTCGTGATCGTGCGCGGCCTTGAAGAACCAGGCCACGCTGGCCGTGGCCGTGACCTCGCCCCTCCTCTTGCACGAAATGCAGCCCAGCTTGAAGCCGCGGTGGGCCACCGCCTCCGTTTCCGAGTCCACCTCCACGCACGCGGCCGCGCACGTGGCCGCTGAACAAAAGCATTAAAAAAATAAATAATCATATGGCAACATTTGAACTCTCGTGGACCTCCACGGCGCCACGGCGCCACGACGCCGCGGTCGCGGGGATCGAATCCGTCCGTGCGTCCGTCCCCGTTTCATGGGCGACATCTCGGCTCAATGTCAACAAACGTTTGCGTGCTGACTCGCCCGAATGTCAAAAGCACGCCGCTTCATAAAAATGTCAACACGTTACATCATCCGCGACTCGGTCAGATTACGCAAGAGGTGTTCTGGAATTTGTCGTGCGCTAACTCGCTAATCGTTTCAATCAAATCATATTTTAGGACACGCAAAAGACACAAATGGTTTGCCTTTCTTTTTTTTTTAATCATAAGATATTTTACGCGGACCAAATTTGCTGTCTTTTTGGACACTTTTTTTAAGGAGCCCTTAGTAATCTGCCTAGCAACACGAAGCCATTAGAAAACATGTCATCAGAATCAGGGAAGAAATATATGCAAAATGTTTTTTTTGTATTATTTTGTATTATTTTACTTATTTTTACTTATTTTACTTATTATTTTACTTTACAGTTTTGAGTCATTTGTAAATCAAAACAAATGTACCAATCATTTTGATGAGTAGACATACCTTTATTCTTTTACTAACCTAATGACTTAACTAGCATGTTTCAAAAACATGTGATGTATGACAGTATATGCTTATTATTATTTAAATGTTTACGTTTATATCGCAAAACCATTATTCCTACAATTCACAATTTTAACTGTTTGTGTTTCATTGAATATTTTTTTTATGGTGGTTGTGATGAAAGCCATTGTAATCTGCCTAGCAACAAGGTGCCATTTGGGCAATTTCACACCTGAATTTTTTAAATCTGCCTAGCAACAAGGTGCCATTTGGACAATTTCACCCCTGAATTTTTTAAATCTGCCCAACAACAACCACCCAATCCAATCTCACGTGAATCTAAACAGCCGTTTAAATCCGTGAGAATATTTATGTTATATTTGAACGATTGCTAGTTTGACACCGTGAATGAAATGTTTCAGTTATTTCCCCCTCATAAATCACTTCAAAATCCAATCACAGCAAGAGGCCAATCAGATTCCACTTTTTTTTTTTGCCGTTTCCAATGCTTCGTTTGTACTCTGACATTTAAAAAAAAAGAGAATAATTAGAGAGTGTGGCCACAAACAGGAAATTCCAACCACATGAACAAATCCCGAGTTAGCCCGAAGCTTTTAACGAGAACAACGAGATGATTGAGCTGACGTTTGAGTGGCCCCTCGTCGCTTTGGAGACCCCGTGACCGGCGGCCATTTTGATTCATGGCGGCTTTAATTAGCGAGGTCACCGAGCGGCCGACGTATTCTCTTCCATGGCGACTCCATCTTGGCCAAGATGGCCTCTACGTGAGCTGCATTATTAATATCCGTTTGTCCTTGAACACCCACACACACACACACACCCACACACACACACACACACACACACACACACACACACACACACACTGTATTTGTGTGGGTGTGTACGTCACCCGTGCCGATAGAACATAAAATCCATGGCACTTTCAATCCCGCTATCGACGACGGCTAACTACTTTTCTTCTATTTTCAAGTCAAGAAAAAAAGTCAAATTCATTCATTCATTTTATGAGCCGCTTATCCTCACAAGGGTCGCAGGGGGTGTTGGAGCCTATCCCAGCTAACGAGGTGGCCGGCCAATCGCAGGGCACCAAGGCACAACAAGCCAAAATTCTCATATCCACGGACAATTTAGCATATGATTAGCCTAGTATGCATTTTTTTGCCATCTGGGAGAAAATATACATGGCTGCACAGTGGTTGAGTGGTTAGTCCGGCGGGCTCGCAGTTTTGAGATCGAGGGTTCAATCCCGGGTTCAAAACTTCCTGTGTGGAGTTTGCATGTTCGCGTGGGTTTTCTCCGGGTACTCCGGTTTTCTTCACGCATCCCAAAAACATACATGCTAGGCTAATTGTATGCTAAAAATATCCTTAACTATTACTGATGAGTTTTTTGTCTCTTTCTGCCCTGTGATTCTCATTTAGGGTTGTCTGGGATAGGCTCCAGCACCCCCAATGACCATTGTGAAGGTAAGTGGTACACAAAATGAATGAATATATAGTATTTGTGTGTGTAAATATATTTTTATTGTTAGTGGTTTTCTACATTTGAATGCAAATTGGAGCTTTCCATTATTTTTTTTAATGAATCTTCACCCATTTCATTTTATTTTTATTTTTTTTATGTTTTAACCGACGCCATTTTCTAATTCACCGATTTTTAATCAAGAAGTGAATTCCAGTCCAAAATTCCAAAGCCAAAAAAAACTTGGAATCCTCCGCTCGTTGTGACATCATCACAAGCTTATTCTTAAGCCCCGCCTTCCCCTTTTTTGCCGTCCTTCGAGCCAAGCAATGCACCGCAAAGTTTTGGATTCGAAACCCAATGTTGGAGTCTCGAGCGAGGATTTTTTTCCGTCCGTCCGTCCGTCCGTTCGATGGGGCGACTTTTATTTGTTTATGAATTTATTTTTATAACTTTCCTAATGTGGCAGCAGTAATAAGACAAATAGCAGCAGCTGGATGTCGAAGATAATCTCTCCTAATGCATGGCATCAAATCAAAAAAATCCTTCGGCTTAAAATGAGATCAAGCGCCACCCGCGCGCCGCCTCAAAGTTTTCTTCTATTTTTGCTTCACGTCGTCAAAATGGCGTCCTTCGTTAATTGGGGCGACACAAAAAAAATTGTTTAGGTTCAAAACGACTATCGCGTGAAAACCTGAGATTTTTTTGGGGTGTCCTGTTATGAGACGTATTTTTCCCAGGTGTGGATTTTTATTTTTTAATTAATTAATTAAATGTATTTAATCGTACGGTGTTTGTAAGGTTTTTGGGGGGTTTGTAAGGGGAATCATAATCATTTATAAGGGCAGTTATCGGCAGAGGTTGACAGGTATGAAATATAGATTTTTAAAAATGCAATAGTTACTCTTTTTAAATAACAAAAGGTTAAAACATCATCTAGATTCAATATTTGTCCTCTTTTCTAATTAAAAATAATGTAAATAAATGTAAAAAAATCCACTACAAGCAAATATTTGCTATTAAACGTCTCGAAAAGAATA
The DNA here is from genome assembly GCF_051989625.1 of Stigmatopora argus. Taxonomy (NCBI): domain Eukaryota; kingdom Metazoa; phylum Chordata; class Actinopteri; order Syngnathiformes; family Syngnathidae; genus Stigmatopora; species Stigmatopora argus. The sequence continues at coordinate 21,555,097 of NC_135390.1, forward strand.
TTTGTACACATTTTAATGTCCAAAAACGATCTATCAATCAGCCCGAAGCCGTCAATTCATTAATCGATTAATTTCGGCAGCCTAATTAAAAGAAATAAAAATAGAAATTGAAACTACAAGTTTGACACCCCTGCTTTAAGTGGTTCCTTTGAACCAAAATGGCTGCCCCCCCCCCCCCTGCGCAGTGACCAAACCAACCCCCTGCGATCACTTTCATTAATTACCATGACGTGGGTCAGATATGTCTAAAAATATCGTCCATTTTGGCTCATAATCTGCCAAATTGCCACCAAAAAACCCCAATTCTAACTTTTTTGGGTCATCCCAACATTACATCCCACCAAAACAAAGCGTAACCCTGACAAAGTGGATGGACGCACCCCCCAAAAAATCCAATTCGATTCCCAAATAATGATGAGCAAAATTAGGAAGGTCTTACCTCGAAGACCCACGATGAGGACGGACAGCACCAGCGTCGCGGGGACTTCTGCCATGTTTTTTTTTATCTGGCGTCCACACACATGAGAACCAAAAAGAGACAACCAGTGGTCCCCTCCCCAAACTGGAGACAAGGGACGGCGTCCAGTTACACCAGAATCCGTCCCAGTATCGTCTTTCAGCCTCTGCTCCACTATTTATGAGGGACCACTTGGACCATCCTCTTCCGACTTTCTTATTTGTTTTTTTTGTTGGATTCCGAGAAGGAACATATGAGTTGACTACCCAGAATGCATTGCCAACTGAAATACCACAATAGTGATTCTTTGTTCCTTGGTTTTCCTCTTTTTTTGTGCTCCAAAATAGATTCAAATTGATACCAAAAAATAGCACCCCACTACTTTTGTTGGTATAAAACTCCTCAAATCACTTTCAAATAATCCCGTGATGGCAAAAAAATACTTTTGTCTCATTAAAACACTTCATTTCACTTCATTCTTCAGCAAAAACAGGAAAAATCCTTTTAAAAAAAATCATAATTCCTAGTTTTGATGATGCCTTTTACTCATTTGTTTGGTCAAAAACAGCGATTAGGTGAGTTTTTTCAGCAAAAAAAAGAAGAAAAAAACTGCAACGAAATAATACTTTAACCTTTGCTTCCGTGGTACAAAAAAAACTGAATATGACCCCCTCAAAAATCCACCAAAATGCCAAATGCAAAAAAAAAATCCACCAAGTGGCGATACCTTAAAATGATCAAAATAACAGCAAATTAAAAGATGAAACTGTGAATTTCCAAGTTTTCAGATCTTCCTAAACAGCCTTAAAGTGTCCAAGTAACTCCCCAAAAAAATCTAAATCTTGTTGACAATCCAAATGAATATTTTTGCAAAAATATCCTTTATGTGGTGAATCTATCTTCTCCACTTGCCATGTTTCATAGTTGGGCCCGTCCACGTCGAAAAAAGTCCAGATTCATTTCTGATGGGACGCCGGGGAGATCCGGCGGCTGGCCAGCGGTCGTGATGTGCCCGCGGTGACGACGGATGTTGTGCCGAGGTATCTTTTGGACGTGTGGGGGAGGAGGGAGGGAGGTCGCCTGGTCCATTGGTGGGGGGGGGGGGGGGTAATGTGATGCAACGTGGAGGGGGGGAGGAGGAGGAGGAGGATGATGGAGAGTTGTCAGCCTGTTGGCATGGCAACAAGGATTTGGATTTGGTGGCGTTCCTGAGCATCAGCTTTTTTTAAAAAGTTGTTTTTATGCAATTTTTTCCTGCTGGATTTTACAGTGTCTTTCAAACAGTGGCGGTCCGTGAATTTTCAGCTGACGCCTTCAGCAAAAACTATTTTATGGCTATAAAACCTCTACTGCAGCTACAGCTTGCGACACATCAAAAAAATCATCAGTAATAACCACATACCACCCTGGCAACAAATAATGGCTGAAATGTGATTGGTTAAATGCTTAAATATGAAAACACACACCTGGAAGCAGTGCAACCACAGGGGAAAGCAATGAAAGGAAGCTAACAGACAATTTGGAATTATTTAATAAGTATTCATGGACAAAATATAATTAACATCAGTCTGTGATTCAGATATGTCTTAGGCCAGCAGAGAAGGCATTGAAGGCCCTGACGGCACACCACTGCTTTCAAAATAATATAGTCTGAATGTTTGTTTATTCTATTTTCTGATTTTAATGTATTTATTTTACGTTTAACGGGAGTATAATTCTCACCCGTTTAGCCTGTTTGTTTGTTTGAACTTTGAACCGAGTTCGAATATTGGACGTCTATTATCGTCATTGTTTCTTGTGCAATTGCGCACGAGGACCGCTAGAGGGTGGAAAAGATCATATAAAAACGAGACTTTAACCCTTTGCACAAATTCGGTCAAAAGTTCTTTTTTTGCATAATGAACGACCACTTTTTTGGTTTTTGCCCAAGTTTAGACAAATGTGTTAGAAACAACCCACATTCATTTTACGTGAAAACTCCGTGATTTTGTTTAAATAATAAAAACAACGAACACCTTTTTGTAGAAACGCGATTGCTACAAAAAAGACAGAAATTGAATTTAGATTGCCATTAATATTCCGGCCGTTTTGTGTTTATTTTTAATAATAGCTCGAGTCAAAACTACTTTACCCACAATCCCCTTTGAGATAACTTACTACGTCACGACGTCCAAGCGGCACTGTCAGAATCCAACATGGAGGACATCATGGCTGTTGAAAAGAGCCCGGTATGTAAAGGGAAATTTGTCTTACTTATATTGTAGCCGTTAACTAAACCTCCTAGTTGTTTTATACACATTAAGACAATACTCGACACCATCTTTTGATTTTAGGGTTGCCTTTCCGCATTGTCTCAATGCCCTTTAAACACTGTCGAATACGTAAAGCTGGCAATTCATTCTGTGTACATAAATGCTATGTCACGCAAGTTAGCCGCTAACGTTAGCATCGTACTTTTTGCCCATTCTGTAATATGTTCACTCAAACACAAAGGTCACAGTTTGAAATAAATTGTTTCGAAGGTGTATTTGTGGTGAAGAATGAATAATATATCTAAAAAAAGTGACATTTACTTTATTCTTCCACGCTATCAAATGAGGCTAACCATGCTAGGTTTGTTTTTAATGCCGAAAAATGTATTCTCGTTTAACGGAGTTTTGTATTGAAAGAACATAAAATGGAATTTATTCGTAATAGGTTTTTCTCTTAGTCTTTCCTCTCTATAATCATACTATGCCCTATCTAAAAAAATAAATACGTAGAATAATGAGATAGACATTGAAATGGCAATGGCAGCTATTAAGTAAAAATAAACATACGCATTTTTCTCCGGTTAAAGCGTGTATGTAAACATAACATAACTAGTTTTCCGATAATCAGTTGGGGGTCAAGTGAATTTATAATCTCAAGTGGTATGAAAATAATAGACAGTGGCTCCTTAGCCGGTAACCGGTCAAATAGTCCCAGGGGCTATTTAGCCGGTAACCTATTATTTAACATTGAGTGAATAGCGGATTTTCTAAACCATTCCATTTTTTTTTTTGATTGACAGGAGGAAATGCCGACAATCTCCAACTCGCGTCCGCAAACTGGTCTGTCCTTCCTGGCGCCAGAACCAGAAGACCTGGAGGACCTTTACAGCCGATACAAGGTCAGGGAATCATTGATTTTTTTTCTCCAGGTCCAAGATGTAGTATTTTTCTCCCGACTTGTCGCTTAAAAAAATCAAGACTGAATCGAGGGTACGGCTTATATGCGCACAAATTAGACTTGACATGCACGAAACTGCAAGGTGACCAAGACGAAAGGCCATAACGCAAGACAATGCGGCCGATACGGTCATTTGTTTCAAAATAGATAAAGGATAAACACATTAAACGCTAGACAAAATTTATTTTGACGTCTATGAATGAAATTCAAGAAAGAAAAAAAAAACGCATCTTGCATGAGAAGTGAAAAAAAAAACACTTGTGCCTACCATTGGTCGCTCAGGGCGCCGCCACCTTACCTAGCGATGACAAACGAGACAGCTACGGACACACTTTCTGGTTGTACTGCTCACCTGACTTCCTTTTTGAATTTGTCTACGTGCAGGCAACAGACGATCCTTTGAATACATACAGAATCTCAGAAATAAGAAATAAGATTTTCCTTTCAAAGTAACACATTTGTACTCTCTATAAAAACCATGAACATGGATGTGAAAATTGTGAATCAGGGGGCGGCTTATACGAGGGAAATTGTCAAATTCAACCATTTTAAGGGTACGGCTTCCACGTGGAGGCGGCTAATATGCGAGAAAATAAGCTTTTTCCATTACAGAAGCTCCAGCAGGAGCTGGAGTTCCTGGAAGTGCAGGAAGAATACATCAAGGACGAGCAGAAGAACCTGAAGAAAGAGTTCCTCCACGCGCAGGAGGAGGTGAAGCGGATCCAGAGCATCCCCCTCGTCATCGGACAGTTCCTGGAGGCGGTGGACCAGAACACCGCCATCGTGGGATCCACCACCGGTAGACCGAGCGTTAGACCAAAATGCCGGCGCTCCGCCTCCACCTTTTGCTGACTTTGTGGCCGTCCGTCCCTCAGGGTCCAACTACTACGTTCGCATCTTGAGCACCATCGACCGGGAGCTGCTGAAGCCCAACGCCTCGGTGGCGTTGCACAAACACAGCAATGCCCTCGTGGATGTCCTGCCCCCCGAGGCCGACAGCAGCATCATGATGCTCACCTCAGGTATCGTGCGGTCGCCGCCCCCTTTTAATGACTGGACGCCGATCGCGTGGCCGTCAATTGAAATCCGGTTAGCTCCAGTGGCCGCCCAATTAGGAAGCCTGTGGTGATGGGGAATAAATCCATTTATCGCACGGGGAGTTAAAAAGGGAGCGGTAACATTAACGTATGCGACTTATAGCTGCATTCGCTTCTTCGTTTTCTGGACCGCTTGTCCTCACAAGGGTCGCGGAGGGTGCTGGAGCTCATCCCAGCTAACGACGGGCACCAGGTGGTGGCTAGCCAATCGCATGGTCCAAGGAGATGAATCATTCATAGCCAGTGACAAGATGAGATATTGATTTGTTTGATGAGGGACATCACTTATGAATGAACATTTATAATCATGTTGATTAGATTAGATAACTTTATTCATCCCGTATTGTGTTTATACAGTAACTCGAGCGAACGTTTCCCATTGAAATTAATTAAAAACAAATTAATTCATTCCAACCCTCTGAAAAAACACCAAAAACGGGATATTGGATTGGAAAAAATGTTTGATTTCTTTGAATTCGCCATCTATTAACAAAGTAACACAACTAGTGGTTTAATAGTAATAAAATGTGTTTAATATAACTAAAATTGGGCGGTGTTGTGTGCACGAGTATACTTCATTACCCAGAAAGCCCTATTTTTGCCCGCACATGCGCGTTGTGCGTTTCCTGGTCAAAACTCGTCTGAATAAACCGTTCAGTGCTCGTAGATATCTGTTATACACGAAAGAGATGCGGCAAAAAAAGACAGTGCGCTACAATGATAAACAGCCTCTCATGTCATGGCCACCTGGCTTGGTCGCATCTCGAAATTTTGATCGTATCGCAGGCGAATTATTCGATCGAAATTTTCGTCGTACCACGAGCTGATCGTAGGTCGAGCTACCACTGTATATATAGATTGTAGCTGCTGACTAATTAGCCTACAATTAGCCTAGCATGAATGTTCTGGGGAAGTGGGAGGAAACTGGAGCACCCAGAGAAAATCCACGTAAGCCCGGGGAGAACATGCAAACTCTATACAAGAGGGAGGACCCACCCGAGATGCTATGCTAACCACTTTAGCTTGCTTTGAGCTAACGGCAGTCTTCTCCAAGGCCTATTACAGCATTTGTAAACAAGCCAAACCATAAAAAAACCCTCTATTGTTCCACATCCGCGAGGGCGGGGCAAAGGTCCACTTGATGTACCGAGTTTACAGCTTACTGTTGAACATTTCAAAATAAGAGCACGCCACCTTTCACCGAAATGCAGACGTCTGCAGTCTACATAAATCAGCTTTTACGCGCTCGCCAACGAAAGCTAACCCGCTGACACCCTCCATTTTCAAACGGATATTGCTCGGGACAGAGTCCTATTGACCTGAAAGGGAAGTCCATCAAAACAGGAAGTGGAAACGTGGACGTGAAAACAAAGCAGCACTGCTCGTTTGATAGAGGAAGCATCCATTTGGCGTATTTAAAAGTGGCCACGCTGGCAATTGGTGAAACTACCCAAATAAATGTGAGGAGGAAATAGAAGCTTCACCCCCCCCCCCCCCCCCCCCCCCCAAAAAAAAAAAAAACCCACACAAGAAGCCGTGGAGTAAAAAATGGGTTTCATTGGGGGGGGGAATGAAAGTATCCCTCCGTGTTGATGGATTTGTCCGCAATGCCGTTTGTGACTCCAGATCAGAAACCAGACGTCATGTACGCCGACATCGGAGGGATGGACATCCAGAAGCAGGAAGTCCGGGAGGCCGTGGAGCTTCCGCTCACGCATTTTGAGCTCTACAAACAGGTCACACACACACACACACACACACAAAAAACTATGCGGGTGTCAAATGGCGGTCCTCTAGGGCAGTATTTCCCAAGCATTGTGCCACGGGAAATTGCACAATGTAATATTCAGAGAAAATGAATAGGAATAGAACCAGATTCAAATAGAACTGTTACAAGGTTAAAATCAAAATATGAGCAATGTTAAATGAGAGATTATACTATTACAAGATGTCAATTGGGAAACAGTCATTTTGGTGCTTATTTTTCTCTAACATACGTGTCAAAGTGGCGGCCCGGGGGCCAAATCTGGCCCGCCGCATCATTTTGTGTGGCCCGGGAAAGTCAATCATGAGTGAATTTGTTTTAGGATCAAATTAAAATGAAGAGTATAGATGTATATTAAATTTCCTGATTTTCCCCCCTTTTAAATCAATAATTGTCATTTTTTTAATCCATTTTTCTGTGTTTTTAGTTCAAAAATCATTTTGTAAAATCTAAAAAAATATATATATAAAAAGCTCGGAATAACCAAAAAACCTTGTACGCCCCCGCCATCATCTTCGTACGAGTCGTACAGTGTTTGTAAGGTTTTTTGGGGGTTTGTAAGGGGAATCATAATCATTTATAAGGGCAGTTATCGGCAGAGGTTGACAGGTATGGAAATGAGAAGTTGTCACTCATACTGTACATACAGAATGAAACGATTTTATTTTGACATGGGCGCTAGAATTTTAACCAGCCAACCAACCAAACCTCGTGTCGACACCCTTGTTGTCCTCCAAAGTAAAGAAACTCAATGGGGGCGGCCATTTTCCCACAGATTGGCATCGACCCGCCGCGAGGAGTCCTCATGTACGGACCTCCGGGATGCGGCAAGACCATGCTGGCCAAGGCCGTGGCGCACCACACCACAGGTACGCCCATCGAAACAAAGTCGTCACTGGCGAATCCCCCCCAAAAGCGTGACGACCCCGCCCCGTCCCCCCCGACAGCGGCGTTCATCCGCGTGGTGGGATCCGAGTTCGTCCAGAAGTACCTGGGCGAGGGGCCCCGCATGGTGCGGGACGTCTTCCGCCTGGCCAAGGAGAACGCCCCCGCCATCATCTTCATCGACGAGATCGACGCCATCGCCACCAAGCGCTTTGACGCGCAAACCGGAGGTAATGTCGAAGGAGCGGCCGTATCTGGGAGTGAAAAAGAAGGAGCCTTCCTCACGTGGTTGGTCGTTTTGCATCTCCAGCCGACAGAGAAGTGCAGAGGATTTTGCTGGAGTTGCTTAATCAGATGGATGGTTTCGACCAGAATGTCAATGTCAAGGTGGGTCCCATCTGAGGACGCGCGTGCGTCTAGTATGCGTGCGTGCGTCTAGTATGCGTGCGTGCGTCTAGTATGCGTGCGTCTAGTTTGTGTGTGTGTGTGTCTCTAGCATGTCATCGTTTATCTTCAATCGACACAAGGGACTAAATATATTTAGTATATTGTTTATTTACATATACAGTCGTACCTCTACTTACGAAATTGATCGGTTCCAGAATTTTTTTTGTAAGTTGAAAATTTCGTAAGTAGAGGTGTACTTTATATGTAAATTCCCTCATTGATTCCACGGTCCTCACACAATGTCCAACTGAACCCTTTAAAATGGGCCAAAATGTCCCAATTTTGGATGAAAGATGTTAGGAAACACACAAAACAGATACATTATAAGGAAATGATTTATTAATGTCTAAAAATTAATAAAGCATATGAAAATGCCCTGCCCTCGGTATCAATAAAAATTGCAAGTGTTTTGGATTTTTCAATCTCGTTATATTTAGTGGTTTTTTTTGCCTTGATTCAGTTTATCATTCCGTTCTCTTTCGAGTCACGAGACCACAAAAATAAACATCCTCATCTGTCCAATCTGTCCCAGGTGATCATGGCCACCAACAGGGCGGACACGCTGGACCCGGCGCTGCTGCGTCCCGGCCGCCTGGACCGAAAAATCGAATTCCCGCTGCCCGATCGGCGGCAGAAGCGCCTCATCTTCTCCACCATCACCAGCAAAATGAACCTCTCCGAAGAAGTGGACCTCGAAGACTGTATCCTTCACCCAAAGTGACGCCCAAGTCCATCCCGCCGTGACCGGACGTTTGGTCGAGCGGACGTTTGGTCGAGCGGACGTTTGGTCGAGCGGACGTTTGGTCGCCGGGTTCGCTTGCTGCCAAATTATGACCTAGAGTTTACTGTTGATATTTTGATATTAGACATTTAGATATTAAACTCTCATGATTATAATTTTGAGAGCTGGTTTCAACAGTAACAACCCGGCGACCAAAACGTCCGCTCGACCAAAACGTCCGCTCGACCAAGACGTCCGCTCGACCAAAGCGTCCGCCCGACCAAAAACGCCCGCCCGACCAAAAACGCCCGAGTACCCGATCCCACGGTCATAGAAATCCTAGCCCGTTTGCCTTAACCGCTTTCACAGACGTAGCCCGGCCAGACAAGATTTCCGGTGCCGACATCAACTCCATCTGCCAGGAGGTAAGCAAGCGAACGAGCGTCCCGACCGCCGACCCAACTTCGGTAACGGCGGATTCTAACACGGGTTTCTTCGCCGTCAGGCCGGCATGTTGGCCGTCCGCGAGAACCGCTACATCGTCCTGGCCAAAGACTTTGAGAAGGCGTACAAGACGGTGATCAAGAAAGACGAGCAGGAACACGAGTTCTACAAGTAGAGGGTCGAAGAAAAACGGGACGTCCAAGCTGTCCAAGTATGTGTTGGTGGTGGTGGTGGTTTTTGTTTGTACAGGTGCTCTTCTGGCTCCACAGAAGAAGGAAACCAAACAAAACAGCTGTACTAATAGTTGTATATGACCGAGGTCTCCATTAAAGATGTTTTCCATAAAATTTCAATGGGAACGGCCATTTTGTTTGACAATCACGCTTAAGTCAAAAGAAAATGATTACAACTTTTTGGAATTATGTTGATGGTTGGAGCCATGACATGACATTGGACTACTGCAAGTTACCTGGCTTTTGGATTACACTATTTTTATTGCATAGTACTGCAGAATCAAAAGAATTACCATATTTTCTCGCATATAAGCCGTATCCTTAAAATGGTTGAATTTGACAATTTCTCTCGTGTTCACCATTTGAACCTCCGTATTCATGGTTTTAATAGAGTACAAATGTGTTACTATGAAGGGAAAATCTTAAAAAAATCATCCCACGTGGTATTTCTGAGATACTGTATTGATCGAAAAGATCATCTTCTGGAAAAGGTGTTGCATGCACGTAGACGAATTCGAAAAAGGAAGTCATGTGAGCAGTACAACTCGGAAAGTGAGTTTTTTTTAAACGTTTTATGCATTTTTTGGCCCATGGGCCAACACTTTGACACCTGTGACTTAAATGATTTAAATAGTAAAAATACAAATCTGAAAAACTCATTTAAAGAAGCCATGTTAAAATAAAACACTTTATTGGGAAAAAAATCTATTTAAAGATATGTGATCCATGTGTTTATTCATTTTTATTACTGTTTACAAAGTACATTACTGTTTTACTGGAAGGAGTTGAAAACTATCGAATAATAATAATACATCGACGTCCAATTCTCCATTAAATTGAATTGAACGTCACATTTCCTATTTTACTACGTACCTGAACGCATCTTCACTAACGGGGCTAGCAGTGAACGAGTTAAGCTAATAGTAGTAACTTTTGAATACATGCCTACAAAATAGTCGGCTTAAAAAACACACAATAGTTTTAATTAACTATGTACATGGCTGACACATTCGGTTATTAAGAGTTATTTAGTATGAAAAAAAAGAAAGGAAAAAAACGTAAATGTGCGGAGGAGGAATTGTGGTTAAAAAGGGGGCGGAGGAACCGAAGCAAGCAGGCGACCCTCCGGACACGGTCTCTTATCAGCATAATTCAGTCTCGTCAGTGCGGACTCTCCACGACCGGTCCGCCTAAATTAACATAAAAAAGCTCAAAAGACTCACGGCAAGGAAGGAAATCCTTTTTTCCGTGGGAATATCTACCAATAGTCGTCTGCCGACTCGATACTGGAGCCGGTCGACCTCCGAGGTAAGCGTTTTCCCGTCTAAAATTGACGCTGAGCGGGCGGGGAGAAACAGCTGCTAGTTTAGCTTAGCTACATGCTAACTCCGGTACGTCGCGGCTTCTCTCCCCGCAGATAGTAAGCCCGAGGGCGGTCAGATTTCTACACTGTTCGCGCTGGAGTTTTCGTGGGTTTAGTCACATTTTTAAAAGCGTATTTGAATATACTTTTAACCTGTTGACCTAACGAAGAAGTAGCGTTATAACAGTTTGAACTTGGGCAACTAATATCTCCTAAAAACGACGTTTTGGAAAGATTTCAAGAAAAAAAGTGGCACGTGCATAATTTCTTTCGAACTTCGATGCAAGCGGACGCTAGCCAAACTTTTTAAATACTAACTTATTTTAAGATAAACCATCAAATAAGTTGCTTCGGGGTTCAGCCGAAGTTAAAAAGGTGTCGAAAAAGTGTTTTAAAGTAAGATATGGCGAACACTTGTGGTCGAGAAACGGTCGTTGTTGTCTGGTATTGTTTCGCGATGCTTTACATATAATGGTTACTTGAGTTCCAGAATTCGACAACACGAAGGAAATGATGAATAAAATGACATTTTATTATAATAATACTAGTTTTAGATGGAGAAAAAATTTGCATGGGTGCAGAGGACCAGCTTGTCATGTCTATATCAGGGGTGGCCAAGTCCTGTTCTCGAGAGTCCCTATCCGGTCTGTTTTCCATATTTCCCTCCACCTTAGTCAAATAGTCCGGATCGGTATCAAGCTTAGACCATAGGGGCTCTCCAGAAATTGATTTGGCCACCCCTGGTCTTTATATTCTATTAATCCTTATAAAGTGTGATTTATGGATGGATGTGTGCTGGTTATGTTAGCATTCTCACCCTACGTTTGTCCAAATCGTGCATCGTAGAGAGTTACATTTTTTTTAGTGGTGGCCAGAAACTTGGCTGTTATGGCCTTGTAGCGCCCCCCAGCAGGTTGAAGTCGGCTCAGTGAAACTGCTCATGGCCATTGTTGGCTTTTATTCATACGTAGACCGTCTTGTTTTACCTTGTTTTGTCGCCGGTCTTTTGGTCGTCGGTCTTTTGCTCGCCGGTCTTTTGGTCGCCCGTTGTCGCGGTCGGGGCGACCAAATGACTGGCGACCAAATGACTGGCGACCAAATGACTGGCGACCAAATGACTGGCGACCAAATGACTGGCGACCAAATGACTGGCGACCAAATGACTGGCGACCAAATGACTGGCGACCAAATGACTGGCGACCAAATGACTGGCGACCAAATGACTGGCGACCAAATGACTGGCGACCAAATGACTGGCGACCAAATGACTGGCGACCAAATGACTGGCGACCAAATGACTGGCGACCAAATGACCGGCGACCAAAAGACCGGCGACCAATCGACCGCACACGGTCTCTACCCTCCGCGAAATGCGTCTAATTTTACTTCTATTAAACACATTTTATTACTATCAAACCACTAGTTATGTGTTATTTTGTTAATAGATGGCGAATTTGAAGAAACGGAACATTTTTTCCAATCCAATATCCTGTTTTTGGTGTTTTTTCAGAGGGTTGGAACGAATTAATATGTTTTTAATTCATTTCAATGGGAAACGTTCACTTGAGTTACGAAAAGCTCGACATACGATCTTAGTCCCGGAACGGATTAAGATCGTATGTTGAGGTACCACTGTAGTCACAAATGTGGCTGTGAGATTTGAATAGTTAGCCAGGCTAAGAGCTTTCGCATGCTGATGGCGCCCCGTTGTTAGCGACGACGACGCACGCCGCTCTCGTTCTTTAAACAGTCCGTCCCGGCGGACGTTAGCACTCCGGAGATGGCCGCGTACCAGCTGCGCCCGCAGCCAAATGAGGCGTGCTCGCCTCGCCACGAGTTGCCATGGCGGGCATGGCGGCACGCGCTCCCCCTGCCACCCCCGTTCGCAATCCCCAGCTCGCGATCGCACGTTATTTTGCTAGCACGCTCAGTGAATTTGAATTTGCCTTTCACTTTGTGTCCATAAGGCTCGTGGGATAAAGGTTCCGTGAAAGACGGAAGGGGAAAAAAAAACAAATAATTCAGGTTGTTGTGTAAGAGTTGTTTAGCTAAAGCTAATTTCAGCCGCTAGCAGTTGCTTGAAAATACCAAAGCTGGCATGAGAATGCAGGAAAAAAGAAGGGATGCAATTCTAAAGGTAGAAAAATGGTCTAATATCAAGATTGAAGTTGTATTTTAGACAGTCTTTTTTTTAGGTTTCAAATGATCGCCGTTTTCTAAGATGTTTTAGCGGATAATTTTAGTCACATTTTCCAGGAAATTGTTTCAGAGAAATGTTTAGTTTATGTATCAGGTTTGTCGGTTGTAGATTCCAGATTAATGTGGTAATATTATGAAAATATAGTCGTATATTTTTCAGGTTGTAGGTTTTTTTTTTAATTCATAATGAAGTTGTATTTGTCCAGTAATGTAAATTATTGGTTTTATTTTTGTTTTTGAAGTCATTGTATTTTTGTATTTAAAAAAAAAAGTACATTATTTTATATTCATTATTTATCTATTATTTTTATATGCAATACAATTTTAATTTTTTGTATTAATGTAATTTAAAAAAAATATTTATATATTATTTTATATGCATTATCTTATTTTTATATGTAATACAATTTTATTTTTTTGTATTAATGTAATTTAAAAAATATATTTATTTATTATTTTATATGCATTATTTATCTATTATTTTTATATGAAATACAATTTTAATTCTTTATATTAATGTAATTTAAAAAAATATTTATATATTATTTTATATGCATTATTTATCTATTATTTTTAAATGCAATACAATTTTAATTTGTTGTACTAATGTAATTAAAAAAAGAAATATTTATATATTTTATATTCATTATTTATCTATTATTTTTATATGCAATACTTTTTTTTTTTTACAAATTTGTCCATTGAAAGATGTTATTAATAATACAAGATGAAATGCATATATTTTTTAGATAGACATTTTAAGTCAGATTTTTAAGAATCCAATAACATTTTGGCAGAAAAATATTTATTTAAATTATTTTTTTTAAAGTCACTATTTGTCCAACGCATTTTTATAAGATTTCAAGTTGACTCACATTTTTGTTCGCCGCCATCCCTCCCACCTAAAAACGGATCGGACGTCTCTCGTCGTCAAAGGCGGCCAACGAGTTGACGGAAATAAACGCCGCTCTTCCCATTCTTTCCCCTTTGGGACACGAATTGTCCAGAGGTGACCAACCCTATTTAACTCTCCAGCCAATTCGTGCGTGTAAGCAATTGCAGCAGACATACATTTAGTGCATATAATTTTAATGACCCAAGGGCATGGAAGAAAAGGTTGGTCGCCAGCGTTTTTCACCACCCGAGCGTGACCGCTACGAGGAAGTGGATGACAAAACCCGAGTTTGAATGCTTCTGCTTCTGTAAGGCTGCCGTCCGTCTTATATGCGCATAAATTACCGTATTTTCACGACTATAAGGCGCACATAAAAGTCTTAAATTTTCCCCAAAGTAGACAGGGCGCCTTATAATTCAGTGCGCCTTATATATGGACCAATACTAAAATTGTTATCACGATAAAATCAAATAAATCAGTGGATAGGGTACACCATCCTCTACAGAGCTCACAACTACGGCAAGCAGATACTATTTTCCCCGTAGAAAAAGTACTGCGCAGTGACTGCTGGTATATGTAGTTCTTTTGTCGATGCACCCAATGGATTGTGACCTGTATACATTAACATCAGCACAGCTTGACAAAGGGTGGCCGGGCTAGTTATGCTAGCTACTAGCTACCTACTATTTGCGAATGGATTGTGGCCAGGCGATCGGCATCAACACAGCCTTGCGGGCTAGTTACACTAGTTACTAGCTAGCTACTATTTGCGAATGGATTGTGGCCGCTTGGACGAGCGTCTAAAACTCAGCGTTTTCGATGACTCATTTGGACAATTGTTCAATTTGGACACAGAAAATGAGGACTTTGATGGATTTGTGGGTGATGATGATCTCCGCGATCGCTCATTCAAGACTACTTCTCGTTGGCAAGTGGTCGTGCGTTATCCTATTGTGAGGACATTTGTGTGCATCATTTTCCGAATATTTTGAAGGGAATACAATAGCAAACAGCCCATCGATAGCGAACGTAAGGGTGGAGGCGTGGCAAACCGCTAACCCGGCCAGAACGAAGGTAACAAAAGATTACAACGAAATTAGAGTTCCGTTTTGTGTGAAGTTACATTAAACATATGTTTGATTGTGTCCGTATATAATAATCCAAGTTAATATAAATTTGTTTGTTCGTTTACGAGTGCCATGGATAAAGCCATGTTTGGTCTCCATTAAAACGCCATTTTGGAGGGATTACTGTACTTATTTTTGTATGCACTCTATGTTGAAGCTTTAAATTTCCTTGTACTATAAAGACATGGGATGTAATCCATAACTTTTTTTGTGTGTTTATTTCACAGCACCCCCGGGTCAGCGATTGGCCAGCTTCCTGCCCCCTCCCCGGTGGTGTTGGGGCAAAAGCGCCACGCCCCCCTTCCTGTCATGGCGACAGTCACGGTTGCCGTAGCGTTGCCAAGCGAGCGCCGCCAGGGAGCGCGGGAAGCGGCGTGAAACCTTCTCACCGACACTTCCACGTCCAATCTGCCGGGGATGAAAAGCACACCATGCGGCGCCAGCGTCGGGCAGTCAAACATTGTCAAGTGTGGAAACGCTCGGAACACACTTAGCCCGCGGCGAGCGACGGACACGCCCACTTTTCCTTGGCCTTCCCGGGATCGTCTTTGCTAGTCGCCACCGCAAAGTGCCTTGACTTCACTGCCTTGCTCTTCGTTTTTTTTTGTACAATTCCGAGCACCCGTTAGCGCCGAAAAGAGACTTTGTAGCTGGAGCGGCGCCGTCGCCATCGCCATGATCGCCCTGCAGTCCAAATGGCGTTGCCTGTTGATGTTCCTGGGCATCCAGCTGGTGGTGGTGGCACTACTGTCTCGCGAGGGCTACCACAAAAGGATCACCTACTTCATCCGCATCTTCCGCAAAGTAGACCCGAACGCCGGCTTGCCCGGCAACCTCACGGGACCCTCGGGCGACGTGTACGCTAACCACGCTAACCACTCTTACCCCGCCGAGGCGGCGCAGGGCCACGCCGGCGAGGATTACTACTGTCCTAAAACGTCTCCGCTTTTGGGTGAGTACCGTATTTTCACGACTATAAGGCGCACATAAAAGTCTTCAATTTTCTCCAAAGTAGACAGGGCGCCTTATAATCCAGTGCGCTTTATATATGGACCAATACTAAAAAATGTTATCACGATAATTAAAAATAAATCAGTGGATAGGGTACACCATCCTGTACAGCTCTCACAACTACGGCAAGCAGCCCCCGACTCTACTATTTACCGTAGAAAAAGTACTGCGCAGTGACTGCTGGGATATATAGTTCTTTTGTCAATACACCCAGGATGATGACACACTAATTTGGTGCTCGTCGTCATTTCGGCTGTATATGTATACATATGTATACATATATATATATATATACATATATATATATACATATGTATATACATATATGTATATGTATACACACATATGTATGTATGTGTGTGTGTATATATATATATATATATATATAGATGTAAAGATATATAGATATATAGATAGTGGCGGTCCGTGCATTTTCTCGTAGCGCCTTCAGCGAATCAATCCAACCCTCAAAAACAATTTTATGGCTATAAAACCTCTACTGCAGCTACAGCTGTGACACATAAAAAATCATCAATAATAACCTCATACAATTGAAATATTATTTAGGAACATCGCCATATTTTACTCACGAAAAATCATTTTAACTGTACACAATATCCATCCTCCTTTCTTTCCTCCTTCTTTTCTATCGCCATCGAAGCTAATGCTGAAAGTCCAGCCTGTCCTGTCGTATTTCTGGCATACGTTTTTATTCGATTTAGTGCTGAAAATGTTCGTTCCCGGTTGCCACAGGCTTGCTTGTGGTTGGATCATAGTTGGTGAAAGCGATGACGTATCCCTACGATTGCGAGAAGGCCTGGTGTCACCAAATCGAATTCTGATTGGTTAAAGCAACAGTCTTATCGACGCTTGTTTAAAGCGGCAGAGCCTGCAGAACTGATTGTGAAGGCCTTGAGGCAGATTTCTGACCCTGGCAACAACTAATGGCTGAAATGTGATTGGTTAAATGCTTCAATATGAAAAAAAAACATCTGGAAGCAGTGCAACCAGAGGGAAAATCAATGAAAGGAAGCTAACAGACAATTTGGAATTATTTAATAAGTATTCATGGACAAAATATAATATATGATTCAGATATTTCTTAGGCCAGCAGAGAAGGCCTTGAAGGCCCCGATGGCCCGCCACTGGTCAAGTCTAATTTGTGCACCTATAAGTCAGGTTTTTTTGCGACAATGTGGCCTATATGTGAGAAAATACAGACAAAAACTGGACTTTTTTTGCTATTTTCAACCAAGCTCATTCTTCCTCTCAATGATTTGACATTGTTTTTGACATCTCCCGGTTTCAGGCGGGGCCTTCCGCGTCACCTTCCCGTCGGGCCTGACGCTCGCCGAAGTGCGGCGCAAGAACCCGGCGGTGGAGCGCGGCGGGCGCTACCGACCGGCCAACTGCAAGGCCCGCCAGCGCACGGCCGTGATCATCCCGCACCGCCTCCGCGAGCACCACCTCAAGTTCCTGCTCTACTACCTGCACCCGTTCCTGCAGCGGCAGCAGCTCAACTACGCCATCTACGTCATCCACCAGGTAGTGGCCCGCCCGCCCGCTCGCCGGCGTGTTTCCACGGCCTTTTTACGGCTAGCGCTTAGCTCCCGTCTTCTGGCGTCCGGCGCAGGCGGGCAACGACACCTTCAATCGGGCCAAGCTGATGAACGTGGGCTTCCGCGAGGCCATGCGCGAGGAGGACTGGGGATGCCTGTTCTTCCACGACGTGGACCTGATCCCCGAGGACGACCGCAACTCGTACACGTGCGACGCCAACCCCAAGCACTCCGCCATCGCCATGGACAAGTTCGGATACAAGTGGGTCCATTTTTTGTTTTGTTTTTGCGGATAAGCACAGATTGGGTTCGGATTTCATAATTTTTCTTCTATCGTCACTGTCTTTCTCGCACCATTTCAAAGTACCGTAATTACTCGAATATAACACGCACATTTTTGCTATATAATTAATTCCAATAGTTGGGGGTGCGTGTTATAATCAATAACATTTTTTATTTTTTATTTTTTTTTATTTTTTTGTGTCTTGTTACATGGCCCTTAGCCTGGTGCTTTTTCTTGCCAAATAAATTGAATTGAAATTGAATTGAATAAAATAAATTACAAATTTTCGATCGAAAAAAGCATTGTCAAACTCACTTTGACGCACGGATTTTACGTCATCTCGTAGAGCCGACGCACGGATTTTACGACGTCATCTCGTGAAGCCGACGCACGGATTTTACGTCATCTCGTAAAGCCGAGACCACCACTGCCCCCCTCTAGCCTCGTACCCGTCTCAGTTCACCCTCTCTCAGTTCAGTGTTATAATCAATAACTAAAATAAATTACACATTTTCGATCGAAAAAAGCATTGTCAAAGTCACTTTGACGCACGGATTTTACGTCATCTCGTAAAGCCAATCGGATGATGTGTTGTGGGAGGAAGAGGAAGTGGATGAAGGAAGCGTGGACGTTGATAGGATTCTCAACGAAGAGATGTATGAGAGGACAGACAAAGAGAGAGAGGAACTCTTCATTTGAAGGATTCTAATGAATAAATTTGTTTGAACAAAACAATCGTGAAACGAAGAAAAAAAGGTAAGATTTCTGATTTTCGTCAGCGGGAAATTTTAGGTGCGCACTATATTCGAGTACTGCGTTTTTCCAGATTTTTTTGGCCCAAAATTACCTGCGTGTTATTTTCGAGTGCGCGTTATATTCGAGTAATTACGGTAGTACATGAGTTTTAATATTCTATTGAATTGAATCTTTGATTTTTTTTTTAAGTATTTTTTTTTTATTAGCCCAATGAAAATGTTCAGTTGGACCACCAAGTCTAAAATCTTGGCATTTTTTTTTTTAAATTATCCCAATGAAAATAATGTTCAGTTGGACCTCCCAGTCTAAAATCTTTGCATTTTTTATTTTTATTTTTTATTATCCCAATGAAAATAACATTCAGTTGGACCTCCCAGTCTGAAATCTTTGCATTTTTTATTTTTTTTATTTTTTATTATCCCAATGAAAATAACGTTCAGTTGTACCTCCCAGTCTAAAATCTTTGCATTTTTATTTTTAAATTATTTTTTATTGTCCCAATGAAAATAATGTTCAGTTGAACCTCCCAGTCTAAAATCTTTGCAGTTTTTTTTATTTTATTTTTTATTATCCCAAAGTTTGCTTAAAACTATTGTTTTAGGCTTGGAACGCATTATTTTTTTACCCATTGATTTTAATTTTAATGGGTAAAGCTGATTCAAATTTCGAATGGATTGTACCACTCTAGCAGCCATTTGACCTCATGTTGTGAAACACCTCCCTCTAGTGGCCGACTCATTCATTTCACGAATGAATCCTTCCTTCCAGGCTTCCATATCAGATGTATTTTGGAGGCGTGTCGGCCCTCACTCCTCTCCACTACCTGAAAATAAACGGCTTCCCCAACAACTACTGGGGCTGGGGCGGCGAGGACGACGACATCGCCGCCAGGTGAGGGCGCTAAGCGGCGGGGAGTGCCGTCCTCGTACCCCGTGCCGCCGCCCACTTCGCTCTTTTTTTTTTTTTTTTTTCCCCCCCCGCCAGAGTGTCGTTGGCGGGGTTGTCCATCACGCGGCCGTCGTTGAAGGTGGGCCGCTACAAGATGATTAAACACAAGCATGACAAAGGCAACGACATCAACCCAAAAAGGTAAAAAACATGTTTTTTTTACGCGAGTGGAACGTCAAAATAGTTTGACAAGAAATGAAGTACCTGCCGTATTTTCTCGCATATACGCCGTTTTTTTGGCAAATAAAAATATGACTGAATCAAAGGCTTATATGCGCACAAATTAGACTTGACATGCACGAAACGCCATAACGCAAGACAATACATTCACTTATTTCAAAATAGAGAAAAGATAAATAGATCAAATGCTAAACAACATATATTTTGACGTCTACGAATGGAATTCAAGCAAAAAAATCAACCGTATCTTGCATAAAACGTGAAAAAACTCACTTGTGCCTGCCATTCCAGAGAAATTGGACACGTTTGGTTCGCTACACTTTTGCGACACTGTAACAGGTGTCAAAGTGGCGGCCCGGGGGCCAAATCTGGTCCGCCGCATCATTTTGTGTGGCCCGGGAAAGTGAATGATGAGTGCCGACTTTCTGTTTTAGGATCAAATTCAAATGAAGAGTACAGATGTATATTAAATTTCGTTATTTTTTTTCCCCTTTTAAATCAATCATTGTCATTTTTTAAATCATTTTTTCTGTGTTTTTAGTTCAAAAATCATTTTTGTAAAATCTAAAAATATATGAAAAAAAAGCTCAAATCAACATTGTTTTAGATCTATTAAAAAACGGAATATTCAGGGCTTCTAATCCAGTTCTTTTAATCCATTTATATAAAAAAAATCTAAATATTATATCTAAAATGACCCGACCCACATGAAATTGACACCCTTGACCTAAGACACAGGTGTCAAAGTGGCAGCCCGGGGGCCAAATCTGGCCCGCCGCATCATCTTGTGCGGCCCGAGAAAGTAAATCATGAGTGCCGACTTTCTGTTTTAGGATCAAATTAAAATGAAGAGTATAGATGTATATTAAATTTCCTGATTTTCCCCCTTTTAAATCAATAATTGTCATTTTTTAAATCCATTTTTTCTGTGTTTTTAGTTCAAAAATCACTTTGTAAAATCTAAAAATATACATTAAAAAAAGCTAAAATAAACATTGTTTAAGATCCATAAAAACTGAATATTCAGGGTTTTTTAATCAATTTATATATAAAAAAATCTAAATATTATATCCAAAATAGTCCGGCCCACGTGAAATGGAGTTGACGTTAAAGCGGTCCGCGAACCAACCCGACTCTGACACTTTTGCATTACTATTTGCAGATTTTTATCTTCTTAAGCTTTGAATTTGAAGGAGTCACGTGTCGAGGATAATTGTTTTTTTGCGTCAGGTTCAACATGCTAGCCAAAACCCGCCAAACGTGGAAGCAGGACGGCATGAACACGGTCCAGTACAAAGTGGTGTCCCGCCAGTACCTCCCGCTCTACACCAACATCACCGTGGACATCGGCAGCGAGACCCGGCCGAACCCGCCCAAGCCGGCGAGCCGCCGCCCTTGAAAGCGCCAACTCACTCCCCCATTGGTCGGTAGGTCATGACATTTGCTATTCTTTGGATTGGCGCGAAAACACTCCTAGTAGAGATATTTTGAAGATGGACGGATATTAGGTTCCCATGCCGTGTTGGACTCTGGGAGTTTATCAAAACCCGCTTAATGCCTTACGATACGCGCTCACTCCTATCGTCCACTTTTTAGGCGCCTTAGATCTTTATTTTTGTTTTTTTTCGATGCTCCGGCACCCCCTCTTTGAAGGCTCACGTTTACACTCTTGGAGGTTATCGATAATAATAAGCATATCCCAATTGTATTATGGCAGTTGTTTCACATGATCATCTCCAGAGGTGTGTTAAATGGGTATGACGCAAGAGGGCGCTGTCGGAAAAGTGGCCTTTGCTTTCATGTTGGATGATCATTTAATATAAAAAATCAATCATTTTCTAAAATACAAAAAAATCTATATTTATTAAAAAAAATACAATATCTGAAAAGAATCTGGAAGTTAGAAAGCAACTTATTTTATAATATATATCAGATTGAGCAATACAAATGGTGAATTTAATACATTTTAAAAGTCAAATGTATGCTTAAAAATGACTTTTCTATCAAATCAATTGGTGTCATTGAATTAAAAAGGATGATCATCGTTTAAGAGAAATAATCATAATCAGTCATTTTTAAATCTTGAAAAAATCTATATTTATAAAAAAAATACAATTCTATATTTATATCTGAATAGAATCTGAAAGTTGGAAAGTGGCTTCATGTTGGATGATCATTTTAATTTAAAAAAAATATATATATATATATTTATAAAAATAAAATATCTGAATTTATATCTGAATAGAATCTGGAAGTTGGAAAGCAACTTATTTTATAGTATATGAACATATCATTCAAATGTTAAAAATGATATATTAAATTGAGCAATAAAAAGAGTGAATTTGATAAATTTTAAGTCAAATGTATGCTTAAAAAAAGGCTTTTCTATCAAATCAATTGCTGTCATTGAATTAAAAAGGATAATTCTAGCTAAAATATATTATATATACACAATATTAATTTCTTGTGTGATACCCTTTTAACACACCCGCACAAAACCCACTTATTTCATACAAGGCCTTAACGTGAACTGTTTGATTGAATCTTTGTCATTTTATTTCAATTATTTTTGCCTTGTGGTTTACTTTACTTTGCTAAACTTGAGTGGAAAAACGCTTCCCGGTTTTTCAAAGGAAATCTTGAAATGCCAAAACAAAATTTATCAATTTTCCTTAATTTTTTAAATTTTAATTTTCTCGCCTAGATTAAACCAGATTAATCCACCAT
Source organism: Stigmatopora argus (assembly GCF_051989625.1). Taxonomy (NCBI): domain Eukaryota; kingdom Metazoa; phylum Chordata; class Actinopteri; order Syngnathiformes; family Syngnathidae; genus Stigmatopora; species Stigmatopora argus. Next base: position 21,577,404 of record NC_135390.1, read on the forward strand.
AAATTGTAATCCACGTCTCAGGAAACCACCAACCAAAGAGAATCCGGCATAAAAAGATTCTTAATCCAGATTATCATCCGCGTATTTTCTTTGTCCTCGCCTAGATATCACAAAAAAAGTGCTCCAATGGGTTCAAAACCACATTTTCATGCCGTATTTTCATTTTCATGTGCACATTTCAGTAGAAAAAGCATTTCAATGAAGACTTGGGTTGCACTAGTGTTGCGTTTTCTCACTAGCGAGGACGGATTTTTCAAGTGCAACTTTTGGACGTTATTTCTTTATTATTATTTTATTTTATTTTATTTTATTTTTTTCTGCCTCCGGTGATATTGCAGGTTAGTACCGGACCGAGGCGTTAGCGACTTCTACTGTTGTGAGCGTGTTTAGCGCAATCGAGTGGCCTTAAATTCTGTAATAAAAGTGATTATTCAAAAATTTGTTAATTGCTCATTCACTTAAATATCAAGTCTTGGAATGAAATCTTTTTGGCTTCGCCCCAAAAATGTGACTCCGCCCATCCCAAGCGGACATCAATAAAACGTAGCAATGACCACAATTAGCTTATTTTATTGCATTTTTGAATACCGTTAATATTCAAACAAGTCACATTTTTCCTTTCACAAAAGTTTGCTTAGCTTAATGCTAACGTGTTAGCTTACAGAAACTTTTGCTTTTTCAACACCCCAAAAAAGAAAATACACATACTTGCATGTCAAATTAGATGAGATATAATTATTCCTTTTTCTGAACTGCTTATCCTCACAAGGGTTGCGGGGGGGTGCTGGAGCCTATCCCAGCTAACTATGGACACCAGGCCAGCCAATCATCACAACCATTAGGGGCAATTTAGAGTGTTCGACCAGCTAGCCTAGCCTAGCATGCATGTTTTTTTTTGGGGCATTTGGGAACAAACCAGAGTACCCGGAGAAAACCCACGTTAGCCCAGGGAAAACATGCAAACTCCCCTCACTCCTGAGATCGAACCCTCGACCCCAGAGATGTGAGGCCGCCACATAACTAATCTACCGTATTTTCACGACTATAAGGCGCACATAAAAGACTTAAATTTCCTCCAAAATAGACAGGGCGCCTTATAATCCAGTGCTCTTTATATATGGAACAATACTAAAATTGTTATCACGATAAAATCAAATAAATCAGTCAATAGGACAACTACGGCAAGCAGCCCCCGACTCTACTATTTTCCCGTAGATTAAGTACTGCGCAGTGACTGCTGGGATATAGAGTTTTTTTTGTCAATACACCCAATGGATTGTGGCCTGTACATCGACATCAACACAGTTGCGAAGCATGGAAGACAGCCTTGGAATAGTTACGCTAGCTACTAGCTAGCTACTATTAGCGAATGGATAATGGCCTGGCGATCGGCATCAACACAGTTGCGAACCATGGAAGACAGCCTTGGAATAGTTACGCTAGCTACTAGCTAGCTACTATTAGCGAATGGATAATGGCCTGGCGATCGGCATCAACACAGCTTTACAAAGCATGGAAGACAGCCTTGGAATAGTTACGCTAGCTACTAGCTAGCTACGATTTGCGAATGGATTGTGGCCGCCTGGACGAACGTCTAAAACTCAGCGTTTTCGATGACTCATTTGGACAATTGTTCAATTTGGACACCGAAAATGAGGACTTTGATGGATTTGTGGGTGATGATGACGTGAGTACGTTGTAAAATGGCTCAATAAAGTACAACCCAACTCAGTTTTGCTTCCGTTGCCTTTTTAAAAACGTGTTTTTAGCATGTGTCCGTATGTTTAAGCTGGTGTATGTTTTGCCATGCCTGGCTGCGTCTTTAAAAACGGTGCGTCCTGTGTGTGTGTGTCAAACACAGAAATAGCACTCGTTACTGACACTGCGCCTTTAAATGCGATGCGCCGTATAGTTGTGAAAATACGGTAATAAGATTATTATTATTATGACTGCAACTTTCAGTGATTTTTGAACATCCTCCTATGACCCCTCCCCCCCACTTAGCCACCACTAAATGTTAAAAGTGACGTCCCGGTATTGGACGATCTTGCCGTCGCGCAGGACCAACTCCTTCTCCGCCCACTTTTCCACCTCGCCGTTCTTCTCCTCGAAACGCCGCACCACCAGGCGGCCGGTGGCGGGCAGCTGGCACATCAGCTCGCGATTGGCCTCCTGGTACAAGCCCATCTTCACCAAGTCCCGGGTCAGGTCTGCGGGGCCCGCCATGGCCACCGCCATTCCCGGTCCTCCCGCTTTGCGTCTCGGGGGGGAGAGCGAGCGGGGTTTTGCGGGGGGATGGCGGTGGGCTACTTTAACATCCGGCCTGGGGGTGCGGTCCCACCCCAGCTGGAATATCTGCGTGGGAGAGAGTGCTGGGGGGCGGGGTTGAAAAAAAAAACAAAAAACAGGAACATCAGTCTAAATTTGGCTTAGAATTTGATGTCATCCCGTATTTGGGAAATTTCTTGGTTGCAGTAGCAAGACACAGAAGACATTGTAGAGCTAGCTAAAAAAAAAATGGAGCCACACAGGAAGTCTACAAGGTGGGGACCTTCTGCAGACTGGGACTGAGGTTACCGCACAGTCCCTCAGTAGTCTGGAGGTTTTAAAGATCATCTTCCTTGCCTAGATCCTCCTAAACCAGGGGTGTCAGACTCGGGTTGGTTCGCGGGCCGCTTTAACGTCAACTCGGTTTCATGTGGGCTGGACCATTTTAGATATCATATTTAGATTTTTTTTTCAAAAATCATTTTGTAAAATCTAAAAATATATTTTTAAAAAGCTAAAATAAACACTGTTTTAGATCTATAAAAAACGGAATATTCAGGGCTTTTGATCCATTTAAAAAAAAAAAAATCTAAATATATCTAAAATTTTCCACTTTAATATGGAACATAATGATTAAGAGATTTTCCTTTACTAAGAAAAAAAAGCTCAAATAAACATTGTTTTAGATCTATAAAAAAATTGAATAGTTAGGGCTTTTGATCCAATTCTTCTAATCCATTTATAAAAAAAAAATCTAAATATTTTGTCTAAAAAATTTTCGCTTTAATATGGAACATAATGATTAAGAGATTTTCCTCTAAGAAAAAAAACTCAAATAAACATTGTTTTAGATCTATAAAAATGGAATACTTAGGGCTTTTGATCCAGTTCTTTTAATCCATTTATAAAAAAATCTAAATATTATATCTAAAATTTTCCTCTTTAATATGGAACATAATGATTAAAAGATTTTCCTTTACTAAGAAAAAAAAGCTCAAATAAACATTGTTTTAGAGCTATAAAAATGGAATACTCAGGGCTTTTCATCCAGTTCTTTTAGTCCATTTATTAAAAAAAATCAAAATGTTATATCCAAAATGGTCCGGCCCACATGAAATTGAGTGGACGTTAATACGGCCCGCGAACCAACCCGAGTCTGACACCCTTGGCGTAATCTAACAGAAACTTTAACTTAAATTAACTTAGCTCAATATACACTTAAAAATGGACGTAAACTTGGCATGCTAGAACCGAGGCAAAGATGTTTTGAGTCGGAATTGGCTGCTTCTCCGTGCCAGTTCGTTTTTTTAAAGTTATCCAATCAGCCACGACTCGAGTCTGACACCCATGCTCTAAGTGTATCACAATTAGGAAGATCAGATTTTTTTTCCCTACCTGGCCGGTTGTGGGTCGGTGATCTGCTCCCGCACCCCGGCGACGCCGACCGGTTCCTGGCCTGGCCGATGGGCGGCGCCAGGCGAGCCTGTTCCCCCAGCGCCCTCCTCAGCTCGCCGATGACGCCCACCATGGAAGCCCTGAGAGCCGGGTCGCTCTCCACCATCCTGGAGACGGGTTTGCAGTACGGCTGGTCGCCGAGAACTTCCCGGATCTTGGCCGGGCACACGCCGGGCGTGTGCAGCCGCACCCGGGCGTAAAGCTCGGCGATGAGCTTGCCCATGGCCCACACGTCCGAGCGCTGGTCCCTCTGGCCGCGGCGCCGAAGAACCTCGGGCGCCGAGTAGGCCTCGTTGCCCATGTCGATGGCCGAGTTCAAGCCCCGGCGGTAGAACTTGGCCAGGCCCAAGTCGATGATCACGGCCCGGTTGGTGTTGTGTTCCACCTTGGGGGGTGAGAGAGCCTTTTGTGGGTTTTTCGTGGGGAAGCCATGTTGAGTTTTCAACCCCCCTGCACACCCACCATGATGTTGTCCGGCTTGAGGTCTTGATAGACGATGTCTTTGGAGTGGAGGTGCAGGAGACCCTCGCACATGCCTATGATGATTTTACCTCGAATCGCCGGAGTCAGCTTCAGACGTGGAAAGAAACAAGAACCAGGTGAGGAGAAATCACACTCAGATATTCTTAAGATAGTTCAATCTATTTTGGGTGTAAGAGGACATTTTCAAGGTTGACATACATGTCAACTTGGATGTTTTTAAGTACAGTCGTACCTCTACTTACGAAATTAATTGGTTCCAATACTTTTACTTGAAAAATTTGTAAATAGAAGTGTACTTTAGATCTGTCGCTCCCCGGTCGTTATAGATGTAATACGCATGTTTGTCCGCCAGATGGCGACAAGAGCCCGTTCTACCACTGGCCTAAAGCCGTCCACTTTTGTTGTACATTTTAGACCACATGTGTCAAAGAGGTGGCCCGGGGGCCAAATCTGGCCCGCCGCCTCATTTTGTGTGGCCCAGGAAAGTAAATGATGAGTGCTGACTTTCTGTTTTAGGATCAAATTAAAATGAACAGTATAGATGTATATTAAATTAAGCCTGATTTCCCCCTTTTAAATTGATAGTCATTTTTTTAATCCATTTTTTCTGTGTTTATAGTTCAAAGATCATTTTGTAAAATCTAAAAATATATATAAAAAAAGCTCAAATAAACATTGTTTTAGATCTATAAAAAACGGAATATTCATGGACGGCCAAGACAGACATGAAGAATTTTGGGAGTTCATACCAAGACTTAGATCTTGGTCGTCTTGACCCCCACGTCTTGATTTGCCCTTCATGTTCGTTCAGACGTCTTGATCTTTACTGCTTTCACTTTTGGTCTTTACTACCCACGTCAGTGTCTTGATCTCAACTTGGACTCTCTTTCAGTCTGCATCTTGACTTGGTCTCTACCTCAACCCTGGTCTGGTCTACCCAAAGTCTTGATCTTGACTCTACCTTGAGTCCCAAAAAGTCTTGATCTTGACTTGGCCGCTGTCTCAGTCTTATCTTGGTCTTGATTCCCAATTGACTTTGTCTCGGTATAAACTCCCAAAATTCTCCATGTCAGTCTTGGTCGTTTAGATCTTGGTGGTCTCTACGACTCGTACGGTGTTTGTAAGGTTTTTGGGGGGTTTGTAAGGGGAATCATAATCATTTATAAGGGCAGTTATCGGCAGAGGTTGACCGGTATGGCATCTTGACTTGGTCTCTAACTCAACCCTGGTCTTGTCTACCCAAAGTCTTGATCTGGACTCTGCCTTGAGTCCCAAAAAGTCTTGATCTTGACATTGTCTCGATCGCAGTCCCGTTCTAACTTTCAAAAGTCTCGATCCTAACTCCATGTGGGCGATTCCTAAGGTCGGGTCAGTCTCGGTCATGTCTCAGTTGCGTTCTCGAAGAACACCGACAAAACTTTCCCCGAAACAAGAACGGAGGAAACCAATTGAGCAACATGCAGACCTGTATTTTGGACTTGGCCGACTTGAAGATGGTGGTTTCCAGATCCTCCCCGAAGATGAACTCCAACGGAATGTTCCATTTGCCTTCTTTCAGGTTGATGTTACCCAGCAGCTTCACGATGTTCGGGTGGTCCGCTTTGCTGGCGAGGTAAGTGCAATTTTGACCGTCAGGACGGGATCGCTCTCGCCTCCTGGTCTCTCGGACTCACTTGTAAACTTGGCACTCCCTCTCCAAGTCCTTCCGGTCGATGAGGTGCTGCGGGATCTTCTTGATGGCGGCCCACGTGTCGTTGTACTTTTCCCGGTACACTTTACCGAAGCAGCCTTGCGCCAGAGTACTGGTGGAGTACGCCATCCGGCCGGCCGGTTGGTCAGCGCTGAAGAATGTCGGCATTTCAGGTTAGTAGGGAGAGTTATGATTTTTTTTTTTTAATAAGAAGATAGCAGTCATCTAAGATTGTGACTTGAGGTACACCTCTGGAATTTAAAAGACTTGCTGTTCTGTATCAAGTGTTTATTTTTTTTTAATTATTGATGCAATAATATTCATGTTTTTCCTCAAGATTAGATTTTTTTTTGGGCAAAAAAAATTTAATGGAATATTTTTATCTGATATTAAGATCATTTTACTTTCAGTTTGGAATATAGAAGCATTTCGTTTGCTCTACATTAACATATCCATGATAATAATCATCTATTTTACTCCACTAAACGATTTAACAAAGGTTTTTGTATTTTTAAAATTAAAGAAACTAACAATTTTGATTTCATGCTAATGAATACAAAACATCTCCCGCATTTTCTCGCATATAAGCCATATTTGTAACTGAAAAATGACTGGATCAAGAGTACGGCTAATATGCGCACAAGACCTACACTCTTTCACCAGTAGATGTCGGCAAAGTAACATTTACTATTTGTTGGTTAATTTCTGTTTTGCAGTACGAAAACATCCATTACGTGAATTAATTATTTATGATATTGACCCTAATAATGTTCTTTTGATTCATACAGTATCTCAGAAATATGATTTTTCTTAAGATTTTCCCATTCAAGGTAACACATTTGTACTCCCTATTAAAACTATGAATATGGAGGGAAAAATTGTGAATCAGTGGGCGGCTTATATGCGAGAAATTGTAAAATTCAAGCATTTTAAGGCAATTTTAAGGGTGTAGCTTATATACACGGGTAAATACGGTACTATACTTTTTTTACAAAAACATACCGTAAACCAGAACAAGACATAACTCATAATAATGCAAATTAAATTGTACTACCGTTAATACCTATACTGCTAGAATTCTAGTCATAACTTTTCATGTTTTTGCCAGCCGTAAAACTGGATTTTCCACCATTGCTTAACGAATAAATCTGGATTCTAATCTTGTCTTTCAAGAAATGACTTCTCTGTAATCGAAATTAACGCAACAACAGAAAGCATGCCATCAAATGCCCATTAAAAAAAAAAAACAAAATTTCTTAACAAGGGAGCGTCGCCATGACATCGCCATCCATTTTCCATCTTTTCTCCCAATTCCCCCATTGGTTAGGAATTGTAGACTCTGGACTTAAACCAATAGCCCCACGTTGAGATCACAAATAAATAAATAAAAAACGGACAAACTGGAAAAACAAGTAGATGACCCAAGGGTGCAAAATGTCACCCGCACGAACGCAACCGAGGAATAAAAACAGCAAGTCACATTTAGACAACATTTAGCGAGATAACCAACGTGGATTTGCTCTTCTTACCTCTGAAGGCGAGCGGAGGCGTCAGGTCTGAACAAGAATCCACATAGTTGGCGCTTTTATCATTCACGCTTGGGTCGGCACCCCCGCGTCCACGCCTCTCTTCCATGGAAGAGGCCTGCCTGTTTCAGCCTGACTAAAAGCATCTACAGTAATCCCTTAAATATCGCGGCTTCAACTATCGCAGTTTCACTACGTTTTTTTTTTCTGGGGGAAGCTTTTTTGTAAGTTTGAAGTTAAAAAAAAAAAAAAATTGGGGGGGGGAATTTTTTTTGTTAATTTTTTTGTAAGTTTGAAGTTTAAAAAAATGTTTTTGGGGGGGGGAAATTTTTTTGCAAGTTAGAAGTATTTTTTATTTGGGGTGGGGGGATTTTTGTTAATTTTTTTGTAAGTTTGAAGTTAAAATTTTGGGAATTTTGGGGGAATTTTTTTTTGTTACATTTTTTGTAAGTTTGAAGTAAAAAAAAAATTGGGAGGGGGAAATTTTTTTGTAAGTTTGAAGTTAACAAAGTTTTTTGGGGGGGGAATTTTTTTTTGTTATTTTTTTTGTAAGATTGAAGTATTTTGGGGGGGGGCAATTTTTGTTTGTTAATTTTTTTGTAATTTTGAAGTTAAAAAAATTTGGGGGGGATTTTTTTTGTAAGTTTGAAGTGAAAAAATATTTTTGGGGGGGTGGGGATTTTTTTTTGTTAAATTTTTTGTAACTTTGAAGTAAAAAAAAAATATTATTTTTTTAAAATAGGGGTGACCCTACTTCACGTTTTTTCGTTTATCGCGGCCATGTCTGGTCTACACTAACCGCGATAATCGAGGGATTACTGTATAACTTGACAACTTGGCACTAAAAGTCTTTTTCCTCATCTCGTATTCCTAATGGGACTGTCAATCAAATTTATAGTTTGAAGTTGAGAAAGTCATTAACTGGATAAATTGCGTGGGAATTTATGTCTCATCGTTTCAATCCTGCCTTCTAATCTATTATTGCCTTAATTGACCTTTTTTGGCATCAACCTGCACAAGGGACTAAAAATAGAAATTAGCCTATGGTTATAATCTTCGTTTACATCTCTTTTATTAAATAACTCACACTCAGAATGCTAAACTATACCATAATCTTGTACTATGTAGATTTCAGTTATTTGGGGCATTTTTTCAAGCCACTTTATTGTTAACTCATTGGCTAAAATTGATAGTGCTGAATAATCCCTTAAAATTAGGTTATGGTTATTAAAAAAAATAAAAATAAAAAGGCATCCATTGTTGTCAATGGCACTGAAACATAAACAATCAAAGCCAGTCCTCATTTGTATGAAATAAATGTCATTGATAGTCAATAACAGGGAATGAGTTAATTTTAGGGTGGTAAATACGTCACTTCCTGTTCCTTCTGGGTCACTTCCTACATATTTTGAAATCACTTCCTGTTGATTTTATGAGTGAGAACCTGCAATGCGTGAATATTTGAAACGTTTCAAAGTGAACGGGAAAAAAAACAAATAAATATTACGAGTCAACAGCTTTGCTTTGCATAGCGGTTGCAATAAAAATGACCAAAATTGATATAATTAAAAACCGCAAGTGCTTGGTTTGTGTCTGACTAACTGCTTCCACTGGAGGTCAACAGATACCAAGGTGCTGATTGGGACAGTTTCATTACATTCTGTTCTACTTGAAGCAAATGTGTACTTAAAATATGATTTATAATCATTTTTGTTGTCGTTGTTGTTGTTGTTGAGAAGGAAGGATTTGCTGAAAATGTCTCGTCGCCCCACAAATGATGATTACATGTCCCTGCACCTGCTGTTCTCTGGAAGTAATTAACGTAAGTACGTACACGGGAACTGAAACTCCCTAACGTGTTATTATTGTTAACTCGTCTAATTATGTTTATGGTGGTTCATATTTGAGCAGGAAAGGAATAAGATTTGCCTATGAGAGAAACATTGAAAGGCGGTTAAACATAAACTAAAACACTAAAACGAATTAATGATAGCATTATCGCCAACGGGTCATACCACTTTTATAAGCAGGTGGTTTCAAAGTTTTAGTCTTGATTTTTACATCTAGTTTAATATGGAAGGTTGAAAATTAACGTTTTTTATGTTTTTGATAATTGTTATCATTTGTCTGGAAGTGGTTATTTGGTTAAACGACTGAATTTTAGAGAAAATAAATGTCTAAATCTGGGGTTTCCCCTCCCTTTTTTGGTAAAGTGTTACGTTGCACCTGCGTGGTGCGTTCAGGTACTTCCACCCACGATGAAACTCGAGGCGTCACAAAATGGGGCTGGCGCTACCTGGCTGAGCGAAAAAGCACGCTAAGAACGATATGTAAAGTTGCTATTTGGGAACTTTTTTTCGAGCAGAAAGACAAGATTCGTCGACTAAGACGTGGAGAACGGCGGAATGAAGAACTTTTGGGCGGCATTTATTGCCGTGGCTTTGGCTACAGGTAAGAAAAAGGCTTCTGTTTTCGCTTTACCTGGGTGGGCCCGCTTCCGCCTCTAAATGTCCCTCTCCAAATATGACTTTCTTTTACTCTAACTCGACGCAAACTATTTAATGAACACTTGTAAGATACGTCGAGTTGAAACAAATGTAATGGCTTTTTAAAAATATTCGTTCGTTAAAATAAAACATTTTTAGCTGTTGGCGTTAAATGTTCAAGTATTGCGTTCAAAGTCACCCAAAAAGTCGGAATCTTATGTTTTGTTCTGATAGACGCTTGTCTGCACAAAATGGCAGTCAACCTATCTTATTAATTTGACCCAGTTTTATATTTGAATGTCAATTAATTCCTGTTCTATAACATAATGTACAAGTGTCCATTTTGGGTGTAACTACTATTGAATGTATCGATTGTACAGAGATGACCAACTAGATGACTCATTACTGTCTCACACTGATACTCGCGGGGAAGAAATACTACTACTTCTTACCTTACAATGTTTTTACGTGTATATAAAATTTGATAAGGGCGGCTTTTGTTTTTCAAATTATTTCAGATTTTAAAAAGCTTCATTATTTAGCATGCTAGCTTGTTCCAACGCTGGACTTAACCCCAACTAGCTTATCTTGTAGTGTGTATTTTATTTGTAACTACTATTGTGTGTACAAACATAACAAACTAGATGACTCAATACTATCTCACACTGATAGAAATAATAATACTAATTACCTAACAAGGTTTTATCTGTAATCAAATTTAGTCGGTGTGGCTTTTGATACTATTCAAATTTAAAGAGCACCTTAGCTTCCGTTTTTAGCATGCTAGCTTGATTCCCACCCTGGATTAGTTTTATGTTGAATATTTTTCAGATTCGGCGATGGCGGTGTCCGTGAGCAGCTCCACGAAGCGCTACGTGGTCATCCTGTTCCAGCCCGTCACGCTCACGTGCAAATTCCAGACCACGGCCATCCAGCCGCCGGTGGTCACGTGGCGCTACAAGTCGTACTGCCGCGACCCGGTGCAGGCGGCGCTCAACCCCAGCAGCGTGGACAACATCCTGACCCAGAACAACCCCAACTACGACCCCAACATCGAGTGCGCCGACAGCCAGCGGACGGTTCGCATCGTGGCGTCCAAACAGGGCAGCGCCGTCACGCTGGGCGCCGAATACCAAGGACGCAAAATTAGCATCGTCAACGGTGAGTTCGCCTTCGACTTTTTCCAGACGTTCTCTTTTGACCGACATTGTTACAATTTTTTTATCAGAACATTGACATTTTTCTAATGTTTTCGCCACCAGACGCCGACTTGAGCATCACGCAGACGGCGTGGGGCGACAGCGGCGTCTACGTGTGCTCCGTCATCTCCTCGCAAGACCTGACTGGGAATGGAGAAGCTTTCACGGAGCTCATTGTCTTGGGTAAAGTGTCAACTATCTCTCATTTTCACACATTCATTTTCCAAACCACTTCTGACAAGGGTCGCGGGGGGTGCTGGAGCCTACCCCAGCTCACTACGGGCACCTGAATGGGTGAGCAGCCAATCGCAGGGCATAAGGAAACAAAATAACCAATCACAAGACAGTTTTGGGTGTTCAACCTGCCGCTTTAACGTCAACTTGATTTCACGTGGGCCGGACCATTTTAGATATAATATTTAGATTTTTTTTTATAAATGGATTAAAAGCCCTGAATATTCAGTTTTTTATAGATCTAAATGATTTTTTAACTAAAAACACAGAAAAAATGGATTAAAAAATGACAATTATTTATTTAAAAGGGGGAAAATCAGGAAATATAATGTACATCTATATCTATCATTTTAATTTGAACCTAAAACAGAAAGTCGGCACTCATGATTTACTTTCCCGGGCCACACAATATGATGCGGCGGGCCAGATTTGGCCCCGGGGCCGTCACTTTGAGACCTGTGGTTTAGAGGCTTATAAGGCAGCCAGAGAGGCCGGTTATATTACGGTCGGGTGACGGTAGAGTAGGCGCCGTAAGCTTTTTTCAACTCGCGTTTAACGGCCTTGATGCGGCGCGTCAGGCACGTGTCGACGTCTGGAAAGCGCACACGATCCAGTAATTGTGGCTTTATCTTTCTTTCGCAGAGAGAAAGTCAAATGCTACTGACCTGCTGCCTGGCATTGACTTGCTGGTCATGGAAGGTAGTACAAAAGCCCCTCTTAGTGGATTCAGCGACGTTAAAATTCAAGCAAATGGCCTTTTCCAAAGTACCCATACTTAAATGTCGGATCCGAATACAATATTTGATCGTAAAAGTAACATTATTTGTACTTATTACAGTGCTACCTCGACATACGAGTGCCCAGACATACGGGCAATTTGAGTTACGAGTAAAATTTTGAGCAAATATTTATCTTGATATACGAGCGGACGCGAGAGGCCGCTCATAAGAACATCTCCCTTGTGTAATGTCTCTACGAGCACTGGGCGGAGTTTTTTTTCCCCCGTTAGTCAGTGCGAATGGCGGAGCTTGTTCGCTAATACGAGAGGAGTATATACTACTTCTCGTTGGCAAATGGTCGTGCGTTATCCTATTGTGAGGACATTTGTGTGCATCATTTTGGGAATATTTTGAAGGGAAGACCAAAGCAAACAACCCTCGATAGGTTGCATCTGAAAGTCAGGGTGGAGGCGGGGCCAATAGAGCTGACCCAGGAGAAGAAAGGTATCAAAATTTAAAACAAAACTAGAATTAAGTTTAGTGTAAGGTTAGATTTGACCTATTTTTGAGTGTGTTTGCATCGTAATCCAAGTTCATTTAAATTTGTTTGTTATTTTACAAGCGCATTGCCATGCAAAAAGTAGTTGTCACTTTCGAACAAGATATAAAACGGTGGAATTTTGTTTTCAAAATCAAGTCTACTCGTGTCTGGCCAGTCAGAGCATGTTTAACTAGGTTTAGGCGGCAGCCCTCTACGTAAGATGGCTGCCCGGGTACGTAGGTAAGATGGCTGTACCCCCAGCGAGCAGTGATGGGAACATGAGTTTTTTTCACGTTTTATGCAAGATACGTATCTTTTTTTTCTTGAATTTCATTCATAGACGCCAAAATAAATTTTGTTTAGCGTTTTATCTGTTTATCTTTTCTCTATTCTGAAATAAATGAAAGAATCGGTCGCATTCGCTTGCGTCATGGCGTCATTGCGCCATTTTGTCGTGACGTCATCGTGTCACGGCGCCGTCAACGTGCAGTTTTTTTGCATTTTGTGTTTTTATGCGCTTATAAGCCGTACTCTCGATTCAGTCATTTTTTTTGCCCGACAAAAGCGGCTTATATGCGAGTAAATACGGTAATAAACTCCATACAAACACTTAGGACTATTGAAACCTCAAGTCTGTGCCATGTACTAATTTCATTTTTCATTAGATGGATTTATTTTTGTGCAGATTGGCTGCTGGTGTTGGTGGTGGTGCTGGGTTTTCTTCTTTTGCTGATACTGATCGGAATTTGCTGGTGCCAGTGTTGCCCGCACACGTGCTGCTGCTACGTTAGCTGCCCTTGCTGCCCCGAACGATGCTGCTGCCCGCGGGCACGTGAGTGACGCTCACCCTAAAATGGCCTCACCCGTACACGAACGTTTTGGTGACCGCGATGTCGCGTCTCCGCCGTCGCAGTGTACGAGGCGGGCAAAGCGGTGAAGAAAGGCGTGGGCAACGTTTACACCACCGTGTACGCCCCCAACATGTACGCCCAGCCGGCCTACGGGGCACCGCTCGGCCAGCAGCCCGGCATACCGATGCTCCCGCTGCCCAACGGCGTCGGCGGCCCGCCGCAGAACGGATATGGACGCGAGTATGACGGCACTAGCTCAGGTATGAGAACTTTTTTTTTTTTAATTGCACAGTGGTACCTCGAGATACGAGATTAATGCGTTCCGGTACTGAGCTTGTATGTCGATTGACTTGTAACTCAAATGAACGTTTCCCATTGAAATGAACTATAAACAAATTAATTGGTTCCATCCCTCTGAAAAAACACCCAGAACATGATATTGGATTGGAAAAAACATTTTTATTTGTTATAATTTGCCATCTATTAACAAAGTAACACATAACTAGTGGTTTAATAGTACTAAAATGTGTTTAATAGTGCTAAAATCAGACTTTTTGCACGGCAACGCGCTCGTAACATAACATAAACAAATTGAAATGAACTTTGATTACGATGCTGACACTCAAAAATAAATTTAATCTAACCTTACAATAAACTTAATTCTAATTTTGTTTGACATTTTGATACCTTACTTCTCCCGTCCCGGAATCGGTGGCCAGCCAATCGCAGAGCAAGGAGACAAAGGACAACCATTCCCGCTAACACTATTTAGACAAAGGGTGTCATACTCAGACTCGTTCGTGGGCCGCTTTAACGTCAACTTGATTTCACGTGGGCCGGACCATTTTAGATATAATCTTTAGATTTTTTTATTTTTTATAAATGGATTAAAAGCCCTGAATATTCAGTTTTTTATAGATCTAAAACAAGGTTTATTATAGCTTTTTAAAAATATATTTTTAGATTTTACAAAATGATTTTTGAACTAAAAACACAGAAAAAATGGATTAAAAAATGACAATTATTGATTTAAAAGGGGGAAAATCAGGAAATTTAATATACATCTGTACTCTTCATTTGAATTTGATCCTAAAACAGAAAGTCGGCACTCATCATTGACTTTCCCGGGCCAGATTTAGCCCCCGGGCCGCCACTTTGACACATGTGGGTTAGACTGTTAGCCAGCTAGCTAGCTTAGCATGCATGGTTTTGGGATGTGGGAGGAAACCAGAGTACCTAGAGAAAAGCCACACAAGCACAGCGAGAACATGCCAACTCCACACAGTGAGGACCCACCTGGGATCGAACAGTCGGCCCCAGAACTGTGAGGCCGACGCACTAACCACCCGGTTTAAATGGCATTCTATTCCATATAATATTAGCACTGGAGAGTTTTTTTTTTTTTTTTTTTTAATATGACTAAAATTTATAAAGGTAAGAATAAAATTATTATTGTTATCCATAATTTAGCATCATCGTAGTACTATGCGGTTCCGCCCCAGTACTTTATAAGCCTGACGGGCCAGTAAACTTTTCTTTCTTACTACGATTAAGTTAAGAAGTCATTTCCAGTTAGTGCGTGGAATTGAATTGCAATGTTTGTATGCAGTGGGTCAAGGCTCCCAAGTTCCTTTGCTGCACGACCAAGATGGCGGCGGTAAGTTGAACGTGTGGAGATTATTTTGGCAATTTTTTTTTTTTTTTTTTCGTTTCCTTAACAAATGGCCAACTCCACCAGCTCGGAGCGGCTACCGCATCCAAGTGGACCCCGACGGGAACGCCACGCGCGCCATTTACTACATGGAGCGAGAACTGGCCAACCTCGACCCGTCCAGACCGGCTAACTACAACCGCCGTGAGTCCCAAGTTTTTTCCCCACACTTCAAATAGAAGACATTTTATGGACTTGTTCCGACTTCTCAGTGGAGAGCGTGAGCCAGGTGACCTCCCTGCACGACACGGGCGACCCGCGGGGCCGCGGCGCTCGGCCACAACCGCCGCCGCTGTCCACGGTTTACGACGACGACGAGGGGATGAGCACCATCAGCAGCGTGTCGCAGCACGTCCGCCGTCGCCCGGACGAACCGCCGCGGCGAGGCTACGCGGCGGGCGATCGGACTCGCGCCCGCTCCATGGAGAACCTGGACGACATCGGCCGCCGCTACGCTCGCGACGACGACTACCCGCGCCGACGCCACGACGAACCGAGAGGACGGAGAGGGTGAACGGACGGCGCGCTAACCGGGTCATCCACCGGGCCGTCCTAATCAATTAATTAACCGATTTTAAACGACCGCTTTTCAGCTCCGACGACGAGCGCAGTAGCAGCGGCCGCCCCGGATACGACAGAGACGAGCATCGGCGCCGCGACTACTCGCCAGACGACTACCGAAGAGGCGGTGGAGGTGGATACGGCGCCCTTCCGGGGAGACGGAGCCGAAGTCGCGACGACCTGATGGACCTGGAGAGGGACCGGCGGCCGGGCGGCGGCGGCGGAGGCCGGGACCGGAGAGACGACTACGACGACAGTTTCCTGAGAGAGGCCATGGAGAGGAAGCGGCTGGGCGAGCAGCAGAGGGCCCGCAGCCGAGACCGACTGGAGAGCGACGGCGGCCGCTCCGACCGGGCTAGGGGACCGCCTCCGTTGCCTTTGAATCCGCCCGCCGGACCCGGCGTTCTACCGCCGCCCTACAGCGACGACGAGAGCATGACGTCGTCCAAGAAAAGCAACTTGCGCAAGGTGAGGGATGACACTTTCGCTTTTGATATGGCGGCAAAACAACACACGTTAAGGTTACTTTAAGTCACAGGTGTCAAAGTGGCGGCCCGGGGGCCAAATCTGGCGCGCCGCATCATTTTGTGCGGCCCAGGAAAGTAAATCATGAGTGCCGACTTTCTGTTTTAGGATCAAATTCAAATGAAGATTATAGATCAAGGGTGTCAGACTCGGGTTGGTTGGCGGGCCGCTTTAACGTCAACTCGGTTTCATGTGGGCCGGACCATTTTAGATATAATATTTAGATTTTTTGAGCATTTTGTATGACGAGGTACCACTGTATAATATATAATATATTTAACATCGTAACACTATTTTTATTTACACCTTTTTTCTTCTCCCCAGAACGGAGCTGTAAGCCGTGAAAGCCTCGTGGTGTGATACGACCCCCCCAAAAAGAAATCTAGCGCCCCAACAATTCCAAGTAATTGTACAGTTTTTATTTCACTCATTTCCCCGCGCCTAATTTTTCACTAGAACCTGCGTATTTTTTTGAAAATGGAATATTTTAGTGTGTAATTTTTACAGTTATGATGAAATAATGCGGCTGCCACAAGTGCCTTAAATTGTACAGGCGTATCAATGTTTAGTTTTACTTGCATGCTAGTTTTTTTAGCAACAGGGATTTTAAGACTTACTATTTTCAATAACTTTTTATATATACCTTGCTACTTTTGAAATACTTTTCACCTACTTTAAACCAGGTGTTGTACAGCCAGACATAAAAACTTTTTTTCTGAAATGAATTTGACAGTTTAAGCCGCTTTCCTAGTGGGCCATTTTACATGTAGTGCAGTTTGTAACCACTAGATACCGCCATAGTGGACACTAACCTTGGCTTCATTTGTTTACTTAAGTAATCTTAAAAAAACAAATAAAAGCAAAATGGCTAAATATGTATATTTCACTTTAGTTATTTAAGATATATCTATAGACATTATACTAGTATATTTTTTGTCAATTTGAACTCTCATAATTTTATAATAATTAATAATAATATTAAAAAAAAATATATTATATATAATATATATAATCATTAAATATTAAATAATAATAAAATAAATAGAATATTAAATAATAGTATTATATATATAATATATAATAATTAAATATTCAATAATAAATAAAATAATGATAAATGTATTATGACTTTTATGAAAATTTCCTTTGAGGAACAAGTACTGATCTCTACAGACTTCTGCCCTCTAGTGGATAACCCCGAACCTGCAGGCAAAAAAAACAGCAATTAATTACTTAATCAGTTTTCATACACACACAAAAATTACTCATTATTTCCGTTTAGACATTGCTAGAATATTTTCACCAAATTTTATTGTAAATTAATTAAATTAAATGAATAAATAAAAAAAGATGGTGTAACACACATGACATGAGCCTCAACTTCACAGTCTTTGAGCTACTTAAAAAAAAAAAATTTAAAAAGCGAATAAGTGTTACAGAACAGGCGTCATAAAGGACAGAGCATGTTACATCACAGCGAGGGAGGGCAAAAGAGCGCAAGAGGAGGACTGGCATCACTTCACATCCTTCAATCCATCCCATCTGCTTCGTAAGGTAAGAGCTCTCATTTCTTCTTTATTTTTTTTAAATCTTTTATATCAGGTATAGTGTCTGTCACCTAATATATGAAAGGAATGTGGTACATTGATATTGTCAGGTTAGAATTTTAGATTTGGATGTTTGGGGGGGAAAAATGTAATTCAAAGACTGAGTTTAGATGAGACATCAAAGGCGTGCCTAATAATGTATCAATGAGATTTTAGAAGGAAACTTTTTCAGTTTTTGTACATAAATTAATGAGTAACAATGTGGGAAAACTAGAGGATTGGATAAAAGGAGCATTTTTTTTCTGATTTAAATTTTATTAATTTTTAGTAGTAGTTACAGGGTGGTCTAAACACAGATTTAAAGGAATATTTAGTCATTATTTCATGAATAATGAATAATTAGTTGATACATAGTTTGGTTAATGCAATTTTAGCTGGCTTTTAGTCTTTTATTTGTTTGTCTTTGATCATGTCACTAAGGCTTTGATTTCTTTGATTTTTTTTATGTTTTTTTTTTTTTTACTTTGGCTGTGAAGTTTTGTGGAAAATTTTGGGCCTTTCATTTTCATTCCGGCTTTTCAAACTGTAACAAACTTACACGAAAACAAACCAAAATAGAAAAGACATGGACTTGATAAACAAAAAAACGCAAAGTATGGTCACCCCTATTTAAAAATATAAAAATAAAATAAAATTTAAAAAAAATCAAATTTTTTGAAATAATTTTTTTAAATTTTTTTTTTTTACTTTAGTGCTGAGTTCTAGTAGCAAGCGTAGGACAGGGGGAGTGGCTTCTGTTGCCAGTTTCAGTGTTTTATGAACTTACAAAAAAAAAAAAATTTTTTTTTTTTTAAACCCAGAAAAAAAATCT
Organism: Stigmatopora argus; assembly: GCF_051989625.1. Classification (NCBI taxonomy): domain Eukaryota; kingdom Metazoa; phylum Chordata; class Actinopteri; order Syngnathiformes; family Syngnathidae; genus Stigmatopora; species Stigmatopora argus. The sequence goes on from NC_135390.1 coordinate 21,596,071, forward strand.
GTGATGTCGTGAAGCCGCGCTATTCGAGGGATTACTGTATATCCTCTGAAAGGTTCAACCCTATCTTTCTAAACTGCCATTATTCAACACTAGAAAGATCCAACTTTTTTTTCTTTTCTTTCCCAATGTGACATTCTTGTTGTTCCCTTCCAACATTTTTCTGCTGTCATTCATGTCAGCCATCCATGCATAGCTGGAGTCTGGTCAAGTGCTCAAAAGCACAATGCTTCCTTTCTTCTGTCCAGTAAACCTTTTAGTACTCCCATAACATGACAGCAAGTCTATTTGTCTACTAACCATACATAAAAAACTCAAAAACTCTGCTTTGAAATGGCTATGTGATTATATTTCATATATATATATATATATATATATATATATATATATATATATATATATATATATATATATATATATATATATATATATATATATATATATGAAATATAATCACATAGCCATTTCAAAGCAGAGTTTTTGAAATTTTTGAAGTTTTTGATATATATATATATATATATATATATGAAATATAATCACATAGCCATTTCAAAGCAGAGTTTTTGAAATTTTTGAAGTTTTTGATATATATATATATATATATATATATATATATATATATATATATATATATATATATATATATATATATATTCTTTTGGGCCATATTGCTACATGCTAAAGTGCTAACAGTGATGGCGAGAATTGTTTGGCTAGCTTTTGTTTTTTAGTGTCAGGCTCAATCCCACAAAGAACAAAGGTAGCTATAGTGTTTACAAATGGGAATGACTGCCATTTTGACGTTTAATTCATTTAAATTGTCGTAAACAGCACTGAAATATTACTTAAAGAAAGTGTCTGCTATATGCTAACGGCGTTTGTTAGAATTGTTTGGGTAGTTTTTTGTTGCTATATGCTAATGCACTAATGATGTTTGAGAGAATATTTTGGGTAGTTTTTCATTGCTATGTGCTAACGCGGTAACGCCGTTTGAGAGAATTGTTTGGGTGGTTTTTCGTTGCCATATGCTAACGTGCTAATGACGTTTGAGAGAATATTTTGGGTAGTTTTTCATTGCTATATGCCAACGCGCTACTGATGTTTGAGAGAATATTTTGGGTAGTTTTTGTTGTTTTGTCAGGCACAGTCCCACAAGGAACAAAGCTAGCTTGCACTAAAACATATTAAAGAAATCGTCCCCGCCTGCTACATGCTAACGCGCAAACGCTGTTCGAAGGAATTTTTTGGCTAGCTTAAGTTGTTTTGAGTCAAGCAAAGTCCCACAAAGAACAAAGGTAGCTATAGTGTGTAAAAATGGGCATCTATATGCTATATGCTAACGTGCTAACGGTGTTTGAGAGAATTGTTTGGCTAGTTATTGTTGTTTTGTCAGGCACAGTCCCACAAGGAACAAATATAATATGTACAGATAGGGAATAGCTGCCATTGACGGTGAAATACGTCTAATTCGTTTTAATTGCAGTCAACATATCAAAGAAATTCTCCATTAAATTCCTCCACTGGCACATGCTAACGGCTAGTTTTCGTCATGTGGTGTCAGAAAGAAGCTCCAGTCCGACCAAGAACAAAGGTAGCTATGATGTACAGTTAGAAAATGGCTGCCATTGACGTCTATAGACGTCTAATCTATTTCCACAGCGCTAAAACATGATCTGTATAAGAAACCCTCACTGCTACATGCTAATGCCTTTCCACAGAAGGCTTTGGCTAGCTTTTGTTGTGTGGTGTCAGGCACAGTCCTACAAAGAACAAAGGTGCTTATAGTGTGTGTAGAGTTGGGAAAATGGCCGCCACGGACGGCCATAGACGTCTAATTCGTTTGAAATGGCGGGGAAACGGTGATTTCTGAACTTAAATCCTCTACTAAATCCATTCCGTGTCAGGCAGGTGGACGAAGTGAAACAAAGTGTCTTGGTGGAGGTCACAACGGCACAAAATGGAACAGTGCGGCCATTGTGGCTCCGTCCGAACAATGCCGCCCGCCTCACTAAACCAGGGATTGTTACGAGGGGGCTCGCCAGCGGGGGTGCGGATGGCGTCGGCGGGCGGGGTGGGGGGGGGGGCCGTGGCGGGCCGCCATTGGGGCTTGGTACAGAGAGTGGCGACTGGCTTCGGCGCGCGTCGGGGTGACGGGGAGGCAGCTCGTGACTGGCCGAAGCAGGTATACTGCTTTATTTATTGACCGTGTTAATGCTTTTGTTTGGGGTACCTTGACGATTGATTAGTTTTTATTAATTAGGGTTGACCAGTGTTGGGGTGTTTTTATGTTTTGTGGAATTTCTGCAGTACTTTTTAAACATAAAAGGGAAGTTATGGATTTAGAAAATGAAGATTTGGACTTTGATTGTATTTGAACTAAGAACAATGTAAAATAAGGTATTCATTTATTTACGTTTTTATTTAGTTTCATTCTTACTATTTGAAACTTGTTCAGTGTGATGAATTTGTGTGGGTATTTACAATTTAGACACCTGTAATGTATCATCAAGAGCCGGTAATATTAAAATAATATTAATATTTGGTGGGTGAGCCTTCCGGTCCGTAAATAACAGGGTTTAAACACTCATAATTTTGTTAGATTTTTGTAAAATAGATTTACATTTAACATAGAGTTTGAAGTTGAATTTGAAATAACACTAATTAGTTACTGGGTTAAACTGCCACCATCACAAATATTAATTATATTATTACAGTAATCCCTCGAATATCGCGGCTTTACTACATTGCGGATTTTTTTTCTGGGGGAATTTTTTTAATAATATTAATATTTGGTGGGTGAGCCTTCCGGTCCGTAAATAACAGGGTTTAAACACTCATAATTTTGTTAGATTTTTGTAAAATAGATTTACATTTAACATAGAGTTTGAAGTTGAATTTGAAAGAACACTAATTAGTTACCGGGTTAAACTGCCACCATCACAAATATTAATTATATTATTACAGTAATCCCTCGAATATCGCGGCTTTACTACATTGCAGTTTTTTTTAATTAATTTTTTTGTGTAAGTCTATAAAAATGTGAAAATCCATGGTGAAACTCGCAAGCAGAAGCCACTCCCCTTTCCTCCACTTGCTACTAGAACTCAGCACTAAAGAAATTATTTTATTTGTTATTTATTTAGTGATTTTTTTTAAAATAGGGGTGACCATACTTTGCGGTTTTTCGTTTATCGCGGCCATGTCTGGTCTATATTAACTGTGATAATCGAGGGATTACTGTACTGTAAGATTGTTACAGGTTGTAAAGCCGGAATGAAAATAAAAGAAAAAAATTCCACTTGGGGTTACAACAGTTATGATGAAAACTTCACATCCAAAGTAAAAAAATAAAATAAATAAAATTTAAAAAAAACTCAAAGAAATCAAAGCCAAAGCCTTTCTGTGACATGATCAAAGACAAACAAATAAAAGACTAAGAGCCAGCAAAAACTGCATTAACCAAACTAAGTATTAATTAATTATTCATTGTTCATGAAATAATTATTAAATATTTGTTTAAATCTGTGTTTAGACCACCCTGTAACTACTTCTAAAAATTAATAAAATTTAAATCAGAAAAAAAATGCTTTATCTAATCCTCTCTACTTTTCCCACATTGTTACTCATAAATTAATTTATGGCTTCACGTACAAAAACTGAAAAAGTTTCCTTATAAAATCTCATTGATACATTATTAGGCACGAAAATATGTATTAATTAATTATTCATTATTCGTAAAATAATTATTAAATATTCATTTAAATCTGTGTTTAGACCATATATATTTTTATATGCATATCTATATTTATCTATATATTTATTTTATTGATTTTTAGTATTTTATTTTTTTCTATATATTTTTATATTTTTATATTTTTTCTATATTTTTTAAATATTTTTAAATTTTTAATTTTATTTTTTTCTATATATTTTTAATGTTTTATTTTGTAATTTTTTAAATATATATATATATATATATATATATATATATATATATATATATATATAAATATATTTAAATGGGGGTGACCCTATGCAATTTTTCATTTAACGCGGCCATGTCCAGTCTACATTAATCGCAATAATCGAGGAATTACTGTATTAATATCATTTATAGTCTGCGGTCCAGTTTCAAATTCCCAACACATTGATAGACATCGACATCGATAGACGTCCAATCACTTTGAAACGATAGGGCTCCTCCCACTCGACGTGGACGATTGGACACATTTAACAGCACTTTGCTAACCTTTGAAGCTAACAGACATTTGAGGCCAAATGGTGTTCACAGGTGCACATTCTTTATCTTCTGTAAAGATGGGCGTGAACATTTTAGTTTGTTTTCGTGATGTTTTTATATGCAATAATTTGAAAGACAATTTTCCACTTTCTTCCCTTGTTACGCGTCATAGCGAGTCCGTTTTTGTGCCCGAGCGGAAGGAAAACGGCGTCCCAAACGGCGGATCGCCATCTGCCCGCTGGCAACGCCGTCCTCGCCGTCCTCGCTCTCTGCCAATAAAATCTCTCTTAGTCTTTTTGCTCAATCCAAATGGCATTTCAACGTTAGCGCTTAGCCGTCATGTCAAGTCCTTTTCAGATTTACTCTCAAAATCCGTCATCTGTAAAATGTGACCTTTGCGTGGTTTGAAAACGGCTGTTTTGACATACGGCTAAATGGTGTGTCATGTCGCTTTGAGATACGAGTGACTCGGTTTTAACGTATTGTTGGGTTGCGATAGCCTAGCTAAACTCGCGTCGGTTGTTAAGCACCAGTTTGAGGAATTTTACTGTTCAACAAAAAGTTGTTTTATGCTAACATTGAAACAACCTGTATCACTCTCAGGTTAGAGATTGGTCGCCACAGTGGACAGCAATTCTTAAATTATGGAAAGCAAGAAATTTAAAAAATATACGTATTTTTGACCGTTAACCCTTTACAGGGCAAATATTTTGTGTATTTTTGTTCATTAAAAAAAACTTAAATATGAGGTTATTTTTTAATTGATTTTTGATAGTCATTCTGTGTCTATAGAAAGTTAATTCAAATTTAAAATGATTAAAAACTTTCGTTTTATTTCCTCCACCATCAGGAGCAAATGAAGCGCCCAGGAAAAAAATAGATTGGACTAGATTTAAATTAACAACTCTCCTTTAAAAAAAAAATTAAATTAGCAACCTTTTCATTAAAAAAAAAAAGTAAATTAGCAACTCGCTTTTCCATTTGAAAAATTAAATTAGCAACTTGCCTTTCATAAAAATTAAATTAACAACTCGCCTTTTCATAAAAAAGATTTAAATTAGCAACTCGCCTTTTCATAAAAAAATTAAATTAACAACTCGCCTTTTCATAAAAAAGATTTAAATTAACAACTCGCCTTTTCATAAAAAAGATTTAAATTAGCAACTCGCCTTTTCATAAAAAAGATTTAAATTAGCAACTCGCCTTTCATAAAAAAGATTTAAATTAGCAACTTGCCTTTTCATAAAAAAAAATAAATTAACAACTTGCCTTTTCATTAAAAAAATGTAAATTAGCTACTCGCCTTTTCATAAAAAAATGTGTATTAGCAACTCACTTTTTCATTTAAAAAATTAAATTAGTAACTTGCCTTTCATAAAAAAGATTTAAATTAGCAACTTGCCTTTTCATAAAAAAAAAAAAAATTAACAACTTGCCTTTTAATAAGAAATATTAAATTAGCAACTTGCCTTTTAATAAGAAATATTAAATTAGCAACTTGCTATTTCATTAAAAAATGTAAATTAGCAACTTGCTTTTTCATTAAAAAATGTAAATTAACAACTTGCCTTTTCATAAAAAAAATGTAAATTAACAACTCGCCTTTTCATTAAAAAATGTAAATTAGCAACTCGCCTTTTCATTTAAAAAATTAAATTAGCAACTTGCCTTTTCATAAAATAAAAAATTAGCAACTCGCCTTTTTCATCAAAAAAATATAAATGAGCAATTGGCCTTTTCATAGCTACATTGCACATTAGCAGCTTCAAGCGATTGGCTACTGGCACGACTCGCTGTTTATCTGTGAGTGGGAGTCGTCATGCTCCAAGACCATCTGCTGCTCTGTGTGTTCCTTTTTTTTTAAGTCGGGGTGGGGACGCCAGGGTCTTCTTTTGCGTCACGGCTCGCCGGCCAAGACCGAGCTGCCAAACGGTCCAATTGCGGATCGAAAAAAAAAAAAATTCCACCGCTCATCTTGGCACACAATGGCCGGCCAGTGTCCGTGCGTGCCCACAAGGTCTCCATTCTCTCAACTCCCCTCCGGCACCCTCCGCAAAACCCTCCGTCAAGATGACGGACAGGAGGTAGTCACAATGAAAATGTTCTTCTTTGGCAATTGACGTCCAACTCCTCCAATCGGGAGGGCTCCTCTCTTGGCGGAGATTGGACGTCTCGCCGCGCCGATGGCGGCGAAAGGGTTAAAAAAAAACGGCGGTTTGCGCCAGGGGGGGAATTGTTTCGCGGAGACAATGGCGAGTCGGAACGCCGGAGAGGAAAGCGAGGAGGGAGGTCGCATATCTGCACGCGACCCACGCGGCCGAATGTGTTAGCGCGCTTATGCTAACAGTCGCGTGCGGCGTGGGCGGATCGCGGCGACCTATGACGGCGCGTTTTTGCCGGAAAGCAATTTTAAATGAAAATAGTCTTTTAAATGGGTAGTTAACACCAAATAGTTATAAAATCTAGGCCCGTGGTGGTAAATATACGGCGCATGGGCTAGAACTGGTCCGCCAGGGAGTCCGATCCGGTCTGCGCGGTTGTTTGGACTTTCAATTTGGGCTAACAAGTAACCTTGAAATGGCCCAAAACAACAGGAAGTAGCCTGAAATTGACCCCAAATGAGCAGAAAACGAAATGGGATGCACCCCGGAAATTGCGAACCAATAAGAAATGATGCAAAATTAATTAACTGCTGTTGTACTTGTATTAGGGAACATATTATGCTAATTTAATGTTTTTATTTTGTTGAATATGTCAATGTTAATATTTAGACAAGACAAGCGTTCTTTTGTGGAATCCAGCTCGCGACTGGGTGGGCGGAGCCTCTGACCGTGCCCCGCCTCCAAACATTCCTCAGCATAAATCTGCATTTCACATCAATAATTGCAGTTTTGGCTTTTTATGCCAAAGGTTAGCTGCGTTTTTTTGGCCAAAAAATGCCACTTAATTCTACTTTATTAATTCCATCTTACATACTTTAAACACTTTTCGCATTTATATCTTTTTTGCATATTTGCATGGCAAATGTAAACACATTTACAATGATGACACCTTTTTGAAATTGGACTGAAGATTAAGAAAGAACTGCAATTAGCTAACAAAACAATTCTACCGTAAAAATAAGCGGCTCAAAATATGACAATGTATAAATAATATTGCCTTTGTAACAAAATGGCCCATTTTAATTTGCTTTTTTATATAATAACCTTAATATATACAAATTGCGTGTGTGTCATTGTTTATCTTCAACCTACACAAGGGACTAAAGCTAAAAATTATTTTACATATTTACACATATATGTTCATTAACTTGAATATACATATGTTCATTAATATGTGCTGTCCCTTATTAAATTGAATTAAATCTAATTAATTTTTTTACACTACTATCTTGAGTTTTGAAAAGTAAAAAATGAATAAATTACAATTTTTCAATTTTATTCTCTTCTTTTTACTATTTTTCTCTTTTTTCTAATAACCTTAATATATACAAAGTGCACGTGTGTGTGTGTAAAAAAAAAATGACATTTTTTGTATGTTTATATCCATATATATTGAATTGAATGCCTTTATTGTCATTATACAAGTGTGATATTTAAATAAAAACACAAATAATTAATAAGTCAATAAATAAATACGTTTACGTATGTATGAAGACACACTGACTTGTTTTTCCTCTCTCCAGAATTACAAGATTCGAAAGCGGCGCAGTTTGGACGACGCAGCCAATCAAACGAAAGGCCGGCCGACGGGCGAGAAAACAGGCGAGAGTGAGAGAGAGAGAGAGCCTGGTGCTGAGGCAAGTGATTTGTACGAGGAAAGCGTATGCTCTCGTTTGTCTCTCCGTCAATGGGCTCGTTGTTAGGGGCCGATGACGCCGGGGTCGGGGGCGGGGGTGCCGGTGCTGGCTTTTGTCTGGGCGCGGATGGCGTAGCTTGACGCAACGGTGACCCTACAAACTCACCCGTGTGAATGGACACAAATTCTTAAGCACGACCGAAATGTCAGAATAGTTCGTTTTTCATTCATTCATTTTTTTTGCAAGCGTGGTGGGGGTGCTGGAGCCTATCCCAGCCAACAATTCAATACAATATAATTCAAGTATTTACAGTTGGTTTTACCCCTTTTTTAAATCATTTTCAAAACTTTTTTAGCCTCTTATTAGCATTGGTTTTGAAATTATACATTCCCCATCCATTTTGAATGATGTAAATATTAATATTAAAAAAGAAAAATACTTGTATGATAATAAAAAGCAGTCAATTCAGTATTTTATTTGAATTCTTTTAAAAGAAACAGTCAATATCCAAACCATAAACATGCTCTTTTAATCATTTAATTTTTTTTAATTACCGTATTTTCACGACTATAAGGCGCACTGCATTATAAGGCGCACCGCACCCTCAATGAATGACACATTTGAATGTTTTTCCATATATAAAGCACACTGGATTATAAGGTGCCCTGTCTATTTTGGAGAAAATTTTAAGACTTAAGTGCGCCTTATAGTCGTGAAAATACGGTACCAAAAAAATTAATATTCTCCATATATATAATTATTATTATTATTTTTAAAGTGCTACCAAGAGGCTAAAAAGCAATTGGATTTTTCTAAGTACAAAATAGTTGTTAATTAATCATCGAAATTGGTCGTAGTTGCAAACTGTTAAAAAAAATTAGCTAAGCTAAATGTGATACCTTAGCTTTATGGCTTAATGCTAACGAAAAAAAATAGCTAAGCTAAGCTAAATTAGATACCTTTGCTTTATGGCTTAATGCTAACGAGAACATTTAGCTAATCTAAGCTAAGATAAATAAGATACCTTTGCTTTATGGCTTAATGCTAACGGAAAAAAGGTAAAATACTTAATTCCGCAGAGTAGATAAGAAAAAAAGGAGCCCGTCAAAAAATGTCTCCCGTCAAACTCCAACAATTGACTGATTTTGTTTTTAGCAACACGTCCCATAGCGCGTTGCGCCATGCTGACCATGTGAAAATCCGCCATCTGCGTGTACCGGCTGCTGCGGCGTGACGGATGAATCCTCGCCTGGCTCATTTGTTTGAATAAGGGAGGCGGTTTTTTCAGCAAAAGGCGTCGTCGCCGGCTAAAAAAGTGACGCTATGCGTCAACACTGAAAGGCTTTCATTGCGTGGTGCTAATGAGGGATGCTGGGATTACCAGATAATTCACTCACCCTGTTGACGAACGATCGTGATGTCATACGTCTGTGTGTGTGTGTGTGTGTGTGTACGTGTGTGAGTGTGTGTGTGTGTGTGTACGTGTGTGAGTGTGTGTGTGTATAGCTCCCATTATTGGCATGCGCCGTTTGTTTAAAGAAATCAGCCCTTCATGCCTGAGTATACATTTCACCAATATAAAAAGGCAGTAGAGAATGCTAGTAATACAGTAATCCCTCGATTATCGCGACTTTCACTACTTAGCGAATTTTTTCTGCTATCATCTATTTTATGTATTTTATTTATTTTAGTTTTGTTTTTTAATGTATTTTATTTCTTTTATGTATTTTATTTATTTTAGTTTTTATTTAATTTATGTATTTTAGTTTTTATTTAATTTATGTATTTTAGTTTTTATTTCTTTTATGTATTTTAGTTTATTTATTTGTTTATTTCTTTTATGTATTTTAGTTTTTATTTATTCTGTGTATTTTAGTTTTTCTTTATTCTGTGTATGTTAGTTTTTACTTATTCTGTGTATTTCATTTTTTAGTTATTTTATGCATTTAATTTTATTTATTTTTATTTATTTATCTACTGGCATTTTTCATTTGATTGGCTGAAACCACACTAGCATGTCAAAATGTCCGCCACCACTATTCTGCTCACTTGCGCAATTTTTTAATTTTTTTTAGTTGTTCTTCACTATTGAACATCTCAAAAACGTCGTCCAAGAAAAGCAACTTGCGCAAGGTGAGGGATGACACTTTCGCTTTTAATATGGCGGCAAAACAACACACGTAAAGGTTACTTTATGTCAAAGTGGCGGCCCGGGGGCCAAATCTGGCCCGCCACATCATTTTGTGCGGCCCGAGAAAGTAAATCATGAGTGCCAACTTTCTGTTTTAGGATGAAATTAAATAGAGTATAGATGTATATTAAATTTCCTGATTTTCCCCCTTTGAAATCAATAATTGTCATTTTTTAATCCATTTTTTCTGTTTTTTTAGTTCAAAAATCATTTTGTAAAATCTAAAAAAATATATAAAAAAAGCTAAAATAATCATTGTTTTAGATCTATATAAAAACGGAATATTCAGGGCTTTTAATCCATTTATAAAAAAAAATCTAAATATTATATCTAAAATAGTCCGGCCCACGTGAAATCAAGTTGACGTTAAAGCGGCCTGCGAACGAGTCTGACACCCTTGCACTAATGATTTTGTCTTTTCCTTTTTTAGACAAAAAGAAGCTTTCAACATCGTCTGCGTGCGCAAAGACACCCGACGAAAGCATCCGCCGTTCCCGCAAACCGTCATTTTCCTCGGAATCGTCGCGAATTCGAAGGTAATCCCGTTAGCATTTGCTAGCAACGTTTCCTCCAAAAGCTTCCAATTGAAACACCATGTACTTTTCCATGGGGCGACCACACACACACACACACACACACACGTGTTAGCATCCCGCTAACGCTACGCCACGTGTTCCGTAGCCATGCGGTCTTTGAAGCTCCTCCTGCCGTTCCTCCTCATCGTCCACGGTGAGAATCGGACGGCGCGGCCCGCCAAAACCGCCTTCTTCGCCGTGACGCTCCCCCTCCCATTTCAGAAGTCCGCTGCCAATGGCGTGTCTGGTTGACGGAGAGCGTCTCGGCCTTCAGCGCCACCTGCGCCGTCATCCCTTGCTCGTTCGCGTACCCGCCGAGCATCACCCCGTCGCCCGGCGGCATCCACGGCGTCTGGTACTACGGCGCCCCCTTCCAGAATAGCTACCCGCCGGTGGTGTTGAAGACGCGCACCGACGTGTTCCACGAGAGCTTCGCGGGTCGCACCAAGCTGTTGGGCGACCTTCAACGGGCTAATTGCACGCTCCTCATCGACGACATCGGCTCGCAGCACGCCGGGAAGTACTTTTTCCGCGCCGACTTGGGCGGGGCCAAGGCTTACAGCTTCCGTGAAAGTACCGAGCTGAAAGTTCTGGGTGAGAACCCGCCGTTATCGCCACCCGACCCGGTCCCGGTCCCGAGCCCTCCACTCATCGGTTCCCGCTACCCCCTCCCCCCCTGCCAGAACAACCCGACGTGGACGTCCCCGAGGACATCGTGAGCGACGAGAGCTTGACGCTGACGTGCCGCGCCCCCGACAACTGCCCCGGGATGACCCCCGAGATCCAGTGGATGTACACGGACTTCCTGCCCGACCCGGAGTTCGTCTTGGACGTGGAGGAGGAGGACAACACGGTGGTGTTGTCCCGCAGTCTGGTGTTCACCCCCAGTCCGGTGCATAACGGCCAGCTGCTGGGATGCCGGGTGTTCTACCCCAACACCTCGCTGGTCTACGAGAGGCTCGTCACTCTGGACGTCAAATGTGAGTAGAAAAAGCGACCTATCATACGCTGTCGTCCACGTATCGCGGGGAGTGCTCCTTACAGTAAGACCTCGTTTATGGCGGTAGATAGGTTCCAGAACCTGCCGCAATACACTGAAATTTCCCGAATACGGGATGAATAGTCCCGTGTAGGGACAGTCTTTTCAGGCTTTTCTATGTATTTACTCGTAACTCAAACGAGCGTTTCTCATAGAAATGAACTAAATACTATTTAATTCCTTCCAACCCTCTGAAAAAACACCTTTAACAGGATATTGGATTGAAAAAACGTGTTTATTGGTTCTAATTCGCCATCTATTAACAAAATAACAAATAACTAGTGGTTTAATAGTACTAAAATGTGTTTAATATCATTAAAATTAGACGGATTTCGCAGAAGGGAGAGAGACTTTTTGCACGGCAACGCGCTCGTAACATAACATAAACAAATTGAAATGAACTTGGATTACAATGGAGACACTCAAACATAAATTGAATCTAATCTTACACTTAAACTTAATTCTAATATTGGCCCCGCCTCCACCCTGGCTTTCAGATGCAACCTATCGAGAGTTGTTTACTTTTGTCTTCCCTTCAAAATATTCCCAAAATGATGCACACAAATGTCCTCACAATAGGCTAACGCACGACCACTTGCCAACGACTAGTATATACTCCTCTCGTATTAGCGAACAAGCTCCACCATTCGCACTGACTAACGAGAAACAAAAAAAAAACACTGGGAAAAAAAGCTAGGCTCCGTCCAGTGCTGGTAGAGACATTACACGAGGGAGTTGCAACCAGATAGTGTCCATGATGTTCTTATGAGCACCCAATCACCTCCGCTGTACGCTCATATATCGCAATTTGTCTTGTATCTCAAATTATTATTGTATTTTAATTGTTTTTGTATGTCTGTTTTTTTAAAAAATGTTTGCCTTTTTTTGTGGTACTAGATGCCCCCCGCTCGGTGTGGGTGAACGTCTCCTCGGAGGTGATGGAGGGCAGCTCGGTGACGCTGCATTGCGAGGTGGACAGTAACCCGCCACCCCGGATTTCCTGGAAGTTGGGAGAACGCGAGGTGCTGTGGGACACGGCGACCAATCTGTCGCTCACCATCGACGAAGCCACGCCGGAGGAGGAGGGCGTCTACACCTGCGTCGGGGAGAACGCCTACGGCGCCATGAATACGTCGCTCTATTTGGCCGTCAAGTGTGAGTAGCTAAAGAAGCCATTTTGGCTCCACGTCACCATCTTTAATGCAGATTTTTTTAAAGAGAATTTTGGGCAAAAAATTGAGAAAGATTATTACTAGGTGCGTCGTAGCGCTGTGAGAAAATAGTCAGCATATTTTGAGGGAGGAAGTTGTAATGTTACGAAATTAAATGAGGTAAATTAACAATTCGACTGTCGGATTTTCCGGAGTATAAGGGGCAACTTTTTTTCATGGTTTGGCTTGCGACGAAAACGCAAGTGGGAAAGTTGATTATGTTGGTTTATTTTTAGGCTATTTAGACTAAAATTTGACTATTGTTACTTTAACTTGGTTTCTGCTAAAGTTAAAAAAAATGTGAATTACAATCCAGCGCAATTTTTGTCAATTTTTTTTTGGTTGGTGCGAAGTATAGTCTGAAAAATATGATAATTAATTAGAGCAATAAGATTGGCTTCAAATGATTTAGACATTAGCAATGTGATATTACAAGATTTATTCAACAAAACAAACGGCTGAGCCACTCTTCATTTGAATGTATTGTTTCTGCATTATTGTGAAATTTCCAAAGTCCAGCGTAGAACCACTTCCTGTCCATTTTTGTTTCAGATCCCCCCCGCGAACCCTCGCTTAACGACTCGGTGACGATGGTGGAGGGCGCTTCGTTCACGCTCCACTGCAGCTCTCAGGGCAGCCCGCCGCCCACCCTCACCTGGCTGAAGGACGGCGAGGTGGTGGGCACCGTCACCGCCGACGAGCTGTCGGTCCTGGAGATCGAGGACGTGGCACCGCAAGACGAAGGCCAGTACCGATGTATGGCCGAGAACGAGTACGGCTGGACCAGCGGCACCCTCAACGTCACCGTGGAATGTAAGTCCGTCCATACCTTGAGATGTGAGCGTAATGTCAATTCGCTCTTATCTCAAAACCATTTTTTTAACCTTATAAAATGACTCCATACAAATGAATGTTAGCGTGTCTGCCTCACCGCTCTGGGGTCCTGGGTTCAAATCCAGGTCGGTGCACTTGCGTGGGTTTTCTCCGGGTACTCTGGTTTCCGTCCACACCCCCAAAACATGGAGGCTAGGCTAATTGGAGGTTAAATTGTCCTGGGCCTCGAGTGTGATTGGTTGTTTGCCTTCTTGTGCCCTCTGATTGGCTGGATGTGTTAGCACGCTAATGCTAACCTGCTGCGTATAATGAAATTGGTGGTGCTAATCCACAAAGTGCGTTTTTCCCCTGTAAAAACATAAATAAGTTATATAGAAATATAAAAAGTCACGTCCGGGCAAGGTTAATTCTAAAATATTGAACGCCCTGCAACCCTAGTGAGGATAAAAAGAAAAAAAATAGTAATATGTTCCCATCCTCTGAAAAAAAAAAACATAAAAATGAGATTAGATTTTGATTTAATTGTTCAAATTTACCAATTAAAGCTCACAAAGTAACAAATAGCTAATCTAGCGGCTATGATTAGCAATCAAATGTGACATTATTTACCATCCAGTATGGAGTTGTTACTTTCGAGACAGATGCTAGCGGCTAACGGCTATCAGTTGGCTACGCCATCCTCTGAAAAAAAACACATAAAATGATTAGATTTTGATTTAATTGTTCAAATTTACCAGTTAAAGCTCACAAAGTAACAAATAGCTAATCTAGTGGCTATGAATCGCAATAAAATGTGACATTTACTGTACAGTATGGAGTTGTTAACTTCGAGACAGATGCTAGCGGCTAACGGCTATCAGTTGGCTACGCCATCCTCTGAAAAAAACACATACAAATGAGATTAGATTTTGTTTTAATTGTTCAAATTTACCGGTTAAAGCTCACAAAGTAACAAATAGCTAATCTAGTGGCTATAATTAGCAATAAAATGTGACATTATTTACTGTATAGTATGGAGTTGTTACCTTTGAGATAGATGATCGCGGCTGGCAGCTAACGGCTAACAGTTGGCTATGCATCATCTGGAAAAAACACATAAAAATGAGATTAGATTTTGATTTAATTGTTCAAATTTACCAGGTAGAGCTCGCAAAGTGACAAATAACTAATCTAGTGGCTATAATTAGCAATAAAATGTGACATATGTACTGTACAGTATGGAGTTGTTACCTTCGAGACAGATGCTAGCGGCTATCAGTTGGCTACGCCATCCTCTGAAAAAAAACAAATACAAAAGAGATTAGATTTTGTTTTAATTGTTCAAATTTACCCACAAAGTAAGAAATAGCTAATCTAGTGGCTATAATTAGCAATAAAATGTGACATTATTTACTGCATAGTATGGAGTTGTTACCTTTGAGACAGATGCTAGCGGTTAACGGCTAGCTACGCAATTGTTATAGTACTACCTCACATAACATAAACTTGGAAATTTAACTTAAATGAACTTATCTGACGAAATGCAGCTTGAAAAGGACGCATCGTCTGCTCATATCTCAAATTTGTCTCTTATCTCAGGGCAAAAAAATGGCTGGGAATGTTTCTCGTATCTCAAATTTCACATAAAAAAATGGCTGGGAATTTTTCTTACCGTATGTCGGACGGTGACGGGACGCCTTCTTGATGTTTTTGTGTTCCCGTCGTCTCCGTCAGACGCTCCCGTCCTCCTGGAAGAATCCAAGTGCACGGTGGTGCGGGAGGGCGTGCAGTGCGTGTGCGTGGGGGCGGGCAACCCCGAGCCCACCGTGGAGTTCTTCCTGCCCGATTCCAACATCACCGTCAACGAAACGGACCGGCGCTACAAATTCTACACGCACACCGACGGCCAGAGGACCACGGGCATGATCAAGTTGAAGGAGAAGGGCGAGCGGGGCGACGACGGCGTGCCCGCCGTCAACGTACGCTGCAAGATTTCCAACGTCTACGGGAGTCAGAATGTAGCCCTGGAATTGCAGCAGGAGAGTGAGTTGACATTTTTGTATAGTTTTGCTATTTTTTTCAATTTCATAATTTGAATGTTTGAGCAATACGTATTTTAGGGACTATAAGTCACCAAATTTAGCCCGAGAGCTGCAGCTGGAGTGAGTTTTGTTGTTGTTGACATTTTTGTATAATTTAGCTATTTTTTTAAATTTCATAATTTGAATGTTTGGGTTATTTTTTTGTGGGCATTTTTGGATAATTTTGCCATTTTTTTTCTAAATGTCATAAATAGCACGTTTGAGCAATACGTATTTTACGGACTATAAGTCGCCAAATTTAGCCCTGGAGCTGCAGCAGGAGTGAGTTGGGTTTTTTTGTTGACATTTTTGTATCATTTTGCAATTTTTTTAAATTTAATAAATGGCATGTTTGAGCGATACGTATTTTATGGACTATATGTCGCCAAATTTAGCAGCAGGAGAGTGAGTCGTTTTTTTTGGGGACATTTTTGGGTAGTTTTGCTATTTTTCAAAATTTCATAAATAGCATGTTTGAGCAATACGTATTTTACGGATTATAAGGCCAGAGCTGCAGCAGGAGAGTGAGTTGGGTTATTTTTTTGTGGACATTTTTGGATAATTTTGCCATTTTTTGTCAAATTTTCATAAATTGCATGTTTGAGCAATACATATTTTACGGACTATATGTCGCCAAATTTAGCCCTGGAGCTGCAGCAGGAGAGTGAGTTGGTTATTTTTGTTGTTGACATTTTTGGATAGTTTTGCTATTTTTCAAAATCTCATAAATTGCATGTTTGAACAATACGTATTTTACGGACTATAAGTCGCCAATATGTAGCCCTGGAGTTGAGGCAGGTTTTTTTTGTTGACATTTTCGCATAGTTTTGCTATTTTTCAAATTTACATAAATTGCATGTTTGAGCAATACGTATTTTACGGACTATAAGTCGCCGAAATGTAGCCATGGAGTTGCAACAGTTTTTTTGGACATTTTTGAATAGTTTTGTTGTCTGTATGTGCTGTATGTATGTATGTATGTATGTATGTATGTATGTATGTTTGCATGTGCTGTATGTATGGCTGTATGTATATATGCATGTGCTGTATGCATGTATGTATGTGCTGTATGTATTTATGTGCTTTATGTATGTGCTGTATGTATGTATGTAAGTAATTTTTTTTTTTTACATTTCGTTATGCACTTTTTTTAGCTACTGCGACTGAGATATTTATTCATTTTTTATTGTGCATTTTTTGACACTTGTTATGACGAGTTATCAAAAAAAACCTTAACATGGTACGGTAACATAGGCTTATTTTATTACTTTTACTCAAGTCCAACTTATTTCTATTTTTTTTAACCCTTTCGTTTTGTGTTTTTTTTAAAACATGCCAAGATTGGCACAGTCCGCTCAAACTTGTCGCGGAGGATAAAGAAAATGTGTTCCTTACCTTGCAGAGAAATACCTGATGGCCGTCATCGTGGGGACCATCGGCGGCGTGGCCGTCATCGCCTTCATCATCGCGGCGGTCAGATACGTGGGCCACAACAACAAGAAGTGAGTACCTTCGGGACAAAAATGGACATGTCAGGCAAATTTGTCCTCGCTTATTTTGTCGGAAGAAACACTCGAGCCTCGTCATCCATTCCAAATCACGCGGAAGCATTTTCAAAGTCATTTGCGCCAACGCCACGGTCAAATCTTTGGACGCTTGAGCCAGCTAAAGTGATGCTATATAGCTAGCGATGTTAGCCAGGGACGGTAAACGTGTTGGGTTTACTTACTGACGTTCTCTGAAATACAGTCGTACCTCTACTTACAAAATTAATTGGTTCCAAGACTTTTTTGGAACATGAAAATTTCGTAAGTAGAGGTGTACTTTATATGTAAATTCTCTCATTTGTTCCACGGTCCTCACACAACTACCAACTAAACCTTTTAAAATTGGACAAAGTGTCCCAATTTTGTATGAAAGATGTGAGGAAACACACAAAATGAGAGAAAATTATAAGGAAATTATTTCTTAATGTCTTAAAATCAATAAATAAATAGATAAAATACCTGTTCGTCCGCCAGATAGCAGCAAGAGCTCCTTCTACCGGGGCTGAAAACCGTCCACTTTGTAGTACATTTTAGACTTTTACGTGTGCCCTATATATGTGTGTGTGAAAATATGTGCCACTTTGCATTTGTATCGTTTTTAATCGCTTAATAAGGGGAATTCAAAATAAAATAACGGATAAGGAAATGCATTTACTTTTCGTAACTTGGATCTTTTTGGTATCTAGAGTTACTCATTTGCATATAAAAAAATGTGTAACCTGAAACTTTCGTACCGAGAGGCATTCATAAGTAGAGGTATGACTGTGTATATATATATATATATATATATATATATATATATATATATATATGTATATATATGTATGTATGCATATATATATATATATATATATATATATGTATGCATGTATATATATATATATATATATATATATATATATATATGCATGTATGTATGTGTGTGTTTATGTGTATATGTGTGTATGTATGTGTATGTATATATATGCGTGTATGTGTGTAGATATATATATATGTGTGTGTGTGTGTGTGTGTGTGTATATATATATATATGTATGTATATATGTGTATGTATATATGTGTATGTATATGTGTATGTGTATGTATATATATGTATGTATATATATATGTATGTATATATATATATGTGTATATATGTATATATATATATATATATATATATATATATATGTATATGTGTATATATATGTATATGTGTATGTGTATATATATGTATATGTGTATGTATATGTGTATATATATGTATATGTGTATGTATATATATGTATATGTGTATGTATATATATGTATATGTGTATGTATATATATGTATGTGTGTATGTATATATATATGTATGTGTATGTATGTATGTGTATGTATATATGTGTATGTATATATATATGTATGTATATATATATGTATGTATATATATATGTATGTATATATATGTATGTATATATATATATGTATGTATATATATGTATGTATATATGTATGTATATATGTGTATGTATATATGTGTATGTATATATGTGTATGTATGTATATATATGTGTATGTATATATATATATGTGTATGTATGTGTGTATGTATATGTGTGTATGTATATATATATATGTATGTATGTATATATGTATGTATATGTATGTGTATATATATATATGTGTATATATATGTATATATATGTGTATATATATATATATGTACATATTTGTGTATGTATATATATGTGTATGTATGTGTATATATATATATATATATATATATGTATGTATATATGTGTATGTATATATATGTGTATGTATATATATGTGTATGTGTATATGTGTATATATATATATGTATATATATATCCCCTTTTATTGGACTAGATGGATACCAGTGTCCTTCTTCATATTTTATTCTAAATGCATTTTTTCTCAGTCCTCAATGATGCCATAAATGTGGAAAAAAAATGTGGTTGTTAATACGGCTGATTATGAAACGGATTGACCGCGAAAATCGAGGGAAGACCGTAATCCTCACGGTGGTCTTAGTGGAACTTATATGGGACCAAACATTTTACAAAAAGCGGGTACAAAGGTTTGTAGATAAATGGTTTACCAATCATATTATGGCCCTTTTTATTTTGTATTTTTTTTAAACATAACGTAGCGCCACCATAATTTCCCCGCCTCCACGCTTAACTCACCCATGCTAAAAAATACTAAATTTCAACCTAAAACGAACACCTAAAATTCCCTCAAAATAGCCCCCGCCCCTTTTTTCTCCCCCGCAACTAAAACCCATGGCGGAACACGTGGTTTTTAAAACAAATGGATGGCCAGGCTCGGCGTGTCTCCCCGCGGATTCGAGTCTGATCATGTGACTCCGCCTACCCCCCAGAGAAAATGGCCTCCCTAGGGAGGACGCGGTCTTGGACAACCCCATTATATACTACAACGCGGGCAAGAAGGACAAACAAAATCTGAGGAAGAAAGTGGTGAGACATGCCGATGACCGTCACGATGACGACGCGAAGTAAGACGTCAAGTCCAACTAGCGGTCTTCGTCTGACCCCTCCCCCTAATCCGCGACCAACGAAGCTTTTTTTGTTTGGGTTTTTTGGGGGTGTTTTTTTTTTCTTTTTTTCCTTCATGGCTTTTCTGCATTTATTTCCCCTGTTTGTGTGTGTTCTTTCTCTTCCCTTAACTTCCTCCCGCACAGCTTAAGACAGAGTTGTTGGGCTCAAAGTTTAACTCCATTCTAGAGGAGAGCACGGTAAGGTTCCTCGGTGGTCTCGGCGTCCCACCCGCACGCCCTGGCTGGCAATACCCGCTTTTTCCCTCTTTTTTTCTGCATGCCCTTCTTTTTTGTTATTTTTTTCTGCATCAAAGTATCGCCGGCATGGCTAATTGATTGATGGCTAACCTCCATGGCGTAAGCTCCGCCTCCCTCCATTAACCGCTAATTTATCGGTGTGTTTTATATGCGCTATGCTAACGGCGCTAGTTATTCAAATTTTCTTTTTTTGTGGGTTTAAAGTAAGTGTAGGGATTCAATTATAAGTCGAATGGTTGAGTTAGATGTTCAATATCTTGGATATTTGAGGTTAGATATTCGGGTTTTGTATTTCAGGGCGAAGGTTGTTTTGCCAAAATAAGAGGATTAAAATTTGTTTTTGGAATTAAGATGGGTTTTTTTAAAGTTAAGATATCTTATGGGGAAAAAAATTAATCACTATTTGACAATGTTGTCGATTTACAGTATTGTTCAAAATATTAGATTAATATTTGGAGTTAAATATTTTGATGGGTAAGTTCGTTTTGCAAAAAATAAATGTTAAGATGAAAAATGTGTTTTAGGATGCAAGTCTTTTTTTAAATACTGTATTTTTTGGTCAAAGTCAGAATATTTTATGGGACAAAAATGTCATCACAATTTGACAGTCGTTAAAAAATTCAGAAAATATTTTTAACTGATTTTTTTCACAGCAAAAGTTTTCTCACTCATCTAAATTTAATTTATACATGAGGTAATGAAAATAGAATTTTAAACTCTGAATTCCATTATAATTTGTTTTAAACTTGTATCCTATATTTATAATAAAAAAAACTATCACAATGCTAATGTACCAAATATGCTACGTTTGGCCATACAGGCTTTAAAAACATTTTTTTTCCATCAAAAACCATAACCTGTCCATTACAAATGTTCAATAGCAATCTAGCAACATTAAACATGTTAGAATAATTGTAGTTTTAAGAATAAGGATGTTCCTTTCGAATGCTAGATGGTTTTTCTCTCTTAGCAAAAGAACCAAGTTGTGAAATGCTAACGCAATCTATTTCCTCTCTTGGTTTTGTTCCTTTTTTTGTTGGACAGGGAGAAGACGGGGATTTCCAACCTCCGCGCAGTTTGGCAGGCGTGGAGAAGCGAGAGCTGAACTACGCCGCCCTGAACTTGGACAGGCCCAGGGAAGGGGCGGCGGGATGGGGGGGTGACGACGACGACGGCGCCACCGCTAGCTATGCCCAAATCAAAGCCAAATGAAGCGCAATCCTTCCCTGATGCTTCGGCCACGCGAGACGCAGTCGCACTTGATTTCCCATTTTTGCCTTCAATTTATTCTCATTTAAAGCTACTTCTTTTTGTTTTGTTTTAACGGTATTCCCAAAAATCCCGGCCAACCTTCCTTCCTTTTTCCACTTTCCCGACAGACGCAACATGCTTTATCGTCAAATTTTACTTGTAAAAATAAATGGACTTGTCGTGAATCCCGATTGACATCTCATCTCATTTTCTGAACCGCTTCATCCTCACTAGTGTCCAATCAGGCTAGTTAAACTGAACTCATTTGTAAATCAAAGCATGGCAACACTTTTAAAAATCATTATTAGAAGGCTACGTTTCAGTCCATGAGGGAACAAATTGCAAAAAGCAAAACATTTACTGTGGTACCTCTACTTACAAATGTCTCTAGATGCACAAGCCCTACTTACAAATACCCATACATGCTGAACCCCTACTTACAAATACCCATACATGCTGAACCTCTACTTACAAACGTCCCTACATGCGGAACCTCTACTTACAAATACCCATACATGCTGAACCTCTACTTACAAATATCCTTACATGCGGAACCTCTACTTACAAACGTCCCTGCACGCGAAACCTCTACTTACAAATGTACCTACATGGGAAACCTCTACTTACAAACGTCCATAAATGCGGAACCTCTACTTACAAACGTCCCTACACGCGTAACCTCTACTTACAAATGGACCTACATGCGGAACCTCTACTTACAAACGTCCCTACACGCAAAACCTCTACTTACAAATGTACCTACATGCAAAACCTCTACTTACAAACGTCCGTAAATGCGGAACCTCTACTTACAAATGGACCTACATGCGGAACCTCTACATACAAATGTCTCTACACGCAAAACCTGTACTTACAAACGTCCATACATGCAAGACCTCTACTTACAAAATGTCCCTACACACGAAACCTCTACTTACAAACGTCCCTACATGCGATACCTCTACTTACAAATACCCATAGATGCTGAACCGCAACTTACAAATGGCCCTACACACGAAACCTCTACTTACAAATAGCCCTACACGCGAAAACTCTACTTACAAACGTCCATACATGCAAAACCTCTACTTACAAATAGTCCTACACGCGAAAACTCTACTTACAAATGTCCCTAAATGCGAGACCTCTACTTACAAATGCAATTAGCCTGCAATCGGCTGGCCACTGATTCAGGGTGTCCCCAGCCTCTGGCCGGGAATGAGCTGGGTTAGGCTCTAGCACCCCCCCCTCCCGCGACCCTGATAAGGATAAAGCGGGTCAGAAAATGAGATGAGGCATATTTTGTACAAAACTGGTAAAATTTAGCATTTTTCTAGTTTTTCGGGGGCAATATTTGGGATCTTAGAACGGGTTGGACTAAAGTTACAAGTTATTTCATAAGTGGAGGTACTACTGTATCCCTGATTCTTAGTAAACGAACAGATTTAAAGACATTGAAAAAGCTCAAAAAGTTGCAAAAAATAATTTTACCTATTTTTTTATATTCCACTCCTGCACCGATTTTTTTTTTGTGGCTATTTTGTCCCAATTTTTGCATCGTCACTGTGTCTGCTGCCGGTCAAAGCATGGGGGGAAGGGTACACTGCGCTTTATTTTAGGACGCTAGAGTATGGAAGTAAATCTGCGCGGTGGAATTTTTAAAACGGCCACATTTTTTTTCCAGCATCAAATTTTTATTTTAAAAGTTGGCGCAAAAATATCAGTTGTAACATTTAGGTCACTAACCTGGGAGAAGCAATCGATGGCCACCGGTCATTTTGTCGGATGTCTAGGCAATCAAGTTGGGTTAGTTGTGCTCCGATGGTCACGTGGCAGACACGTTTTTGGTGTCCAAGCAGTCGCAGCAGTGGAAGTTGGCAGTGGCGAGGAACCCTGGCGAAATATATTAAAAACAGGTTGTGATGTTTGTATGCAAATGAGAGATTGCTGATTGCTTCTCTGAAATCTCAATAGGTTGGAACCAAGTTTTTTAGCAACATTTAGCAATTGAATTTTTTTGAGAATTCATTTTTTGGGGCAGAATTTTTTGCAACAATATTTTTTGAGAATTCATTTTTTTGGGGCAGAATTTTTTGCAACAATATTTTTTGAGAATTAATTTTTTGGGGCAGACTTTTTTGCAACAGTACTTTTTGTGACGGAAATTTTTGCAACTGATTTTTTTTTCAAAAACATCAGTTGGAAAAAAAAATCTGCAAAAATAGCTGAATTTTAGACAAAAAATATATTTTTGCTTTTGTTGGGGGGCAGATTTTTCAGGGCAGATTTTTTTTTTGCAGCAGAATTCTTTGACAGAATTTTTGGACATTTCTACTTTTTGTAACTGAATCGTTATTCAACTGATTTTTGCAGCCGAATTTCCTGGCTGTTTTTTTTTTAATCCTGAATTTTGATGCTGAAAAAATTAAAATAATCAATTTCAACACTGAAAAAATACGTAATAGTAAAAAAGAAATTATCGTGTAATTAAAAATGAAACAGATTTCCTTCCATACCAGACATTTTTAAGGGCCACATTTTCCATTATGGCGCGGAAAATGCGACCTTTATCAAACTTGCAGGAAAAGCTGGCATCACTATTTTTGATTGTATTTAACGTGTACAGTAAAGTAAAATGGCCGCCGTCGCCTTTAAGTCATGACAAATATTTACCAATTTAACCGTCAAGATTCAATGGGTTTTCAGGGGTAATTTTTTTTTGTATTCCATCAATTTGACCAGAAAAAAACGCAACAAAACACTTTTTTGTGTTGCCCTAGTTTGACAATTGTGCGTGCGTATGCGGGTGTTTTGAAATCACGCCGAATTTGCAGGAGCTTTTCGGGGTAAGTTTGGGGCAGGTTTGTGCGGGTGTTTTATGTTCGTGTAGCCAGAGATATTGGAAATAATACTCTGTGTCAATGCTAAGCTAACAAGCTAATTCGATAACCGTGGTGTCGTTAACATTTTGGTGCAGCTGTATAGTGGTCAGAAGTGAGGGAGTTCCAAAAAATTGCATCAAAACATCAAGATTATTGTTATTGACTCTGCTTTGAAAAATAATACATGTCGTGTATTTATGGCCTGTCAACTATTAAAGGGATACCGCAGTAATCATTTGGTCTGTTGGCATTCATTTCAGGGAATTCAGACTTTTTTTAACCATAAAATATGATTTAAGAAGCTTTTAGTACTGTAATTTAGCATTTAGCATGTCGTTGTCCCCAAATAGCTAATTTTGCCAAGTGAAAACTTAAAATGAATGAATTCGGTTGGGGAATTGGCTTATAATTAATTCCGTATTGGCCCGAATATAAGACGATATTTTTTTGCATTGAAGTAAACTTTAAAAGGAGAATGCTGTTGATTGGTTAATTTACATTTCAAAAAGCAGAGGCCATTCATTTACAAATATGATTGTACTTTAGTTGGATTGGATTAGATAACTTTATTCGTATTCGGGAAATTTTATTGTCACAGTAGCAAGAGGGTGAGAATGCAGATAGATAAATTAATTAATTTATATATATATGAATAAATAAATAAAATAAATATATAAAAAAAATTAAAATGATATATATAAAAATATATATATGAATACATAAATAAAACAAATTAATAAATAAATAAAACAAATATGAAAAATATATATAAATTAATTAAAAATAAAATAAATATATAAATAAATAAAAAATTCGAATAAAATAAATATATAAATAAATAAATATTTAAATAAGTGTGCTGCTGAAATATATATATATACATCGATACATTTGCAAAAAAAATTTTTTTATTAAAACTGCTATATATACAGTTTTAAGCATGTATTTTGACCTAAATAACTTCAACCTAGATAAGATATTTTTGTATTAGCAGGATGGGAGATGTGGTGGGATGATAAACTACCTCAAGTCTATTTTTATCGTCTATAAGTCACATTTCCTTTTCAGCCCGTGTGAAGAAATTCAAGAAATGACTCACAGAACAATGCCAAAGTCAACGCCAATCAGAAACGTCAAAAACTTTAAGGTAATAACGCTTATTATTAAAAAGAGCTCAATATTTCTAGTCCAAAAAAGATGTTTTAACGGTTGTTAGGGATGCATGCAAATGTTTTGTGATTTACTTTAACCTGGCAAATGTTTAAAAATGACAGTTTTGGAAGCTTATAAAAAAAAAAAGGTTGCAATGGCAGAAAAAGGAGAGCTGATAGTTTTGTAATGGAACTTCCTGAAATTTCAAGATTAGTGGCGCAAGAAGGGAAGAAAACTAGCGAGTGAGCACAACAACGACAAAAGAAGACAACTTGATTCTCAATCTAAGGTACGTTCAAGATTTCTTTCAAATATATTAATTAATTTCCTCACTTTACCTTCTTAAGTTAATTTCCTCACCTTAGCATCGAGTCACGTTAGCATTTGAACTCATTTTGTATATCTGTTAGCAAGATCAAGTAAAAAAAAATGCTATTATTTTGCCTTCCCAACTCATGCCTTTATCCATCCAATAGTATTTTTTATGGCATTAAACAAGTTTCTAGCTTAACAAGATTTGCGGGGGGGTGCTGGAGCCTACCCCCTTGAATGGGCAGCCAATCGCAGGGCACAAGGAGACAAACAACCATTCATGTGAATACAATTTCGAGTGTTAGCCAGCTAGCCTAGCATGCATGTTTTTTGGGATGTGGGAGGAAACCAGAGCACCCGGGGAAAACCCACGCAAGCCCGGGGACAAAATCCAAACGCCACACTATAGTGAGAACCCATCTGGGTTTGAACCCACGACCCCAGAGCTGTGAGCCGAAGGTGTTAACCACTTAACCACTGTGCCACCCCATCAAAATTTAAACTATGAATGAACGTTTTTTTTCATATACTGATAATGCCCAATGATTGGATGTCTAATTGTGGTAAACTAGCATAATATTTGGACTTGATTAATTTCGTGTGTGTGTGTGTGTGTGTATGTTTTCCAATTTAACAGGAAAATCTTCACGCTTGGCCGGACTGCCGTCCTTAAAGTCTGCCTTTAGGATGTTCCTTCTTGCCTGGGCCAGTCTGTTCTACCACGTGGGCGTCTACGCAGGTCTGACATCAAATATTAGCGTGAATATTTTAACGAACTAAAACAAAACCTGAATACAGTAATCCCTCGATTATCGCGGTTAATGTAGACCAGACATGGTCGCGATAAATGAAAAACCGCCAACTAGGGTCACCCCAATTTAAAGAGAAAAAATAATATTTTTTTTATAGTCATAGTAGCAAGCGGAGGACGGGGGCGTGGCTTCGGCTTGCGAGTTTCAACGTGGATTTTTACATTTTTATGATTTTTTTAAAATTTATTATTATTATTTTTTACTTCTGTGCTAAATTCTAGTAGCAAGCGGAAGACGGGGAAAATTATTTATTTTCTTTATTTTTTTGTTTTACTTCAGTGCGGAGTCGTACTAAAATCCACGCTGAAACTCGCAAGCGGAAGCCACTCCCCTGTCCTCCGCTTGCGAGTTTAGAGCGTGGAATTTCCCATTTTTAGGAACTTCCAAAAAAAATGTAATTAACAAAAAAATTATTTCCCCCGGAAAACAAACCGCGATGTCGTGAAGGCGCGATATTCGAGGGATTACTGTAAATCTGCTGTGCTTAAATCTCAAAGGCCACGTTGAAGTGACACTACACTGTTTTGTTTATTTTTTTTGCTTCTACTTTTTCCATAATCTGTGTGTAGCACTTCAAACTTTGTCTTTATGTATAATCCGATAAATTACCATTTACAGTAATACCTCGTTTATCGCGGGTAACAGGTTCAGAGACCTGCAATAGGTTAAAAACCGCAACATGGCGACAGTGTTTTTATGATGTTTCTATTATTGTTATTTGGACTTTTAAATCCTTTTCTTAAGTATAATTCATGACACTACGGCTCACTATTCCCGCAAAAAAACAGTGAAGAAAAACATTTAATACTAAATAAAATCGGATAAAAATTCCACTGTACTTTGTGCTAAAATAGTTAGCATGTCAGGTCGCGATGAAGTTTTAGCACCGAGTGCAAGATTAAAAAAAATCATTGCTCCCCTAGTGGCCAGTAAACCACTCTACAATTTTGACATGCCCCCCATTTCATGTTTATATTATTGTTCATACACTATAAATTTTGATAGAAATTCAAGCTACGATAATTGAGGCGCAAATTTGCGAGGTATTACTGTAATGTAACATTCAAGTACATCTGTTTACCCGTGACCGGACTTTTCGTCGAAAGACGTTTGGTCGACCGGACGTTTGGTCGACCCGACGTTTGGTCGAGCGGACGTTTGGTCGAGCGGACGTTTGGTCGAGCGGACGTTTGGTCGAGCGGACGTTTGGTCGAGCGGACGTTTGGTCGAGCGGACGTTTGGTCGAGCGGACGTTTGGTCGAGCGGACGTTTGGTCGAGCGGACGTTTGGTCGAGCGGACGTTTGGTCGAGCGGACGTTTGGTCGAGCGGACGTTTGGTCGAGCGGACGTTTGGTCGAGCGGACGTTTGGTCGAGCGGACGTTTGGTCGACCGGACGTTTGGTCGACCGGACGTTTGGTCGACCGGACGTTTGGTCGACCGGACGTTTGGTCGAGCGGACGTTTGGTCGAGCGGACGTTTGGTCGAGCGGACGTTTGGTCGAGCGGACGTTTGGTCGAGCGGACGTTTGGTCGAGCGGACGTTTGGTCGACCGGACGTTTGGTCGACCGGACGTTTGGTCGACCGGACGTTTGGTCGACCGGACGTTTGGTCGACCGGACGTTTGGTCGACCGGACGTTTGGTCGACCGGACGTTTGGTCGACCGGACGTTTGGTCGCCGGGTTCGCGCGCTGTCAAATTATGAGTTTACCGTTGATATTTTGATATTAGATATTTAGATATTAAACTCACTCTCTCATGATTATAATTTTGAGAGCTGGTTTCGACAGTAACAACCGGCGACCAAACGTCCGGGGACCAAATGTCCGGTCGACCAAACGTCTTTTGACGAAACGTCAGAGTACCCTGTTTACCACATTACTGTGTATACATACGTATGTTGTGTTTCTGTTTAGAGTCTAGCGCACCCAAAAGCCACGCCCCCTGCCCCACCGGCTTCTGCATCCATCTTAGCCAAACTTTTATCGTGTCCGAAGTGGGACTTTGCGCCGTCATCCCTTGCTCCTACACCGCCGTCGACTTCGTACCGCGGAGCATCGTGTGGTCCAAGTGCCCCCCATCCGGAGTCAGATGCACCGATGCGCACATCATTTTCCACTCCAAGCAAGACAGCAAAGTACAGGAAGGCTACCGGGACCGAGTTCGGATGCTGGATGACGCCGCGAGTGGCTGGAACTGCAGCATCATCATCAACGACCTGGAATCCTCCGATTCCGGATCCTATAGACTGAGGGTGAACGGCCTATTCCGGAATCGGACGGATGG
Source organism: Stigmatopora argus (assembly GCF_051989625.1). Taxonomy (NCBI): domain Eukaryota; kingdom Metazoa; phylum Chordata; class Actinopteri; order Syngnathiformes; family Syngnathidae; genus Stigmatopora; species Stigmatopora argus. The sequence goes on from NC_135390.1 coordinate 21,625,059, forward strand.
CTATAATTTCCCCCAGCAAGTGGCGCTCAACGTAACGGGTATGGAAATTCCGGAATGGCTCGAATGCAACATCAATTATCATAATAATGAATTTAAACCTGTAGAAGAATACACTAACAAAATACTGATATTAGATATTTTGCGGACCAGTGGTGAAGTGGTTAGCGCGTTTGGCTCACAGTTCTGGGGTCGTGGGTTCGATGACCCTGGGGTTGTGTGGGTTTTCTGCGGGTACTCCGGTTTCCTACCACGTTCCAAAAACATGCATGCTAGGCTAACTGGCTAACAGACTAAATTGTGTTCGTTTTAAATTTGTTTTCTCGTGCCCTGCGATTGGCTGGTCACCGATTCGGGGTGTCCCCACCCCGCCTGGTGCCTGTAGTTAGCTGGGATAGGCTCCAGCACCCCCACACGACCATTGTGAGGATAAGCAGTTCAGAAAAATGAAAGGGCTAGCTAGGCTAACAGTCTAAATTGCTCCTCAGCTACAAGTGATTGGCTGCTTGTCTCCTAGTGCCCTGCGATTGGCTGGTCATCGATTCGGGGTGTTCCTATAGTTGACTGGGATAGGCTCCAGCACCCCTCGCGACCCTTGAGGATAAGTAGTCCCGAAAATGAATGAATGAATAATGGACATGAATGAATAACACTCATTACACTTTATTGTAGCTTTAAAAAATGTATTTTAAAAGATAGAATAAAGTGTAATTCCACATTAACCCAGTGGATGGCAGTAGCGCGCTCACTAAAACATAATCAACAATAGCAACAAAAAGAATGGATGCAATTAAGTCTCTAGTTACAAATAAAAAAATCTAAAATTTAATTTATTCTTAATTGTTAAAACTCTAGTTTAACAATGATACATTTTGTTATTATTTATCAGTTTTCTAGTTTGTTGTTTGTACTATATACTTATGTTGTTGACGAATGATCAGCCCTAGTGGTCACCCGGAGAATCGCGATTTCCCCCCCCCTCATTACCTCTTTGTTATTTCACGGCATTTGTTTGTTTGTTTATTTCATGTCTTCCGGGATAGGTCTGAGTCAGAAACCCACCATGACGGTCCACACGACGAGCGACGGCGAGGCGGCCACACTCACCTGCGAGGCTCCGGGACGCTGCTCCGGTCACCGCCCGGTCTTCAGCTGGGCGTGGAAAGGAAGCGGCGACCCTGACGACAACTCTCGGACCGGAGTCTCCAACGTGACGAGTTATTTGAGTACGCTGGTGTCCCCGTTCATGAACCATTACCGGTCATCTTTGTCCTTCAACCCTTCCGGTCAACAACACGGACGTGAAATCACTTGCAAAGTTTCCTACTGGAGGAATATTGTTACAGAGAAGACCACCATGCTCAACGTGACATGTGAGTGGCACCTGTTGTCGAATCGCAATGCATTGTGGGATGCGCACGACTCCTCTCTCCAGCTGAATCAAATTTACCGTAAACTATATACAAATCGCACCAGCCAAAAAGCACACACACACACATTTATATATATATATATATATATATATATATATATATATATATATATATAATGTGTATATATATATATATATATATATATATATATATATATATATATATATATATATATATATATATATATATGTATACCCACACATATACATGTGTATTTTTTGGCTGGTGCAATTTGTACATAATTTACGGTAAATTGGATTCACACACACACATATTTATATATATATATGCATACATATATATATATATATATATATATATATATATATATATATATATATGCATACATATATATATATATTTATATATATATATATATATATATATATATATGCATACATATATATATATATATATATATATATATATATATGCATACATATATATATATATATATTTATATATATATATATATATATATATATATATATATGCATACATATATATATATATATATATATATACACGTACACACACAAACGTCGTACTGGAGTATAAGTCGCATTTTTGGAAGGGCATTTTTATTTTATTTTATAGAAATACGTTGAAATGACATTAATATAATGTAATGGAGAACAATTGGCTAAATAGGCATTAACATAATATAGATCGTTATATCATATATATATATATATACAAACATGAACAGGAAGAAAGATTTTAGAATGAACACGGAAATGACCCAAATATAACTCATTGCCTGCCATTGACATTGATAGACGTCCAATCCCTTTTAACTGGCAAGGGCGAATGAACGTTGGACATCTAGCGACGTCAATGGCTTTAATAAGGAAGTGACCCAAAATTGTCCCAAAAAATACAAGTCCCATAAGAACCCTAAAATTAAGACGGATATCAACCAAAATGAACTCACTCAAAGGTTCTTTTCATTCAAACTAGCCGTCCAATCGTTCGTTCATTCGCCCCTCCCGCTCAAAAATGGCATTTTCTCCCGCAGATATGAAGCCACCAACCATCTCAGGTCCAACAACGGTAAAGTCAGGCGCCGCCATGGTGCTTCGGTGCCAAGTGGACAGCTTCCCACCCGTGGCCGTGGCGTGGAAGCTCCCCAATCCCAACCCGACCAATCTCCAATGCCAACACCGGACCGACGCCACCATCACCAGCGCCGTCCTGGTCATCCCCAACGCCACCACGGCACACTCCGGTCGCTACGAGTGCGTGGCGGCTAACTACACCGCGCACGCGGACGTGAGGGTGACGTGTGAGTGGTGATCAATCACATCAAATATATCTTTTTGTTTTCATTTTTAGAATTTTTGGCTGATATACAGTGGGACCTCTACTTACGAATGTTTTCTACTTACGAATGTTTTCTACTCACAAATGTTTCTACTTACGAATGTTTCTACTTACAAATGTTTCTACTTACAAATGTTTCTACTCACGAATGTTTCAGGTTACAAAACCCCTCGATATGCAAATTACTGTTCTGATATACAAAAAGATTTCACCAGTTCGCGCGTGGGGCTCACAGTTCCGTGGTCGAGGGTTCGATCCCAAGTGGATCCTCCCCTGTGTGGAGTTTGCATGTTCTCCTCGGGCTTGCATGGGTTTTCTCCGGGTACTCCGGTTGCCTTCCGCATCCCAAAAACATGCATGCTAGGCTAATTGTATGCTAAATTACTTTAGCCAAAAGCTAGGAGGCCCGGCAGACGAGTGGTTGGCGTGTTGGCCTCACAGTTTAGGGGTCCTGGGTTTGAATCCAGGTCATTCCACCTGTGTGGAGTTTGCATGTTCTCCCCGGGCTTGCATGGGTTTTCTCCGGGTACTCCGGTTTTTCCCACATCCCAAAAACATGCATGCTAGGCTAGATGCTTAACAGTCTAAATTGTGTTAGTGTAAATGGTTGTTCATAACCTTGTGCCCTGTGATTGGCTGCCCACTAATCGTTAGCTGGCATAGGCTCCAGCACCCCCCGTGACCTTTGCGTGGGTAAGCGGTTCAGAAAATGAATGAATGAAAAGATCCAAGTCACGAAATCCCCCCAAATGTAAATAAATTTCTCATATCCGTTATTTTATTTTGAAATTGTCACGGTAGCATTGCGTCCTGGTTGAAAATCTCACAAGTAAAAAATGTTTTTTTTAGTTTTTCGAATATGGTTGAAGCAAAGTTGTTTTACAAGTTTTTGATTAATTGCTATTTTTTCTTATCTCGTATTTCCGCATTTATTTTGACAGGGTTTGCCGGAATCCTGCACGGCTCTGGATGTTTCCTACGGGACCGAATCTTGACCTGTGTGTGCGTCAGCGGCGGGGTGCCGAAGCCCAAACTGACGTGGCGGACCCTGGAAAACAAGACGCTCTTCAACGCCACCACCGTCATTTCTGGCGACGACGTAAACAGCACCGTCAAATTCATCGACCACGACGGCACCCTCGCCGACGTCGAGTGCGTCAGCGTGCAGGAGGACGAACGCGACCAGAAAACCTTTCGTGTTCAAAAACTATCGGCGGAAGGTAAGAAAGCTTAGAATTTTTAAACATTCAAATTGACTGTATGACTCGAGTTGTGGCATTGGTTCACTTCCTGGTTAGTTTGACATCACTTCCTGTCCAGTTTGGGGCATTCCAGGTCACTTTGTAGCCATTTTGGATCAGTTTCCGGTTCATTTTAGGTCATTTCTGGGTCACATACTATAGATTTCAAGCGTAACTTTTCCAACGGTGCTTTCCATGCTTTGTCAAGCTGTATTGATGTCCATGTATACAGGCCACAATTCATTCACAAATAGGAGCTAGCTGGTAGCTAGCGTAACTTTTCCAACTGTGCTTTCCATGCTTTGTCAAGCTATATTGATGTTGATGTATACAGGCCACAATCCATTCGCAAATAGTAGCTAGCTGGTAGCTAGCGTAACTTTTCCAACGGTGCTTTCCATGCTTTGTCAAGCTGTATTGATGCCGATGTATACAGGCCACAATCCATTCACAAATAGTAGCTAGCTGGTAAATAGCATAACTTTTCCAATGGTGCTTTCCATGCTTTGTCAAGCTGTATTGATGTCAATGTATACAGGCCACAATTCATTCACAAATAGGAGCTAGCTGGTAGCTAGCATAACTTTTCCAACGGTGCTTTCCATGCTTTGTCAAGCTGTATTGATGTCGATGTATACAGGCCACAATCCATTGGGTGTATTGACAAAATAACTAGTACATATCCCAGCAGTCACTGCGCAGTACTTTGTCTACAGGAAAATAGTAGAGTCGGTGTACCCTATCAATTGATTCATTTTATTTTATCGTGATAACAATTTTAGTATTGGTCCATATATAAAGCGCACTGGATTATTTGGCGCCCTGTCTATTTTGGAGAAAATTTAAGACTTTTATGTGCACCTTATAGTCGTGAAAATACGGTAATACTCACATATATAATAATAAATATCCCAGAATAACCCCAACAGAAGGGCAACTTTTGTTTGCTCATAAAATCTTGACGATTACATCAATTATTTTATAGTACTGTCGCCTTATTTCGTATTATTAATAGTTGTATGGTCACTCCTCCTCATTCAAATCTCGTATTTTCTTCCTATTTTAAATCGATTCTCGCCATTTTCCAACATATTCCAACAAGAACTCTTTCCGATCTAATGAAACTCCAAATTATTCTTAATTAATTATTCTGAATTTCCAACTATGTTCATAAAAAATATTTTCTTTACTATCCCAAGGCAAGAAAAGTTTCCTTACCAGTTTGAGTCTGGACGCCTTCATCGCTTTTTTGTGCGGAGCCTTGCTGTCCGCCATCTTGTGTTGGTTATTCCGGAATTGCTGCAGGTGCTCCGCCTACTTTCTCTATTCCTGCTTTTTATTTTTTGGACATACTGACAACAGTTTTGCTCATTTTCATGCTTAGGAATCCAAAAAAGAACTCTGGGAGTCTGGAAATGGAGGTCGTGGACGCGCCAGAGGTCCGACGGGTTCAGAGTTCGAGTCCATCCGGCGTCCATTTTGAAGCCGACGCCCTTTCTCGTCGGGAGCACGGCCTCGAAAATGGCGGCGAGGTGGAGTACGCCGACATCAACTTCTCCGCCTTGAGGAAAAACGACAAGAGGGAGACGGCGACCGATCGCCAGGCCACCGAGTACGCCGAGATCAAGACCAAGGAGGATGGCGACCGGTCGCCGGGCGGAAACGGCGGAGAGCAAAAAACGGATGATAGGACACCAGGCGATGATGATGAGGAAGAGGAGGCCTTGTACTCAAACGTGGAGCAAGCTATGATTGGGTGATTTTTTAACTTTACGTAGCACAAATGAAGGTTACAGTAATCCCTCGAATATCGCGGCTTCACGACATGGCAGATTTTTTTTCTAGGGGATTTTTTTTTAAATTTTTTTTTTTGTAAGTTCATAAAAATGTGAAAATCCATGCTGAAACTCGCAAGCGGAAGCCACTCCCCTTTTCTCCGCTTGCTACTAGGACTCAGCACAGAAGTAAAAAAATAAAAATAATATATATATATTTTTAAAGTTCATAAAAATGTAAAACTCACAAGCGGAAGCCACTCCCCTTTCCTCCGGTTGCTACTAGGACTCAGCACAGAAGTTATATATATATATATATATATATATATATATATATATATATATATATATATATATATATATATATTTTAAAATTCATAAAAATGTGAAAATTAATGCTGAAACTCGCAACCGGAAGCCACTCCCCTTTTCTCCGCTTGCTACTAGGACTCAGCACAGAAGTAAAAAAAATAATAATAATATATATATATTTTTTAAAGTTCATAAAAATGTAAAACTCACAAGCGGAAGCCACTCCCCTTTCCTCCGGTTGCTACTAGGACTCAGCACAGAAGTTATATATATATATATTTTTAAAGTTCATAAAAATGTGAAAATCCATGCTGAAACTGGCAAGCGGAAGCCACTCCCCTTTTCTCCGCTTGCTACTAGAACTCAGCACTGAAGTAAAAAAATATATACATTTTTTAAAATAGGGGTGACCCTACTTTGCGATTTTTCGTTTATTGCGGCCATGTCTGGTCGACATTAACCGCGATAATCGAGGGATTACTGTAGTTTTCAAACCATTGTGCAGTGTTCCCTCGCCATTTCACGGTTCGACTTTCGCGAACTCCGTGCATGGCGGATTTTCTCTATTAAAAAAATATTACAGTAATAAGTGCTAGCTTGCAAAACGTTTACCGGTGGCCCCCCAAAAAATGTACCGTATTGTTAGGAAACATGTTTGTAAACAGACTAAATGGTAATAATTTGCAATAAGAGTTTATTCATTTGAAACCCATTTTGTAACCCAATTTAATTTCATGACACACATGATTTAATCTTTTGAACTGACTTGAATTGATTCCTTTGATTATTATTATTATTATTATTATACAAGTATAATGAGATTTAAAACCCCACCACGAAGTGCACAAACAGCGACAAACAAACAGACAAATAAATGATAACAATAAATAAATGAGTAGGGAAGTGCACAAAAAATAACAATAAACAAAAAAAATAATCAATGATTAATAGCAACAAATAATAAATAACTAATCAAGACATAAGTAGTCAACCTAATAAGTAAGAATAACAACAACAAACAAAAAGATAAATGATAGAAAATAACAATAATAAAATAATAATAATAAGTAGTCAACAACATAAATAAGTAGGGAAGTGTACAAATAAAAACAAACAAAAAATAATCAATGAATAATGACAACAAATAATGAATAAATAATCAACAAATAAGTCATAAATAAATCAGTAGCCAACATAATAAGTAGGAATAACAACAAACAGATACATTATTTAAAAAATAAAGAAATAAATTAGCACAGAAGTAAAAAAACAATAATAATATTTTTTAAATAATAATAATAAATAAATAAGTAGTCAACAAGTAGGGAAGTGCACAAATAACAACAAACAAAAAATAATCAATGAATAATGACAACAAATAAATAAATAAATCAAGAAATAAGATAAATGATAAAAAATAATAATAAATAAATAAGTAGGGAAGTGCACAAAAACAACCACAAATGAAGAATAATCAATGAATAATAACAAATAATAAATAATCAACAAATAAGTCATAAATAAATCAGTAGCAAACATAAGTAGGAATAACAACAACAAACAAACAGATAAATGATTTTTTTTAAAGTAGTCAATAACAGAAATAAGTAGGGAAGTGCACAAATAACAACAATAAACAAAAAACAAAGAATAATGACAACAAATAAGGAATAAATAATCAACAAATAAGTCATAAATAAATCAGTAGCCAACATAAGTAGGAATAACAACAACAAACAAACAGATAAATGATTTAAAAAAATGGTATAGTCAATATGAATAAGTGGTCACATATCTCAATTATCTCCATAAACAACAGATTGAAATATGTTTAAGTATGATCCAAATAATTGTCTAACACACACACACTTATTTTTTATGTCTCAAATGTTCATCTAATTTGACTTTCTGACTGAGGAATAACAACAACAAACAAACAGATAAATGATTAAAAAAATTAAGTAGTAAAGTAGGGAAGTGCACAAATAACAACAAACAAAAAATATCAATGAATAATGACAAATAATTAAAAAATAATCAAGAAACAAGTCATAAATAAATCAGTAGCCAACATAATAAGTAGGAATAATAACAACAAACAAGCAAAAGGTTAAATGATTTAAAAAATATATATAGTCAATATAATAAGTAGTAGTCAATATGAATAAGTAGTCACATTAATTTTCTCCACAAACAACAGATTGAAATATAATAACACCGATTTAATTATGATCCAAATAATTGTCTAACACACACACACATTTATTTTTGGTTTCTCAAATGTTCATCTAATTTGACTTAGACAGGTAGATGCATTATTAAAATAACAGCTAGATACTTTATCAAAATAATGTATTCACATGAGCGCGTTTGTCATTTAACCGGATTAACCGATATCGAATTACAGCTGGGATTAAGTGAAAGGACGCTCGAAGTACACAAAGTAAAGAGACGGACGGCAACAGGTATTGAATCACTTTTATTGAATTGAACTGCCATTAAAACGAAACGCAACCCGTCTATTTGTTGCTCAAGGGCCCCAATCTTTTGATGCGTTTCCAGATTTCCTTCATCTTCAGCCCGTAAATGATGGGATTCAACAACGGATTGTACACTAATATTTGCAGGCTCAAAATGAGGCGCAGAATTTTGGACAACTTGATCTCCACCACAGCCACCAACGTGTCAAGGATAATAAAAAAGGTGAACAGGATCAAAACCATCACGTGCGGTAGACACGTTTCGACGGCTTTGGCGCGAACTTCCCCGCGGCTGCGGAACGCCACCCGGAAGATCCTGACGTAGGTGAAGAGGATGAAGACCATGGGGAGGAAGACTACGTTGATGATGCCGAAGAAGCTCAGCACCACCACATACGTGGGTTTCTTGCTGTGAACTTTGGCCACCGTGGTGTTGCAAAAAATCCCCTCTAAAACCAAGCCGATGAGTTTTTGTCTGGACTGAAGGATGATGGCAACCGAGATGAAGCAGGCAGGGAGGAACCAGGCCAGGGCCAAGTAGACGCACACCCGCGTTTTCCCCATCACGATGGCGTACTGCAGCGGTTGGCAGATGGACACGTAGCGGTCGTACGCCATGGTGGTCAGGAGCATTAAATCGGTGGCGGCCAAGCTGTAGAAAATGAAAACCTGCAACAGACACCCCGAGTAGGAGGCGACCTGTCGGCGGGAGAGGACGTCTACCATGAGTTTGGGGTAGACGGTGGTGCTGAACAAAATGGAGTTGAGGGACAACGCCGCGATGAAGACGTACATGGGCTCGTGGAGGCTGGGGTGGATCTTCACCACGTAGATGATGACGCAATTGGACGACAAGATCAGGAAGTAGAAGAGCACCCACAGCGAGAAGTAAAGGTAGCGGAACGTCTCCAAGTCCACGTAGCCGCCGAGGACCAGCGTCGTGGTTCCGTTCCATGGCGGCATGGCGGGGGTGCTTGCGACGGGTAGATGAAGATGTTGGGTGAAGAACGGGGGGGGCCCGATGGCTGGCGATTGGTCGTCAGGGCGGCGAGGTGTTCCTTATCTTTGCTCCGAAGCCCCGCCCCCCAAGGTGGGATTCTGACGGCGAGCGATGTTGATGGGTGATGCAAGGTTAGGAAATTGAAGAAAAACAATGGTGTTTTTTTTGCAATTTTTGCATATTTTACCTAGCTGGCTCTCGAGCCGCATGCGGCTCCCGATTGTAGCTCTTTGCTACTTAGCATTTTTTGTGTATACTGTGGTTCTTCCCCGTTTCATGTTTTTCTTGTTTTTATTCTGTCTTAAACATAGGTGGTCCGGTGATGAGTGGTTAGCGCGGCGGTCTCGCAGTTCGGGGGTCGTGGGTTCGAATCCAGGTCAGTCCACCTGTGTGGAGTTTGCTCGTGGCCTGCGTGATATTCTTGCAGGTACTCTGGTTAGCTTCCACATTCCAAACACAGGCATGCTAGGCTAATTGTATGCTAAATTGCTTTTGTTAAAAGCTAGGAGGCCCAATGGACGAGTGGTTGGCCTCACAGTTCAGGGGTCGTGGGTTCAAATCCTAGCTACTAGGACTCAGCACAGAAGTAAAAAATAATAATATATATATATATATTTTTAAGTTCACAAAAATGTGAAACTCGCAGGCGGAAGCCACACCCCTTTCCTCGGCTTGCTACTAGAACTCAGCACTGAAGAAAAAAATATATCTATATCTATATCTATATATATATATATATATATATATTTTAAAGTTCATAAAAATAAATAATCAAGAAACAAGTTGTAAAGAAATCAGTAGCCAACATAATAAGTAGGAATAACAACAACAAACAAACAGATAAATGATTTAAAATGAATAAATAAATTAGTATAGTCTATAATAAGTAGTAGTCAATATGAATAAGTGGTCACATATTTCCATTATCTCCATAAACAACAGATTGAAATATGATAACACACACACACACACACACACACACACACACACACACACTTATTTTTGATTTCTCAAATGTTCCTCTAATTTGACTTGGCAGATGTACTTAATGAACAGATGCATTATTAAAATAACAGTTAGATACTTTATCAAAATAATATATTCACATGCTCTCACGAGCGTGTTTGTCATTTAACCGGATTAACCGTTATCGAATTACAGCTCGGATGAAGTGAAAGGACGCTCGAAGTACACAAAGTAAAGAGACAGACGGCAACAGGTATTGAATCACCTTTATTGAATAGAACTGCCATTAAAACGAAACGCAACCCGTCTATTTGTTGCTCAAGGGCGCTAATCTTTTGATGCGTTTCCAGATTTCCTTCATCTTCAGCCCGTAAATGATGGGATTAAACAACGGATTGTACACTAATATTTGCAGGTTCAGAAAGAGGCGCATCATTTTGGACAACCTGATCTCCACCAAGCCCACCATGACGTCGAGGATAATAAAAACGGTGAACAGGATCAAAACCATCACGTGCGGTAGACACGTTTCGACGGCCTTGGCGCGAACTTCCCCGCGGCTGCGAAAGGCCACCCGGAAAATCCTGACGTAGGTGAAAAGGATGAAAACCATGGGGAGGACGGCCATGTTGGTGATGCCGACGAAGCCCAGCGCCACCAGGTGCATGGGGTTCGAGCAGTGAACTTTGACCACCGTGGTGTTGCAAAAAATCCCCTCTAAAACCAAGCCACAGAGTTTTTGTTTGGACTGAAGGATGACGGAAACCGAGACGTGGCAGGCGGGGAGGAGCCAGGCCAGGGCCAAGAAGACGCACACCCGCGTTTTCCCCATCAGGGTGGCGTACTGCAGCGGTCGGCAGATGGACACGTAGCGGTCGTACGCCATGGTGGACAGGAGCATTAAATCGGTGGCGGCCAAGCAGTAGAAGATGAAAACCTGCAACAGACACCCCGAGTAGGAGGCGACCTGTCGGCGGGAGAGGACGTCCACCATGAGTTTGGGGTAGACGGTGGTGCTGATCAAAATGGAGTTGAGGGACAACGCCGCGATGAAGACGTACATGGGCTCGTGGAGGCTGGGGTGGATCTTCACCACGTAGATGATGACGCAATTGGACGACACGATCAGGAAGTAGAAGAGCACCCACAGCGAGAAGTAAAGGTAGCGGAACTTCTCCACGTTCACGTAGCCGCCGAGGACCAGCGACGTGGTTCCGTTCCATGGCGCCATGGCGGGGGTGCTTGCGACGGGTAGATGAAGATGTTCGGTGAAGAAGGGGGGGCCCGATGGCTGGCGATTGGTCGTCGGGGCGGCGAGGTGTTCCTTATCTTTGCTCCGAAGCCCCGCCCCCGAGGTGGGATTCTGACGGCGAGCGATGTTGATGGGTGATGCAAGGTTAGGAAATTGAAGAAAAACATGGTGTTTTTTTGCCATTTTTGCATATTTTAACTAGCTGGCTCTCGAGCCGCATGCGGCTCCCGATTGTAGCTCTTTGCTACTTAGCATTTTTTGTGTATACTGTGGTTCTTCCCCGTTTCATGTTTTTCTTGTTTTTATTCTGTCTTAAACATAGGTGGTCCGGTGATGCGTGGTTAGTGTGGCGGTCTCGCAGTTCAAGGGTCCTGGCTTCGAATCCAGGTCAGTCCTCATTGTGTGGAGTTTGCATGTTCTCCCTGGGCCTGCGTGGGTTCCTTGTGGGTATTCTGGTTTCCTTTTCCACAATAATTACTGTGGTTCTTTGCCTCGTTTCATGTTTCTCTTGTTTTTATTCTGTCTTAAACCAGGTGGTCCGGTGATGCGTGGTTAGTGTGGCGGTCTTGCAGTTCAAGGGTCCTGGGTTCGAATCCAGGTCAGTCCTCATTGTGTGGAGTTTGCATGTTCTCCCTGGGCCTGCATGGGTTTCTTGCAGGTACTCTGGTTTCTTTCCACATTCCATAGACAGGCATGCTAGGCTAATTGTATGCTAAATTACTTTAGCCAAAAGCTAGGAGGCCCAGCAGACGAGTGGTTAGCGTGTTGGCCTCACAGTTCAGGGGTCCTGGGGTCAAATCCAGCTCAGTCCACCTGTGTGGAGTTTGCATGTTCTCCCTGGGCCTGCATAGGTTTTATCTGGGTACTCGGGCTTCCTCCCACATGCCAAAGACAGGCATGCTAGGCTAATTGTATGCTAAATTACTTTAATTAAAAGCTAGAAGGCCCGGTGAACGAGTGGTTGGCGTGTTGGCCTCACAGTTTAGGGGTCCTGGGTTTGAATCCAGGTCATTCCACCTGTGTGGAGTTTGCATGTTCTCCCTGGGCTTGCATGGGTTTTCTCCGGGTACTCTGCTTTACTCCCACATCCCAAAAACATGCATGCTAGGCTAGATGCCTAACAGTCTAAATTGTGTTAGTGTAAATGGTTGTTCATAACCTTGTGCCCTGTGATTGGCTGCCCACTAATCGTTAGCTGGGATTGGCTCCAGCACCCCCCGTGACCCTTGCGTGGGTAAGTGGTTCAGAAAATGAATGAATGAAAAGATCCAAGTCACGAAATCCCCCAAAATGTAAATACATTTCTCATATCCGTTATTTTATTTTGAAATTGTCACGGTAGCGTTGCGTCCTGGTTGAAAATCTCACAACAAGTAAAAAATAATAATAATATATTTTTTTAAAGTTCATAAAAATGTGAAAATCCATGCCGAAATTCGCAAGCAGAAGCCACGCCCCTTTCCCCCGCTTGCTACTAGGACTCAGCACAGAAGTAAAAAAATTAAGATATTTTTTTTAAAATCATAATAATAAATAAATAAGTAGTCAACAAGTAGGGAAGTGCACAAAAAACAATAAACAAATAATAAATAATCAATAAATAAGTTGTAAATAAATCAGTAGCCAACATAATAAGTAGGATTAACTACAACAAACAAACAGATAAATGATTTAAAAAATATTTATAATAAATAAATAGTCAACTAAATAAATAAGTAGGGAAGTGCACAAGTAACAATAGACAAAAAATGAATAATGACAACAAATAATAAATAAATAATCAAGAAATAAGTTGTAAATAAATCAGTAGCCAACATAATAAGGAGGAATAACAACAACAAACAAACAGATAAATGATTTAATAAAAAATAAAATAAGTAGTCAATAACATAAAGAAGGAGGTAAGTGCACAAATAACAACAAACAAAAAATAATGACAACAAATATTAAATAAAAAACAAATAATTCATCAATAAGTCAGTAGCCAACATAATAAGTAGGAATAACAACAACAAACAAACAGATAAATGATTTAAAAAATTAAGTAGTAAAGTAGGGAAGTGCACAAATAACAACAATAAACAAAAAATATCAATGAATAATGACAACAAATAATAAATGAATAATCAAGAAATAAGTTGTAAATAAATCAGTAGCCAACATAATAAGTAGGAATAACAACAACAAACAAGCAAAAGGTTAAATGATTTAAAAAAAAATATATAGTCAATATGAATAAGTGGTCACATTAATTATCTCCACAAACAACAGATTGAAATATAATAACACCGATTTAATTATGATCCAAATAATTGTCTAACACACACACACACTTATTTTTGGTTTCTCAAATGTTCATCTAATTTGACTTAGACAGGTAGATGCATTATTAAAATAACAGCTAGATACTTTATCAAAATAATGTATATTCACATGAGCGCGTTTGTCATTTAACCGGATTAACAGATATCGAATGACAGCCTGGATGAAGTGAAAGGACGCTCGAAGTAGACAACAACAGGTATTGAATCACTTTTATTGAATAGAACTGCCATTAAAACGAAACGCAACCCGTCTATTTGTTGCTCAAGGGCGCCAATCTTTTGATGCGTTTCCAGATTTCCTTCATCTTCAGCCCGTAAATGATGGGATTCAACAACGGATTGTACACTAATATTTGCAGGCTCAAAATGAGGCGCAGAATTTTGGACAACTTGATCTCCACCACGGCCACCATGAGGTCGAGGATAATAAAAAAGGTGAACAGGATCAAAACCATCACGTGCGGTAGACACGTTTCGACGGCCTTGGCGCGAACTTCCCCGCGGCTGCGGAACGCCACCCGGAAGATCCTGACGTAGGTGAAGAGGATGAAGACCATGGGGAGGAAGACTACGTTGATGATGCCGAAGAAGATCAGCACCACCAGGAACGTGGGGTTCTTGCTGTGAACTTTGGCCACCGTGGTGTTGCAAAAAATCCCCTCTAAAACCAAGCCGATGAGTTTTTGTTGGGACTGAAGGATGATGACAACCGCGACGAAGCAGGCGGGGAGGAACCAGGCCAGGGCCAAGTAGACGCACACCCGCGTTTTCCCCATCACGATGGCGTACTGCAGCGGTCGGCAGATGGACACGTAGCGGTCGTAAGCCATGGTGGACAGGAGCATTAAATCGGTGGCGGCCAAGCTGTAGAAAATGAAAACCTGCAACAGACACCCCGAGTAGGAGGCGACCTGTCGGCGGGAGAGGACGTCCACCATGAGTTTGGGGTAGACGGTGGTGCTGATCAAAATGGAGTTGAGGGACAACGCCGCGATGAAGACGTACATGGGCTCGTGGAGGCTGGGGTGGATCTTCACCACGTAGATGATGACGCAATTGGACGACACGATCAGGAAGTAGAAGAGCACCCACAGCGAGAAGTAAAGGTAGCGGAACGTCTCCAAGTCCACGTAGCCGCCGAGAACCAGCGTCGTGGTTCCGTTCCATTGCGCCATGGCGACATGGTCGAGTGCCGCCAGGGGTGCTGGCGACGGGTAGATAAAGACGTTCGGTGAAGGACGAGGGGGGGGGCGATGGCTGGTGATTGGTCGTTGGGGCGGCGAGGTGTTCCTTATTTTTGCTGGGGTGACTGAAGCCCCGCCCCGAAGGCGGAATTCTGACGGCGAGCGATGTTGATGTTGAAGAAAAACATGGAGTGTTTTTTGCAATTTTTGCATATTTTCAACGAGCTCTCGAGCCGCATGCGGCTCCCGATTTTGGCTCTTTTTTGTGTATACTGTGGTTCTTTGCCCCGTTTCATGTTTTTCTTGTTTTTATTCTGTCTTAAACCAGGTGGTCCGGTGATGCGTGGTTAGTGTGGCGGTCTTGCAGTTCAAGGGTCCTGGGTTCGAATCCAGGTCAGACCTCATTGTGTGGAGTTTGCATGTTCTCCCTGGGCATGCGTGGGTTCCTTGTGGGTATTCTGGTTTCCTTTTCCACATTCCAAAGATATGTTAGACTAATTGCATGCTAAATTGCTTTTGTTTAAACCTAGGAGGCCCAGTGTACAAGTGGTCGGCGTTTTGGCCTCGCAGTTCAGGGGTCCTGGGTTCGAATCCAGGTCAGTCCTCATTGTGTGAAGTTCGCATGTTCTCCCTGGGCCTGCGTGGGTTTTTCCAGGGTACACTTGTTTCTTTCCACATTCCAAAGACAGGCATGCTAGGCTAATTGTATGCTAAATTACTTTACTTAAAAGGCCCGGTGAACTAGTGGTTGGCGTGTTGGCCTTGCAGTTTAGGGGTCCTGGGTTTGAATCCAGGTCATTCCACCTGTGTGGAGTTTGCATGTTCTCCCTGGGCTTGCATGGGTTTTCTCCGGGTACTCTGCTTTTCTCCCACATCCCAAAAACATGCATGCTAGGCTAGATGCCTAACAGGCTAAATTGTTTTAGCGTAAATGGTTGTTCATCTCCTTGTGCCCACCAATCGTTAGCTGGGATAGGCTCCAGCACCCCCCGTGACCCTTGCGTGGGTAAGTGGTTCAGAAAATGAATGAATGAAAAGATCCAAGTCACGAAATCCCCCAAAATGTAAATAAATTTCTCATATATGTTATTTTATTTTGAAATTGTCACGGTAGCGTTGTGTCCTGGTTGAAAATCTCAAGTAAAATAGATAAATAATAATAATATATATTTTTTAAAGATCATAAAAATGTGAAACTCGCAAGTGGAAGCCACTCCCCTTTCCTCCGCTTGCTACTAGGACTCAGCACTGAAGAAAAAAAATATATATATATATTTTTAAAGTTCATACAAATGTGAAAATCCATGCCGAAATTCGCATGCAGAAGCCACGCCCCTTTCCCCCGCTTGCTACTAGGACTCAGCACAGAAGTAAAAAAATTAAGATATTTTTTAAAAATAATAATGATACATAAATAAGTAGTCAACAAGTAGGGAAGTGCACAAAAAACAATAAACAAATAATAAATAATCAAGAAATAAGTTGTAAATAAATCAGTAGCCAACATAATAAGTAGGAATAACTACAACAAACAAACAGATAAATGATTTAAAAAATATTTATAATAAATAAGTAGTCAACAAAATAAATAAGTAGGGAAGTGCACAAGTAAGAATAGACAAAAAATGAATAATGACAACAAATAATAAATAAATAATCAAGAAATAAGTTGTAAATAAATCAGTAGCCAACATAATAAGTAGGAATAACAACAAACAAACAGATAAATGATTTAATAAAAAATAAAATAAGTAGTCAATAACATAAAGAAGGAGGCAAGTGCACAAATAACAACAAACAAAAAATAATGAATAATGACAACAAATATTAAATATATAACAAATAAGTCATCAATAAATCAGTAGCCAACATAATAAGTAGGAATAACAACAACAAACAAACAGATAAATGATTAAAAAAATTAAGTAGTAAAGTAGGGAAGTGCACAAATAACAATAAACAAAAAATAATGAATGACAAATAATTAAAAAATAATCAAGAAACAAGTCATAAATAAATCAGTAGCCAACATAATAAGTAGGAATAACAACAACAAACAAACAGATAATAGATTTACAAAATTAAGTAGTAAAGTAGGGAAGTGCACAAATAACAACAAACACAAAATAATGAATAATGACAACAAATATTAAATATATAACAAATAAGTCATCAATAAATCAGTAGCCAACATAATAAGTAGGAATAACAACAACAAACAAGCAAAAGGTTAAATGATTTAAAAAAAATATAGTCAATATAATAAGTAGTAGTCAATATGAATAAGTGGTCACATTAATTATCTCCACAAACAACAGATTGAAATATAATAACACCGATTTAATTATGATCCAAATAATTGTCTAACACACACATTTATTTTTGGTTTCTCAAATGTTCATCTAATTTGACTTAGACAGGTAGATGCATTATTAAAATAACAGCTAGATACTTTATCAAAATAATGTATATTCACATGAGCGCGTTTGTCATTTAACCGGATTAACAGATATCGAATGACAGCCTGGATGAAGTGAAAGGACGCTCGAAGTACACAAAGTAAAGAGACGGACGGCAACAGGTATTGAATCACTTTTATTGAATAGAACTGCCATTAAAACGAAACGCAACCCGTCTATTTGTTGCTCAAGGGCGCCAATCTTTTGATGCGTTTCCAGATTTCCTTCATCTTCAGTCCGTAAATGATGGGATTCAACAACGGATTGTACACTAATATTTGCAGGCTCAAAATGAGGCGCAGAATTTTGGACAACTTGATCTCCACCACGGCCACCATGAGGTCGAGGATAATAAAAAAGGTGAACAGGATCAAAACCATCACGTGCGGCAGACACGTTTCGACGGCCTTGGCGCGAACTTCCCCGCGGCTGCGGAACGCCACCCAGAAGATCCTGACGTAGGTGAAGAGGATGAAGACCATGGGGAGGAAGACTACGTTGATGATGCCGAAGCAGCCCAGTGCCACCAGGTGCATGGGGTTCGAGCAGTGAACTTTGACCACCGTGGTGTTGCAAAAAATCCCCTCTAAAACGAAGCTGCAGAGTTTTTGTCTGGACTGAAGGATGATGACAACCGCGATGAAGCAGGCGGGGAGGAACCAGGCCAGGGCCAAGAAGACGCACACCCGCGTTTTCCCCATCACGGTGGCGTACTGCAGCGGTCGGCAGATGGACACGTAGCGGTCGTACGCCATGGTGGTCAGGAGCATTAAATCGGCGGTGGCGAGGCTGTAGAAGATGAAAACCTGGAACAGACACTCCGAGTAGGAGGCGACCTGTCGGCGGGACAGGACGTCTACCATGAGTTTGGGGTAGACGGTGGTGCTGAGCAAAATGGAGTTGAGGGACAACGCCGCGATGAAGACGTACATGGGCTCGTGGAGGCTGGGGTGGATCTTCACCACGTAGATGATGACGCAATTGGACGACACGATCAGGAAGTAGAAGAGCACCCACAGCGAGAAGTAAAGGTAGCGGAACTTCTCCAAGTCCACGTAGCCGCCGAGAACCAGCGTCATGGTTCCGTTCCATTGCGCCATGGCGACATGGTCGAGTGCCGCCAGGGGTGCTGGCGACGGGTAGATGAAGACGTTCGGTGAAGGACGAGGGGGGGGCGATGGCTGGTGATTGGTCGTCGGGGCGGCGAGGTGTTCCTTATTTTTGCTGGGGTGACTCTGAAGCCCCGCCCCCAAGGCGGAATTCTGACGGCGAGCGATGTTGATGTGGAAGAAAAACATGGTGTTTTTTGCAATTTTTGCATATTTTCAACGAGCTCTCGAGCCGCATGCGGCTCCCGATTTTGGCTCTTTTTTGTGTATACTGTGGTTCTTCCCCGTTTCATGTTTTTCTTGTTTTTATTCTCTCTTAAACATAGGTGGTCCGGTGATGCGTGGTTAGTGTGGCGGTCTCGCAGTTCAAGGGTCCTGGGTTCGAATCCAGGTCAGTCCTCATTGTGTGGAGTTTGCATGTTCTCCCTGGGCCTGCGTGGGTTCCTTGTGGGTATTCTGGTTTCCTTTTCCACATTCCAAAGATATGTTAGGCTAATTGCATGCTAAATTGCTTTTGTTTAAACCTAGGAGGCCCAGTGTACAAGTGGTCGGCGTTTTGGCCTCGCAGTTCAGGGGTCCTGGGTTCAAATCCAGGTCAGTCCTAATTGTGTGGAGTTTGCATGTTCTCCCTGGGCCTGCGTGGGTTCCTTGTGGGTACTCTGGTTTCCTTTTACACATTCCAAAGACATGCTAGATAATTGCATGCTAAATTGCTTTCGTTTAAACCAGGAGGCCCGGTGTGCAAGTGGTCGGCGTTTTGGCCTCGCAGTTCAGGGGTCCTAGGTTCGAATCCAGGTCAGTCCTCATTGTGTGGAGTTTGCATGTTCTCCCTGGGCCTGCGTGGGTTCCTTGTGGGTACTCTGGTTTCTTTCCACATTCCATAGACAGGCATGCTAGGCTAATTGTATGCTAAATTACTTTAATTAAAAGCTAGAAGGCCCGGTGAACGAGTGGTTGGCGTGTTGGCCTCACAGTTTAGTGGTCCTGGGTTTGAATCCAGGTCATTCCACCTGTGTGGAGTTTGCATGTTCTCCCTGGGCTTGCATGGGTTTTCTCCGGGTACTCTGCTTTTCTCCCACATCCCAAAAACATGCATGCTAGGCTAGATGCCTAACAGGCTAAATTGTTTTAGCGTAAATGGTTGTTCATCTCCTTGTGCCCACCAATCGTTAGCTGGGATAGGCTCCAGCACCCCCCGTGACCCTTGCGTGGGTAAGTGGTTCAGAAAATGAATGAAAAGATCCAAGTCACAAAATCCCCCAAAATGTAAATAAATTTCTCATATATGTTATTTTATTTTGAAATTGTCACGGTAGCGTTGCGTCCTGGTTGAAAATCTCACAACAAGTAAAATTAATAAATAATAATAATATATATTTTTTAAAGTTCATAAAAATGTGACTCGCAAGTGGAAGCCACTCCCCTTTCCTCCGCTTGCTACTAGGACTCAGCACTGAAGTAAAAAATAATAATAATATATTTTTTTAAAGTTCATAAAAATGTGAAAATCCATGCCGAAATTCGCAAGCAGAAGCCACGCCCCTTTCCCCCGCTTGCTACTAGGACTCAGCACAGAAGTCAAAAAATTAAGATATTTTTTTTAAATAATAATAAAAAATAAATAAGTAGTCAACAAGTAGGGAAGTGCACAAAAAACAATAAACAAATAATAAATAATCAAGAAATAAGTTGTAAATAAATCAGTAGCCAACATAATAAGTAGGAATAACAACAACAAACAAACAGATAAATGATTAAAAAAACTAAGTAGTAAAGTAGGGAAGTGCACAAATGACAACAATAAACAAAAAATATCAATGAATAATGACAAATAATTAAAAAATAATCAAGAAACAAGTCATAAATAAATCAGTAGCCAACATAATGAGTAGGAATAACAACAACAAACAAGCAAAAGGTTAAATGATTTAAAAAAAATATAGTCAATATAATAAGTAGTAGTCAAAATGAATAAGTGGTCACATTAATTATCTCCACAAACAACAGATTGAAATATAATAACACCGATTTAATTATGATCCAAATAATTGTCTAACACACACACACACACGCATTTATTTTTGGTTTCTCAAATGTTCATCTAATTTGACTTAGACAGGTAGATGCATTATTAAAATAACAGCTAGATACTTTATCAAAATAATGTATATTCACATGAGCGCGTTCGTCATTTAACCGGATTAACAGATATCGAATGACAGCCTGGATGAAGTGAAAGGACCCTCGAAGTACACAAAGTAAAGAGACGGACGGCAAAAGGTATTGAATCACCTTTATTGAATAGAACTGCCATTAAAACGAAACGCAACCCGTCTATTTATTGCTCAAGGGCCCCAATCTTTTGATGCGTTTCCAGATTTCCTTCATCTTCAGCCCGTAAATGATGGGATTCAACAACGGATTGTACACTAATATTTGCAGGCTCAAAATGAGGCGCAGAATTTTGGACAACTTGATCTCCACCACGGCCACCATGAGGTCGAGGATAATAAAAACGGTGAACAGGATCAAAACCATCACGTGCGGCAGACACGTTTCGACGGCCTTGGCGCGAACTTCCCCGCGGCTGCGGAACGCCACCCGGAAGATCCTGACGTAGGTGCAGAGGATGAAGACCATGGGGAGGAAGACTACGATGACGATGCCGAAGAAGCTCAGCAGCACCACCAGGTACGTGGGGTTCTTGCTGTGAACTTTGGCCAACGTGGTGTTGCAAAAAATCCCCTCTAAAACGAAGCTGCAGAGTTTTTGTCTGGACTGAAGGATGATGACAACCGCGATGAAGGAGGCGGGGAGGAACCAGGCCAGGGCCAAGTAGACGCACACCCGCGTTTTCCCCATCACGGTGGCGTACTGCAGCGGTCGGCAGATGGACACGTAGCGGTCGTACGCCATGGTGGACAGGAGCACTAAATCGGCGGTGGCGAAGCTGTAGAAGATGAAAACCTGGAACAGACACCCCGAGTAGGAGGCGACCTGTCGGCGGGAGAGGACGTCCACCATGAGTTTGGGGTAGACGGTGGTGCTGAACAAAATGGAGTTGAGGGACAACGCCGCGATGAAGACGTACATGGGCTCGTGGAGGCTGGGGTGGATCTTCACCACGTAGATGATGACGCAATTGGACGACACGATCAGGAAGTAGAAGAGCACCCACAGCGAGAAGTAAAGGTAGCGGAACTTCTCCAAGTCCACGTAGCCGCCGAGAACCAGCGTCATGGTTCCGTTCCATTGCGCCATGGCGACATGGTCGAGTGCCGCCAGGGGTGCTGGCGACGGGTAGATGAAGACGTTCGGTGAAGGACGAGGGGGGGGCGATGGCTGGTGATTGGTCGTCGGGGCGGCGAGGTGTTCCTTATTTTTGCTGGGGTGACTCTGAAGCCCCGCCCCCAAGGCGGAATTCTGACGGCGAGCGATGTTGAAGAAAAACATGGAGTGTTTTTTGCAATTTTTGCATATTTTCAACGAGCTCTCGAGCTGCATGTGGCTCCCGATTTTGGCTCTTTTTTGTGTATACTGTGGTTCTTTGCCTCGTTTCATGTTTCTCTTGTTTTTATTCTGTCTTAAACCAGGTGATCCGGTGATGCGTGGTTAGCGTGGCGGTCTTGCAGTTCAAGGGTCCTGGGTTCGAATCCAGGTCAGACCTCATTGTGTGGAGTTTGCATGTTCTCCCTGGGCCTGCGTGGGTTCCTTGTGGGTATTCTGGTTTCCTTTTCCACATTCCAAAGATATGTTAGGCTAATTGCATGCTAAATTGCTTTTGTTTAAACCTAGGAGGCCCAGTGTACAAGTGGTCGGCGTTTTGGCCTCGCAGTTCAGGGGTCCTGGGTTCAAATCCAGGTCAGTCCTAATTGTGTGGAGTTTGCATGTTCTCCCTGGGCCTGCGTGGGTTCCTTGTGGGTACTCTGGTTTCCTTTTACACATTCCAAAGACATGCTAGATAATTTCATGCTAAATTGCTTTTGTTTAAACCTAGGAGGCCCGGTGTGCAAGTGGTCGGCGTTTTGGCCTCGCATTTCAGGGGTCCTGGGTTCGAATCCAGGTCAGTCCTCATTGTGTGAAGTTTGCATGTTCTCCCTGGGCCTGCATGGGTTTCTTGCAGGTACTCTGGTTTCTTTCCACATTCCATAGACAGGCATGCTAGGCTAATTGTATGCTAAATTACTTTAATTAAAAGCTAGAAGGCCCGGTGAACGAGTGGTTGGCGTGTTGGCCTCACAGTTTAGGGGTCCTGGGTTTGAATCCAGGTCATTCCACCTGTGTGGAGTTTGCATGTTCTCCCTGGGCTTGCATGGGTTTTCTCCGGGTACTCTGCTTTTCTCCCACATCCCAAAAACATGCATGCTAGGCTAGATGCCTAACAGGCTAAATTGTTTTAGCGTAAATGGTTGTTCATCTCCTTGTGCCCACCAATCGTTAGCTGGGATAGGCTCCAGCACCCCCCGTGACCCTTGCGTGGGTAAGTGGTTCAGAAAATGAATGAAAAGATCCAAGTCACAAAATCCCCCAAAATGTAAATAAATTTCTCATATATGTTATTTTATTTTGAAATTGTCACGGTAGCGTTGCGTCCTGGTTGAAAATCTCACAACAAGTAAAATTAATAAATAATAATAATATATATATTTTAAAGTTCATAAAAATGTGACTCGCAAGTGGAAGCCACTCCCCTTTCCTCCGCTTGCTACTAGGACTCAGCACTGAAGTAAAAAATAATAATAATATATTTTTTTAAAGTTCATAAAAATGTGAAAATCCATGCCGAAATTCGCAAGCAGAAGCCACGCCCCTTTCCCCCGCTTGCTACTAGGACTCAGCACAGAAGTAAAAAAATTAAGATATTTTTTTAAAATAATAATAAAAAATAAATAAGTAGTCAACAAGTAGGGAAGTGCACAAAAAACAATAAACAAATAATCAAGAAATAAGTTGTAAATAAATCAGTAGCCAACATAATAAGTAGGAATAACTACAACAAACAAACAGATAAATGATTAAAAAAATATTTATAATAAATAAATAGTCAACAAAATAAATAAGTAGGGAAGTGCACAAGTAACAATAGACAAAAAATGAATAATGACAACAAATAATAAATAAATAATCAAGAAGTAAGTTGTAAATAAATCAGTAGCCAACATAATAAGGAGGAATAACAACAACAAACAAACAGATAAATGATTTAATAAAAAATAAAATAAGTAGTCAATAACATAAAGGAGGTAAGTGCACAAATAACAACAAACAAAAAATAATGACAACAAATATTAAATAAAAAACAAATAATTCATCAATAAGTCAGTAGCCAACATAATAAGTAGGAATAACAACAACAAACAAACAGATAAATGATTTAAAAAATTAAGTAGTAAAGTAGGGAAGTGCACAAATAACAACAATAAACAAAAAATATCAATGAATAATGACAACAAATAATAAATGAATAATCAAGAAATAAGTTGTAAATAAATCAGTAGCCAACATAATAAGTAGGAATAACAACAACAAACAAGCAAAAGGTTAAATGATTTAAAAAAAAATATATAGTCAATATGAATAAGTGGTCACATTAATTATCTCCACAAACAACAGATTGAAATATAATAACACCGATTTAATTATGATCCAAATAATTGTCTAACACACACACACTTATTTTTGGTTTCTCAAATGTTCATCTAATTTGACTTAGACAGGTAGATGCATTATTAAAATAACAGCTAGATACTTTATCAAAATAATATATATTCACATGAGCGCGTTTGTCATTTAACCGGATTAACAGATATCGAATGACAGCCTGGATGAAGTGAAAGGACGCTCGAAGTACACAAAGTAAAGAGACGGACGGCAACAGGTATTGAATCACCTTTATTGAATAGAACTGCCATTAAAACGAAACGCAACCCGTCTATTTATTGCTCAAGGGCGCAAATCTTTTGATGCGTTTCCAGATTTCCTTCATCTTCAGCCCGTAAATGATGGGATTCAACAACGGATTGTACACTAATATTTGCAGGCTCAAAATGAGGCGCAGAATTTTGGACAACTTGATCTCCACCACGGCCACCATGAGGTCGAGGATAATAAAAAAGGTGAACAGGATCAAAACCATCACGTGCGGTAGACACGTTTCGACGGCCTTGGCGCGAACTTCCCCGCGGCTGCGGAACGCCACCCGGAAGATCCTGACGTAGGTGAAGAGGATGAAGACCATGGGGAGGAAGACTACGTTGATGATGCCGAAGAAGATCAGCACCACCAGGAACGTGGGGTTCTTGCTGTGAACTTTGGCCACCGTGGTGTTGCAAAAAATCCCCTCTAAAACCAAGCCGATGAGTTTTTGTTGGGACTGAAGGATGATGACAACCGCGACGAAGCAGGCGGGGAGGAACCAGGCCAGGGCCAAGTAGACGCACACCCGCGTTTTCCCCATCACGATGGCGTACTGCAGCGGTCGGCAGATGGACACGTAGCGGTCGTAAGCCATGGTGGACAGGAGCATTAAATCGGTGGCGGCCAAGCTGTAGAAAATGAAAACCTGCAACAGACAGCCCGAGTAGGAGGCGACCTGTCGGCGGGAGAAGACGTCTACCATGAGTTTGGGGTAGACGGTGGTGCTGAGCAAAATGGAGTTGAGGGACAACGCCGCGATGAAGACGTACATGGGCTCGTGAAGGCTGGGGTGGATCTTCACCACGTAGATGATGACGCAATTGGACGACACGATCAGGAAGTAGAAGAGGACCCACAGCGAGAAGTAAAGGTAGCGGAACTTCTCCAAGTCCACGTAGCCGCCGAGAACCAGGGTCATGGTTCCGTTCCATTGCGCCATGGCGACATGGTCGAGTGCCGCCAGGGGTGCTGGCGACGGGTAGATGAAGACGTTCGGTGAAGGACGAGGGGGCGGGGGGGGGCGATGGCTGGTGATTGGTCGTCGGGGCGGCGAGGTGTTCCTTATCTTTGCTGGGGTGACTGAAGCCCCGCCCCCAAGGCGGAATTCTGACGGCGAGCGATGTTGATGTTGAAGAAAAACATGGAGTGTTTTTTGCAATTTTTGCATATTTTCAACGAGCTCTCGAGCCGCATGCGGCTCCCGATTTTGGCTCTTTTTTGTGTATACTGTGGTTCTTTGCCCCGTTTCATGTTTTTCTTGTTTTTATTCTGTCTTAAACCAGGTGGTCCGGTGATGCGTGGTTAGTGTGGCGGTCTTGCAGTTCAAGGGTCCTGGGTTCGAATCCAGGTCAGACCTCATTGTGTGGAGTTTGCATGTTCTCCCTGGGCCTGCGTGGGTTCCTTGTGGGTATTCTGGTTTCCTTTTCCACATTCCAAAGATATGTTAGGCTAATTGCATGCGAAATTGCTTTTGTTTAAACCTAGGAGGCCCAGTGTACAAGTGGTCGGCGTTTTGGCCTCACAGTTCAGGGGTCCTGGGTTCAAATCCAGGTCAGTCCTAATTGTGTGGAGTTTGCATGTTCTCCCTGGGCCTGCGTGGGTTCCTTGTGGGTACTCTGGTTTCCTTTTCCACATTCCAAAGACATGCTAGGCTAATTGTATGCTAAATTGCTTTTGTTTAAAGCTAGGAGGCCCGGTGTGCAAGTGGTCGGCGTTTTGGCCTCGCAGTTCAGGGGTCCTGGGTTCGAATCCAGGTCAGTCCTCATTGTGTGGAGTTTGCATGTTCTCCCTGGGCCTGCGTGGGTTTTTCCAGGGTACACTTGTTTCTTTCCACATTCCAAAGACAGGCATGCTAGGCTAATTGTATGCTAAATTACTTTACTTAAAAGGCCCGGTGAACTAGTGGTTGGCGTGTTGGCCTTGCAGTTTAGGGGTCCTGGGTTTGAATCCAGGTCATTCCACCTGGCTTGCATGGGTTTTCTCCGGGTACTACGGTTTTCTCCCACATCCCAAAAACATGCATGCTAGGCTAGATGCCTAACAGTCTAAATTGTTTTAGCGTAAAAGGTTGTTCATCTCCTTGTGCCCTCTGATTGGCTGCCCACCAATCGCTAGCTGGGATAGGCTCCAGCACCCCCCGTGACCCTTGCTAGGAGGCCCGGTGGACGCGTGGTTGGCGTTTTGGCCTCGCAGTTCAGGGGTCCTGGGTTTGAATCCAGATCAATCCTCATTGTGTGGAGTTTGCATGTTCTCCCTGGGCCTGCGTGCGTTCCTTGCGGGTACTCTGGTTTCCTTTTCCACATTCCAAAGACATGCTAGGCTAATTGTATGCTAAATTGCTTTTGTTTAAAGCTAGGAGGCCCGGTGAACAAGTGGTTGGCGTTTTGGCCTCGCAGTTCAGGGGTCCTGGGTTCAAATCCAGATCAATCCTCCTGTGTAAAGTTTGCATGTTCTCCCTGGGCCTGCGTGGGTTCCTTGCGGGTACTCTGGTTTCCTTCCACATTCCAAAGACAGGCATGCTAGGCTAATTGTATGCTAAATTACTTTAATAAAATGCTAGGAGGCCCGGTGGACAAGTGGTTGGCGTTTTGGCCTCGTAGTTCAGGGGTCCTGGGTTCGAATCCAGGTCAGTCCTCATTGTATGGAGTTTGCAGGTTCTCCCCGGGCTTGTGTCGGTTTTCTGCAGGTACTCCGGTTTCCTTCCACAACCCAAAAAGATGCAGGCACTTATTTGATGGCTTTGTTAAAACTTTTTTCTCCCGTTTAATCACCTTTAAACCCTAATTTTTTTTTTAATGTATTATTTCAATCTTATTGGTCGTAACCAAAACATCGTGGTGGAACGTCAACAAATGATGAAATATGAAAATGTTTTGTTTTCAAACTCTAATTATTGACGGCTTCACTCATTAATCTTGTTGACAGAAGACTTCTGGTTTAACGCGTGTCAACGAGGCAAAACAAGCTCCGCCCAAGGGAACCGCTAATGACCACCTAGAGTTCCCATTTGTGGTTTATGTTTGGTGTTTTTCAGACCAAGTTCCCCCATGAGAGGACGTCACTGTGACCACCGGCCAAACATTTCCTGGCCCCCTGGGACTGACCTTGTTTTGACACTCGCTATCACTCACTAGCCGTTAGCGTCCTACGGGATCAATCAAGCTAATGAGCTAAGACGAATGAAGCTAGGAAACGACACTGTGACATCATTGGTTCTTCCCTCAGGCCCAGATTGTTATTTCTTCAATCTTTTTGGACTGTAATGGTGCTTTTAATATTCTGAGATTTTCTAGTACGTAGCATAGTCAAGACCTCTACTAACAAATGCCTCTCGGTACAAAATCTTCAGGTTAAGAAAGCCTTGGATGTGCAAATGAGCGTCCCAATATACAAAGAAAAGATCCAAGTTACGAAATACCCTAAAACTTAAATGGATTTCCTGGATTGGGTTATTTTGAAAATGTCAACTGTTTACTTCCACTTTGAGTCTCAAAAAATAACAACAACAACCCTTTTGGTACTGCACTGCATCAAAAGAACATGTTTTTGCATACATTAGTACATTTTTTTATCATTTTCTTTCATCTTGGTCTGTTACTCACAACTTCCATACAAAAGCAGGACACTAATTTTTGAAGGGTTTAGTTGGTCAGCATTTATTTTACTAATACATGGTCATTTTTTTAAACGAAAAAGCCTTACTATACTGTGTCATTTTTTTAAGAAAAAAGCCTTACTATACTATGTTGTTTTTTACGTAAAAAGCCTTACTATACTATGTCGTTTTTTACGAAAAAACCCTTAGTATATTAAGGGTTTTTTCCTAAAAAAACGACATAGTATAGTATGTCATTTTTTTACAAAAAAGCCTTACTATACTATGTTGTTTTTTACGAAAAAAGCCTTACTATACTATGTCATTTTTTACGAAAAAAGCCTTACTTTACTGTCATTTTTTTACGAAAAAAGCCTCACGATACTATGTCATTTTTTACGAAAAAAGCCTTACTATACTATGTTGTTTTTTACGAAAAAATTCTTACTATACTATGTTGTTTTTTACGAAAAAAGCCTTACTATACTATGTCATTTTTTACGAAAAAAGCTTTACTATACTATGTTGTTTTTTACGAAAAAAGCCTTACTATACTATGTTGTTTTTTACGAAAAAATTCTTACTATACTGTGTTGTTTTTTACGAAAAAA
This sequence comes from Stigmatopora argus, assembly GCF_051989625.1. Classification (NCBI taxonomy): domain Eukaryota; kingdom Metazoa; phylum Chordata; class Actinopteri; order Syngnathiformes; family Syngnathidae; genus Stigmatopora; species Stigmatopora argus. The sequence goes on from NC_135390.1 coordinate 21,654,036, forward strand.
GCCTTACTATACTATGTCATTTTTTACGAAAAAAGCCTCCCTATACTATGTCATTTTTTACGAAAAAACCCTTAGTATAGTAAGGGTTTTTTCATTAAAAGACGACATAGTATAGTATGTCGTTTTTTACGAAAAAAGCCTTACTATACTATGTCATTTTTTTACGAAAAAAGCCTCACTATACTATGTCATTTTTTACGAAAAAAGCCTTACTATACTATGTCGTTTTTTACGAAAAAAGCCTTACTATACTATGTCATTTTTTTAAGAAAAAAGCCTTACTATACTATGTTGTTTTTTACGAAAAAAGCCTTACTATACTATGTCATTTTTTACGAAAAAAGCCTCAATATACTATGTCATTTTTTACGAAAAAACCCTTAGTATAGTAAGGGTTTTTTCATAAAAAAACGACATAGTATAGTATGTCGTTTTTTACAAAAAAGCCTTACTATACTATGTCTTTTTTACGAAAAAAGCCTTACTATAATATGTCATTTTTTATGAAAAAAGCCTCAATATACTATGTCATTTTTTACGAAAAAACCCTTAGTATAGTAAGGGTTTTTTCATAAAAAAACGACATAGTATAGTATGTCGTTTTTTACAAAAAAGCCTTACTATACTATGTCGTTTTTTACGAAAAAAGCCTTACTATACTATGTCATTTTTTACAAAAAAGCGTTACTATACCATGTCGTTTTTTACGAAAAAAAGCCTTACTATACTATGTAATTTTTTTAAGAAAAAAGCCTTACTATACTATGTCGTTTTTTACAAAAAAAGCCTCCCTATACTATGTCATTTTTTACGAAAAAACCCTTAGTATAGTAAGGGTTTTTTCATTAAAAAACGACATAGTATAGTATGTCGTTTTTTACAAAAAAGCCTTACTATACTATGTCGTTTTTTACGAAAAAAGCCTTACTATACTATGTCATTTTTTTACGAAAAAAGCCTTACTATACTATGTCGTTTTTGAAGAAAAATAGCCTTACTATACTATGTCATTTTTTAAAGAAAAAAGCCTTACTATACTATGTCGTTTTTTAAAGAAAAAAGCCTTACTATACTATGTCGTTTTTTTAAGAAAAAAAGCCTTACTATACTATGTCGTTTTTTAAAGAAAAAAGCCTTACTTTACTATGTAGTTTTTTAAGAAAAAAAGCCTTACTATACTATGTCGTTTTTTAAAGAAAAAAGCCTTACTATACTATGTCGTTTTTTAAAGAAAAAAGCCTTACTATACTATGTCGTTTTTTTAAGAAAAAAAGCCTTACTATACTGTGTCGTTTTTAAGAAAAAACCCCTTACTATACTATGTCGTTTTTTTTAAGAAAAAAGCCTTACTATACTATGTCGTTTTTTAAGAAAAATAGCCTTACTATACTATGTCGTTTTTTAAAGAAAAAAGCCTTACTATACTATGTCGTTTTTTTAAGAAAAAAGCCTTACTATACTATGTTGTTTTTGAAGAAAAATAGCCTTACTATACTGTCGTTTTTTAAGAAAAATAGCCTTACTATACTATGTAGTTTTTTAAGAAAAAAAGCCTTACTATACTATGTTTTTTTTTTAAGAAAAAAAGCCTTACTATACTATGTCGTTTTTTTAAGAAAAAAGCCTTACTATACTATGTCGTTTTTTTAAGAAAAAAGCCTTACTATACTATGTCGTTTTTTAAAAAAAAAGCCTTACTATACTAGGTCGTTTTTTTAAGAAAAAAGCCTTACTATACTATGTCGTTTTTTTAAGAAAAAAGCCTTACTATACTATGTCGTTTTTTAAAAGAAAAAAAGCCTTACTATACTATGTTGTTTTTGAAGAAAAATAGCCTTACTATACTATGTCGTTTTTTAAAGAAAAAAAGCCTTACTATACTATGTCGTTTTTTAAGAAAAATAGCCTTACTATACTATGTCGTTTTTTAAAGAAAAAAGCCTTACTATACATGGTCGTTTTTAAGAAAAGAGCCTTACTATACTATGTAGTTTTTAAAGAAAAAAAGCCTTACTATACTATGTCGTCTTTTAAGAAGAAAAGCCTTACTATACTATGTCGTTTTTTTAAGAAAAAAAGCCTTACTATACAATGTCGGTTTTTAAAGAAAAAAAGCCTTACTATACTATGTCGTTTTTTAAAAGAAAAAAAAAGCCCTACTATACTATGTCGTTTTTGAAGAAAAATAGCCTTAGTATACTATGTCGTTTTTTAAAGAAAAAAGCCTTACTATACAATGTCGTTTTTTAAAGAAAAAAGCCTTACTATACATGGTCGTTTTTAAGAAAAGAGCCTTACTATACTATGTAGTTTTTAAAGAAAAAAAGCCTTACTATACTATGTCGTGTTTGAAGAAAAATAGCCTTACTATACTATGTCATTTTTTAAAGAAAAAAGCCTTACTATACTATGTCGTTTTTTAAAGAAAAAAGCCTTACTATACTATGTCGTTTTTTAAAGAAAAAACCCCTTACTATACTATGTCGTTTTTTTAAGAAAAAAGCCTTACTATACTATGTCGTTTTTTAAGAAAAATAGCCTTACTATACTATGTCGTTTTTTAAAGAAAAAAGCCTTACTATACTATGTTGTTTATTTAAGAAAAAAGCCTTACTATACTATGTCGTTTTTCAAAAGAAAAAAAGCCTTACTATACTATGTCGTTTTTTTTAAAGAAAAAAAGCCTTACTATACTATGTCGTTTTTTAAAGAAAAACTGCCTTACTATACTATGTCGTTTTTTTAAGAAAAAAGCCTTACTATCCTATGTCGTTTTTTTAAGAAAAAAGCCTTACTATACTATGTCGTTTTTTTAAGAAAAAAGCCTTACTATACTATGTCGTTTTTTTAAGAAAAAAGCCTTACTAAACTATGTCGTTTTTTAAAAGAAAAAAAGCCTTACTATACTATGTCGTTTTTGAAGAAAAATAGCCTTACTATACTATGTCGTTTTTCAAAAGAAAAAAAGCCTTACTATACTATGTCGTTTTTTTAAAGAAAAAAAGCCTTACTATACTATGTCGTTTTTTAAAGAAAAATAGCCTTACTATACTATGTCGTTTTTTAAGAAAAGAGCCTTACTATACTATGTCGTTTTTTTAAGAAAAAAACCCTTACTATACTATGTCGTTTTTTTAAGAAAAAAGCCTTACTATACTATGTCATTTTTTAAAAGAAAAAAAGCCTTACTATACTATGTTGTTTTTGAAGAAAAATAGCCTTACTATACTATGTAGTTTTTTAAGAAAAAAAGCTTTACTATACTATGTCGTTTTTTAAAGGAAAAAAAGCCTTACTATACTATGTTGTTTTTGAAGAAAAATAGCCTTACTATACTATGTCGTTTTTTTAAGAAAAAAGCCTTACTATACTATGTCGTTTTTTTAAGAAAAAAGCCTTACTATACTATGTTTTTTTTAAAGAAAAAAAGCCTTACTATACTATGTCGTTTTTTTAAGAAAAAAGCCTTACTATACTATGTAGTTTTTTAAGAAAAAAAGCCTTACTATACTATGTGTTTTTTTTTAAAGAAAAAAAGCCTTACTATACTATGTCGTTTTTTTAAGAAAAAAGCCTTACTATACTATGTCTTTTTTTTAAGAAAAAAGCCTTACTATACTATGTCGTTTTTTTAAGAAAAAAGCCTTACTATACTATGTCGTTTTTTTAAGAAAAAAGCCTTACTATACTATGTCGTTTTTTTAAGAAAAAAGCCTTACTATACTATGTCGTTTTTTAAAAGAAAAAAAGCCTTACTATACTATGTTGTTTTTGAAGAAAAATAGCCTTACTATACTATGTCGTTTTTTTAAGAAAAAAAGCCTTACTATACTATGTCGTTTTTTAAGAAAAATAGCCTTACTATACTATGTCGTTTTTTAAAGAAAAAAGCCTTACTATACTATGTCGTTTTTTAAAGAAAAAAGCCTTACTATACTATGTCGTTTTTTAATAAAAAAGCCTTACTATACTATGTCGTTTTTTTAAGAAAAAAGCCTTACTATACTATGTCGTTTTTTAAAAGGAAAAAAAGCCTTACTATACTATGTTGTTTTTGAAGAAAAATAGCCTTACTATACTATGTCGTTTTTTAAGAAAAATAGCCTTACTATACTATGTCGTTTTTTAAGAAAAATAGCCTTACTATACTATGTCGTTTTTTAAAGAAAAAAGCCTTACTATACTATGTCGTTTTTTTTAAGAAAAAAGCCTTACTATACTATGTCGTTTTTTTAAGAAAAAAGCCTTACTATACTATGTCGATTTTTAAAAGAAAAATAGCCTTACTATACTATGTTGTTTTTTAAGAAAATTAGCCTTACTATACTATGTCGTTTTTTAAAGAAAAAAGCCTTACTATACTATGTCGTTTTTTTTAAGAAAAAAGCCTTACTATTCTATGTCGTTTTTTTGAAGAAAAAAGCCTTACTATACTATGTCGATTTTTAAAAGAAAAATAGCCTTACTATACTATGTCGTTTTTTAAGAAAAATAGCCTTACTATACTATGTCGTTTTTTAAGAAAAATAGCCTTACTATACTATGTCGTTTTTTAAAGAAAAAAGCCTTACTATACTATGTCGTTTTTTTTAAGAAAAAAGCCTTACTATACTATGTCGTTTTTTTTTTAAAAAAGCCTTACTATACTATGTTGTTTTTGAAGAAAAATAGCCTTACTATACTATGTCGTTTTTTTAAGAAAAAAAGCCTTACTATACTATGTCGTTTTTTCAGAAAAATAGCCTTACTATACTATGTCGTTTTTTAAAGAAAAAAGCCTTACTATACATGGTCGTTTTTAAGAAAAGAGCCTTACTATACTATGTCGTTTTTTTTTAAAGAAAAAAGCCTTACTATACTATGTCGTTTTTTTTTTTTAAAAAGCCTTACTATACTATGTTGTTTTTGAAGAAAAATAGCCTTACTATACTATGTCGTCTTTTAAGAAGAAAAGCCTTACTATACTATGTCGTTTTTTTTAAGAAAAAAGCCTTACTATACTATGTCGATTTTTAAAAGAAAAAAAGCCTTACTATACTATGTTGTTTTTGAAGAAAAATAGCCTTACTATACTATGTCGTTTTTTAAAGAAAAAAAGCCTTACTATACTATGTCGTTTTTTAAGAAAAATAGCCTTACTATACTATGTCGTTTTTTAAACAAAAAAGCCTTACTATACATGGTCGTTTTTAAGAAAAGA